>NW_026909025.1:0-600000 GCF_033115175.1 Lepus europaeus | reverse complement strand
AACTCTGGTAAACTGTGTCTCACGACATTCAAGATACAGAACGCCCATAAGCTGCGTCTGCCACACGCAGCATACAGAAAACCCGCGTATAGCGAATACCTGCTCATAGGCTACAGAGTTCGTGGAAACAGCTTCTCCCTACACTCTGATACAGAACTTCGGTAAACTGTGTCTCTCTAATTCTGGGTTACAGATCTCCCAGAAGCTGCGTCGGCTACACTCAGGCAACAGGATTCCCATATACAGCGTATGCCTACTCTCAGACTACAGAACTCTTGGAAACAGCTTCTCTCTACATTCAACATACAGAACTACTGGAAACTGCATCTCTCTACACTTAGATTACAGAACTCCCGAAAGCTGCATCTGCTACACTCAGCATACAGAATACCCACACATAGCGAATGCCTAATTCCAGGATATGCAACTCCTGTAAACAGCTCCTCTCTACACCAAGGATAGCCAACTCCGGTAAACTGCTTCTCTCTACATCCAGGTAGCAGAGCTCCCATAAGTGGCGTGTCCTACACTCAGGATACAGAAATCCCAATTACTGCATATGCCTCTTGCTAGGCCACAGAACTCTTGGAAACAGTTTCTCTCTACACGCATATACAGAACTCTGGTAAACACTGTCTCACGACATGCAGGAGACAGAACGCCCATAAGCTGCGTGTGCTACACTCAGCATACAGAAAACCCGCGTATAGCGAATACCTGCTCATAGGCTCCAGAACTCTTGGAAACAGCTTCTCCCTACAACCTGATACACAACTTCGGTAAACTAACTGTGTCTCTCTAATTCTAGGTTGCAGATCTCCCAGAAGCTGCGTCTGCTGCACTCAGCATACAGAAAACCCGCATATACCGAATACCTATGCCCAGGCTACCGAAATCTTAGAAACAGCTTCTCTCTACACTCAACATACGGAACTCCTGGATACTGTATGTCTCTGCACTTAGGTTATGGAACTCCCGTAAGCTGCATCTCTTACACGCAGCATACCGAAAACCCGCATAGAGCGAATGCCTAATTCCAGGCTACCGAACTCCAGTCAATAGCTGCTCTCTACACCAAGGATAGCCAACTCCGGTACACTGCTTCTCTCTACATCCAGGTAGCAGAGCTCCCATAAGCGGCATCTCCTACACTCAGGATACAGAAATCCCAATTACTGCATATGCCTCTTGCCAGGCGACAGAACTCTTGGAAAGAGTTTCTCTCTACACCCCTATACAGAACTCTGGTAAACTGTGTCTCACGACATTCAAGATACAGAACGCCCATAAGCTGCGTCTGCCACACGCAGCATACAGAAAACCCGCGTATAGCGAATACCTGCTCATAGGCTACAGAGTTCGTGGAAACAGCTTCTCCCTACACTCTGATACAGAACTTCGGTAAACTGTGTCTCTCTAATTCTGGGTTACAGATCTCCCAGAAGCTGCGTCGGCTACACTCAGGCAACAGGATTCCCATATACAGCGTATGCCTACTCTCAGACTACAGAACTCTTGGAAACAGCTTCTCTCTACATTCAACATACAGAACTACTGGAAACTGCATCTCTCTACACTTAGATTACAGAACTCCCGAAAGCTGCATCTGCTACACTCAGCATACAGAATACCCACACATAGCGAATGCCTAATTCCAGGATACGCAACTCCTGTAAACAGCTCCTCTCTACACCAAGGATAGCCAACTCCGGTAAACTGCTTCTCTCTACATCCAGGTAGCAGAGCTCCCATAAGTGGCGTGTCCTACACTCAGGATACAGAAATCCCAATTACTGCATATGCCTCTTGCTAGGCCACAGAACTCTTGGAAACAGTTTCTCTCTACACGCATATACAGAACTCTGGTAAACACTGTCTCACGACATGCAGGAGACAGAACGCCCATAAGCTGCGTGTGCTACACTCAGCATACAGAAAACCCGCGTATAGCGAATACCTGCTCATAGGCTCCAGAACTCTTGGAAACAGCTTCTCCCTACAACCTGATACACAACTTCGGTAAACTAACTGTGTCTCTCTAATTCTAGGTTGCAGATCTCCCAGAAGCTGCGTCTGCTGCACTCAGCATACAGAAAACCCGCATATACCGAATACCTATGCCCAGGCTACCGAAATCTTAGAAACAGCTTCTCTCTACACTCAACATACGGAACTCCTGGATACTGTATGTCTCTGCACTTAGGTTATGGAACTCCCGTAAGCTGCATCTCTTACACGCAGCATACCGAAAACCCGCATAGAGCGAATGCCTAATTCCAGGCTACCGAACTCCAGTCAATAGCTGCTCTCTACACCAAGGATAGCCAACTCCGGTACACTGCTTCTCTCTACATCCAGGTAGCAGAGCTCCCATAAGCGGCATCTCCTACACTCAGGATACAGAAATCCCAATTACTGCATATGCCTCTTGCCAGGCGACAGAACTCTTGGAAAGAGTTTCTCTCTACACCCCTATACAGAACTCTGGTAAACTGTGTCTCACGACATTCAAGATACAGAACGCCCATAAGCTGCGTCTGCCACACGCAGCGTACAGAAAACCCGCGTATAGCGAATACCTGCTCATAGGCTACAGAGTTCGTGGAAACAGCTTCTCCCTACACTCTGATACAGAACTTCGGTAAACTGTGTCTCTCTAATTCTGGGTTACAGATCTCCCAGAAGCTGCGTCGGCTACACTCAGGCAACAGGATTCCCATATACAGCGTATGCCTACTCTCAGACTACAGAACTCTTGGAAACAGCTTCTCTCTACATTCAACATACAGAACTACTGGAAACTGCATCTCTCTACACTTAGATTACAGAACTCCCGAAAGCTGCATCTGCTACACTCAGCATACAGAATACCCACACATAGCGAATGCCTAATTCCAGGATACGCAACTCCTGTAAACAGCTCCTCTCTACACCAAGGATAGCCAACTCCGGTAAACTGCTTCTCTCTACATCCAGGTAGCAGAGCTCCCATAAGTGGCGTGTCCTACACTCAGGATACAGAAATCCCAATTACTGCATATGCCTCTTGCTAGGCCACAGAACTCTTGGAAACAGTTTCTCTCTACACGCATATACAGAACTCTGGTAAACACTGTCTCACGACATGCAGGAGACAGAACGCCCATAAGCTGCGTGTGCTACACTCAGCATACAGAAAACCCGCGTATAGCGAATACCTGCTCATTGGCTCCAGAACTCTTGGAAACAGCTTCTCCCTACAACCTGATACACAACTTCGGTAAACTAACTGTGTCTCTCTAATTCTAGGTTGCAGATCTCCCAGAAGCTGCGTCTGCTGCACTCAGCATACAGAAAACCCGCATATACCGAATACCTATGCCCAGGCTACCGAAATCTTAGAAACAGCTTCTCTCTACACTCAACATACGGAACTCCTGGATACTGTATGTCTCTGCACTTAGGTTATGGAACTCCCGTAAGCTGCATCTCTTACACGCAGCATACCGAAAACCCGCATAGAGCGAATGCCTAATTCCAGGCTACCGAACTCCAGTCAATAGCTGCTCTCTACACCAAGGATAGCCAACTCCGGTACACTGCTTCTCTCTACATCCAGGTAGCAGAGCTCCCATAAGCGGCATCTCCTACACTCAGGATACAGAAATCCCAATTACTGCATATGCCTCTTGCCAGGTGACAGAACTCTTGGAAAGAGTTTCTCTCTACACCCCTATACAGAACTCTGGTAAACTGTGTCTCACGACATTCAAGATACAGAACGCCCATAAGCTGCGTCTGCCACACGCAGCATACAGAAAACCCGCGTATAGCGAATACCTGCTCATAGGCTACAGAGTTCGTGGAAACAGCTTCTCCCTACACTCTGATACAGAACTTCGGTAAACTGTGTCTCTCTAATTCTGGGTTACAGATCTCCCAGAAGCTGCGTCGGCTACACTCAGGCAACAGGATTCCCATATACAGCGTATGCCTACTCTCAGACTACAGAACTCTTGGAAACAGCTTCTCTCTACATTCAACATACAGAACTACTGGAAACTGCATCTCTCTACACTTAGATTACAGAACTCCCGAAAGCTGCATCTGCTACACTCAGCATACAGAATACCCACACATAGCGAATGCCTAATTCCAGGATACGCAACTCCTGTAAACAGCTCCTCTCTACACCAAGGATAGCCAACTCCGGTAAACTGCTTCTCTCTACATCCAGGTAGCAGAGCTCCCATAAGTGGCGTGTCCTACACTCAGGATACAGAAATCCCAATTACTGCATATGCCTCTTGCTAGGCCACAGAACTCTTGGAAACAGTTTCTCTCTACACGCATATACAGAACTCTGGTAAACACTGTCTCACGACATGCAGGAGACAGAACGCCCATAAGCTGCGTGTGCTACACTCAGCATACAGAAAACCCGCGTATAGCGAATACCTGCTCATAGGCTCCAGAACTCTTGGAAACAGCTTCTCCCTACAACCTGATACACAACTTCGGTAAACTAACTGTGTCTCTCTAATTCTAGGTTGCAGATCTCCCAGAAGCTGCGTCTGCTGCACTCAGCATACAGAAAACCCGCATATACCGAATACCTATGCCCAGGCTACCGAAATCTTAGAAACAGCTTCTCTCTACACTCAACATACGGAACTCCTGGATACTGTATGTCTCTGCACTTAGGTTATGGAACTCCCGTAAGCTGCATCTCTTACACGCAGCATACCGAAAACCCGCATAGAGCGAATGCCTAATTCCAGGCTACCGAACTCCAGTCAATAGCTGCTCTCTACACCAAGGATAGCCAACTCCGGTACACTGCTTCTCTCTACATCCAGGTAGCAGAGCTCCCATAAGCGGCATCTCCTACACTCAGGATACAGAAATCCCAATTACTGCATATGCCTCTTGCCAGGCGACAGAACTCTTGGAAAGAGTTTCTCTCTACACCCCTATACAGAACTCTGGTAAACTGTGTCTCACGACATTCAAGATACAGAACGCCCATAAGCTGCGTCTGCCACACGCAGCGTACAGAAAACCCGCGTATAGCGAATACCTGCTCATAGGCTACAGAGTTCGTGGAAACAGCTTCTCCCTACACTCTGATACAGAACTTCGGTAAACTGTGTCTCTCTAATTCTGGGTTACAGATCTCCCAGAAGCTGCGTCGGCTACACTCAGGCAACAGGATTCCCATATACAGCGTATGCCTACTCTCAGACTACAGAACTCTTGGAAACAGCTTCTCTCTACATTCAACATACAGAACTACTGGAAACTGCATCTCTCTACACTTAGATTACAGAACTCCCGAAAGCTGCATCTGCTACACTCAGCATACAGAATACCCACACATAGCGAATGCCTAATTCCAGGATACGCAACTCCTGTAAACAGCTCCTCTCTACACCAAGGACAGCCAACTCCGGTAAACTGCTTCTCTCTACATCCAGGTAGCAGAGCTCCCATAAGTGGCGTGTCCTACACTCAGGATACAGAAATCCCAATTACTGCATATGCCTCTTGCTAGGCCACAGAACTCTTGGAAACAGTTTCTCTCTACACGCATATACAGAACTCTGGTAAACACTGTCTCACGACATGCAGGAGACAGAACGCCCATAAGCTGCGTGTGCTACACTCAGCATACAGAAAACCCGCGTATAGCGAATACCTGCTCATAGGCTCCAGAACTCTTGGAAACAGCTTCTCCCTACAACCTGATACACAACTTCGGTAAACTAACTGTGTCTCTCTAATTCTAGGTTGCAGATCTCCCAGAAGCTGCGTCTGCTGCACTCAGCATACAGAAAACCCGCATATACCGAATACCTATGCCCAGGCTACCGAAATCTTAGAAACAGCTTCTCTCTACACTCAACATACGGAACTCCTGGATACTGTATGTCTCTGCACTTAGGTTATGGAACTCCCGTAAGCTGCATCTCTTACACGCAGCATACCGAAAACCCGCATAGAGCGAATGCCTAATTCCAGGCTACCGAACTCCAGTCAATAGCTGCTCTCTACACCAAGGATAGCCAACTCCGGTACACTGCTTCTCTCTACATCCAGGTAGCAGAGCTCCCATAAGCGGCATCTCCTACACTCAGGATACAGAAATCCCAATTACTGCATATGCCTCTTGCCAGGCGACAGAACTCTTGGAAAGAGTTTCTCTCTACACCCCTATACAGAACTCTGGTAAACTGTGTCTCACGACATTCAAGATACAGAACGCCCATAAGCTGCGTCTGCCACACGCAGCATACAGAAAACCCGCGTATAGCGAATACCTGCTCATAGGCTACAGAGTTCGTGGAAACAGCTTCTCCCTACTCTGATACAGAACTTCGGTAAACTGTGTCTCTCTAATTCTGGGTTACAGATCTCCCAGAAGCTGCGTCGGCTACACTCAGGCAACAGGATTCCCATATACAGCGTATGCCTACTCTCAGACTACAGAACTCTTGGAAACAGCTTCTCTCTACATTCAACATACAGAACTACTGGAAACTGCATCTCTCTACACTTAGATTACAGAACTCCCGAAAGCTGCATCTGCTACACTCAGCATACAGAATACCCACACATAGCGAATGCCTAATTCCAGGATACGCAACTCCTGTAAACAGCTCCTCTCTACACCAAGGATAGCCAACTCCGGTAAACTGCTTCTCTCTACATCCAGGTAGCAGAGCTCCCATAAGTGGCGTGTCCTACACTCAGGATACAGAAATCCCAATTACTGCATATGCCTCTTGCTAGGCCACAGAACTCTTGGAAACAGTTTCTCTCTACACGCATATACAGAACTCTGGTAAACACTGTCTCACGACATGCAGGAGACAGAACGCCCATAAGCTGCGTGTGCTACACTCAGCATACAGAAAACCCGCGTATAGCGAATACCTGCTCATTGGCTCCAGAACTCTTGGAAACAGCTTCTCCCTACAACCTGATACACAACTTCGGTAAACTAACTGTGTCTCTCTAATTCTAGGTTGCAGATCTCCCAGAAGCTGCGTCTGCTGCACTCAGCATACAGAAAACCCGCATATACCGAATACCTATGCCCAGGCTACCGAAATCTTAGAAACAGCTTCTCTCTACACTCAACATACGGAACTCCTGGATACTGTATGTCTCTGCACTTAGGTTATGGAACTCCCGTAAGCTGCATCTCTTACACGCAGCATACCGAAAACCCGCATAGAGCGAATGCCTAATTCCAGGCTACCGAACTCCAGTCAATAGCTGCTCTCTACACCAAGGATAGCCAACTCCGGTACACTGCTTCTCTCTACATCCAGGTAGCAGAGCTCCCATAAGCGGCATCTCCTACACTCAGGATACAGAAATCCCAATTACTGCATATGCCTCTTGCCAGGTGACAGAACTCTTGGAAAGAGTTTCTCTCTACACCCCTATACAGAACTCTGGTAAACTGTGTCTCACGACATTCAAGATACAGAACGCCCATAAGCTGCGTCTGCCACACGCAGCATACAGAAAACCCGCGTATAGCGAATACCTGCTCATAGGCTACAGAGTTCGTGGAAACAGCTTCTCCCTACACTCTGATACAGAACTTCGGTAAACTGTGTCTCTCTAATTCTGGGTTACAGATCTCCCAGAAGCTGCGTCGGCTACACTCAGGCAACAGGATTCCCATATACAGCGTATGCCTACTCTCAGACTACAGAACTCTTGGAAACAGCTTCTCTCTACATTCAACATACAGAACTACTGGAAACTGCATCTCTCTACACTTAGATTACAGAACTCCCGAAAGCTGCATCTGCTACACTCAGCATACAGAATACCCACACATAGCGAATGCCTAATTCCAGGATACGCAACTCCTGTAAACAGCTCCTCTCTACACCAAGGATAGCCAACTCCGGTAAACTGCTTCTCTCTACATCCAGGTAGCAGAGCTCCCATAAGTGGCGTGTCCTACACTCAGGATACAGAAATCCCAATTACTGCATATGCCTCTTGCTAGGCCACAGAACTCTTGGAAACAGTTTCTCTCTACACGCATATACAGAACTCTGGTAAACACTGTCTCACGACATGCAGGAGACAGAACGCCCATAAGCTGCGTGTGCTACACTCAGCATACAGAAAACCCGCGTATAGCGAATACCTGCTCATAGGCTCCAGAACTCTTGGAAACAGCTTCTCCCTACAACCTGATACACAACTTCGGTAAACTAACTGTGTCTCTCTAATTCTAGGTTGCAGATCTCCCAGAAGCTGCGTCTGCTGCACTCAGCATACAGAAAACCCGCATATACCGAATACCTATGCCCAGGCTACCGAAATCTTAGAAACAGCTTCTCTCTACACTCAACATACGGAACTCCTGGATACTGTATGTCTCTGCACTTAGGTTATGGAACTCCCGTAAGCTGCATCTCTTACACGCAGCATACCGAAAACCCGCATAGAGCGAATGCCTAATTCCAGGCTACCGAACTCCAGTCAATAGCTGCTCTCTACACCAAGGATAGCCAACTCCGGTACACTGCTTCTCTCTACATCCAGGTAGCAGAGCTCCCATAAGCGGCATCTCCTACACTCAGGATACAGAAATCCCAATTACTGCATATGCCTCTTGCCAGGCGACAGAACTCTTGGAAAGAGTTTCTCTCTACACCCCTATACAGAACTCTGGTAAACTGTGTCTCACGACATTCAAGATACAGAACGCCCATAAGCTGCGTCTGCCACACGCAGCGTACAGAAAACCCGCGTATAGCGAATACCTGCTCATAGGCTACAGAGTTCGTGGAAACAGCTTCTCCCTACACTCTGATACAGAACTTCGGTAAACTGTGTCTCTCTAATTCTGGGTTACAGATCTCCCAGAAGCTGCGTCGGCTACACTCAGGCAACAGGATTCCCATATACAGCGTATGCCTACTCTCAGACTACAGAACTCTTGGAAACAGCTTCTCTCTACATTCAACATACAGAACTACTGGAAACTGCATCTCTCTACACTTAGATTACAGAACTCCCGAAAGCTGCATCTGCTACACTCAGCATACAGAATACCCACACATAGCGAATGCCTAATTCCAGGATACGCAACTCCTGTAAACAGCTCCTCTCTACACCAAGGACAGCCAACTCCGGTAAACTGCTTCTCTCTACATCCAGGTAGCAGAGCTCCCATAAGTGGCGTGTCCTACACTCAGGATACAGAAATCCCAATTACTGCATATGCCTCTTGCTAGGCCACAGAACTCTTGAAAACAGTTTCTCTCTACACGCATATACAGAACTCTGGTACACAGTGTCTCACGACATGCAGGAGACAGAACGCCCATAAGCTGCGTGTGCTACACTCAGCATACAGAAAACCCGCGTATAGCGAATACCTGCTCATAGGCTCCAGAACTCTTGGAAACAGCTTCTCCCTACAACCTGATACACAACTTCGGTAAACTAACTGTGTCTCTCTAATTCTAGGTTGCAGATCTCCCAGAAGCTGCGTCTGCTGCACTCAGCATACAGAAAACCCGCATATACCGAATACCTATGCCCAGGCTACCGAAATCTTAGAAACAGCTTCTCTCTACACTCAACATACGGAACTCCTGGATACTGTATGTCTCTGCACTTAGGTTATGGAACTCCCGTAAGCTGCATCTCTTACACGCAGCATACCGAAAACCCGCATAGAGCGAATGCCTAATTCCAGGCTACCGAACTCCAGTCAATAGCTGCTCTCTACACCAAGGATAGCCAACTCCGGTACACTGCTTCTCTCTACATCCAGGTAGCAGAGCTCCCATAAGCGGCATCTCCTACACTCAGGATACAGAAATCCCAATTACTGCATATGCCTCTTGCCAGGCGACAGAACTCTTGGAAAGAGTTTCTCTCTACACCCCTATACAGAACTCTGGTAAACTGTGTCTCACGACATTCAAGATACAGAACGCCCATAAGCTGCGTCTGCCACACGCAGCATACAGAAAACCCGCGTATAGCGAATACCTGCTCATAGGCTACAGAGTTCGTGGAAACAGCTTCTCCCTACACTCTGATACAGAACTTCGGTAAACTGTGTCTCTCTAATTCTGGGTTACAGATCTCCCAGAAGCTGCGTCGGCTACACTCAGGCAACAGGATTCCCATATACAGCGTATGCCTACTCTCAGACTACAGAACTCTTGGAAACAGCTTCTCTCTACATTCAACATACAGAACTACTGGAAACTGCATCTCTCTACACTTAGATTACAGAACTCCCGAAAGCTGCATCTGCTACACTCAGCATACAGAATACCCACACATAGCGAATGCCTAATTCCAGGATACGCAACTCCTGTAAACAGCTCCTCTCTACACCAAGGATAGCCAACTCCGGTAAACTGCTTCTCTCTACATCCAGGTAGCAGAGCTCCCATAAGTGGCGTGTCCTACACTCAGGATACAGAAATCCCAATTACTGCATATGCCTCTTGCTAGGCCACAGAACTCTTGGAAACAGTTTCTCTCTACACGCATATACAGAACTCTGGTAAACACTGTCTCACGACATGCAGGAGACAGAACGCCCATAAGCTGCGTGTGCTACACTCAGCATACAGAAAACCCGCGTATAGCGAATACCTGCTCATTGGCTCCAGAACTCTTGGAAACAGCTTCTCCCTACAACCTGATACACAACTTCGGTAAACTAACTGTGTCTCTCTAATTCTAGGTTGCAGATCTCCCAGAAGCTGCGTCTGCTGCACTCAGCATACAGAAAACCCGCATATACCGAATACCTATGCCCAGGCTACCGAAATCTTAGAAACAGCTTCTCTCTACACTCAACATACGGAACTCCTGGATACTGTATGTCTCTGCACTTAGGTTATGGAACTCCCGTAAGCTGCATCTCTTACACGCAGCATACCGAAAACCCGCATAGAGCGAATGCCTAATTCCAGGCTACCGAACTCCAGTCAATAGCTGCTCTCTACACCAAGGATAGCCAACTCCGGTACACTGCTTCTCTCTACATCCAGGTAGCAGAGCTCCCATAAGCGGCATCTCCTACACTCAGGATACAGAAATCCCAATTACTGCATATGCCTCTTGCCAGGTGACAGAACTCTTGGAAAGAGTTTCTCTCTACACCCCTATACAGAACTCTGGTAAACTGTGTCTCACGACATTCAAGATACAGAACGCCCATAAGCTGCGTCTGCCACACGCAGCATACAGAAAACCCGCGTATAGCGAATACCTGCTCATAGGCTACAGAGTTCGTGGAAACAGCTTCTCCCTACACTCTGATACAGAACTTCGGTAAACTGTGTCTCTCTAATTCTGGGTTACAGATCTCCCAGAAGCTGCGTCGGCTACACTCAGGCAACAGGATTCCCATATACAGCGTATGCCTACTCTCAGACTACAGAACTCTTGGAAACAGCTTCTCTCTACATTCAACATACAGAACTACTGGAAACTGCATCTCTCTACACTTAGATTACAGAACTCCCGAAAGCTGCATCTGCTACACTCAGCATACAGAATACCCACACATAGCGAATGCCTAATTCCAGGATACGCAACTCCTGTAAACAGCTCCTCTCTACACCAAGGATAGCCAACTCCGGTAAACTGCTTCTCTCTACATCCAGGTAGCAGAGCTCCCATAAGTGGCGTGTCCTACACTCAGGATACAGAAATCCCAATTACTGCATATGCCTCTTGCTAGGCCACAGAACTCTTGGAAACAGTTTCTCTCTACACGCATATACAGAACTCTGGTAAACACTGTCTCACGACATGCAGGAGACAGAACGCCCATAAGCTGCGTGTGCTACACTCAGCATACAGAAAACCCGCGTATAGCGAATACCTGCTCATAGGCTCCAGAACTCTTGGAAACAGCTTCTCCCTACAACCTGATACACAACTTCGGTAAACTAACTGTGTCTCTCTAATTCTAGGTTGCAGATCTCCCAGAAGCTGCGTCTGCTGCACTCAGCATACAGAAAACCCGCATATACCGAATACCTATGCCCAGGCTACCGAAATCTTAGAAACAGCTTCTCTCTACACTCAACATACGGAACTCCTGGATACTGTATGTCTCTGCACTTAGGTTATGGAACTCCCGTAAGCTGCATCTCTTACACGCAGCATACCGAAAACCCGCATAGAGCGAATGCCTAATTCCAGGCTACCGAACTCCAGTCAATAGCTGCTCTCTACACCAAGGATAGCCAACTCCGGTACACTGCTTCTCTCTACATCCAGGTAGCAGAGCTCCCATAAGCGGCATCTCCTACACTCAGGATACAGAAATCCCAATTACTGCATATGCCTCTTGCCAGGCGACAGAACTCTTGGAAAGAGTTTCTCTCTACACCCCTATACAGAACTCTGGTAAACTGTGTCTCACGACATTCAAGATACAGAACGCCCATAAGCTGCGTCTGCCACACGCAGCGTACAGAAAACCCGCGTATAGCGAATACCTGCTCATAGGCTACAGAGTTCGTGGAAACAGCTTCTCCCTACACTCTGATACAGAACTTCGGTAAACTGTGTCTCTCTAATTCTGGGTTACAGATCTCCCAGAAGCTGCGTCGGCTACACTCAGGCAACAGGATTCCCATATACAGCGTATGCCTACTCTCAGACTACAGAACTCTTGGAAACAGCTTCTCTCTACATTCAACATACAGAACTACTGGAAACTGCATCTCTCTACACTTAGATTACAGAACTCCCGAAAGCTGCATCTGCTACACTCAGCATACAGAATACCCACACATAGCGAATGCCTAATTCCAGGATACGCAACTCCTGTAAACAGCTCCTCTCTACACCAAGGACAGCCAACTCCGGTAAACTGCTTCTCTCTACATCCAGGTAGCAGAGCTCCCATAAGTGGCGTGTCCTACACTCAGGATACAGAAATCCCAATTACTGCATATGCCTCTTGCTAGGCCACAGAACTCTTGAAAACAGTTTCTCTCTACACGCATATACAGAACTCTGGTACACAGTGTCTCACGACATGCAGGAGACAGAACGCCCATAAGCTGCGTGTGCTACACTCAGCATACAGAAAACCCGCGTATAGCGAATACCTGCTCATAGGCTCCAGAACTCTTGGAAACAGCTTCTCCCTACAACCTGATACACAACTTCGGTAAACTAACTGTGTCTCTCTAATTCTAGGTTGCAGATCTCCCAGAAGCTGCGTCTGCTGCACTCAGCATACAGAAAACCCGCATATACCGAATACCTATGCCCAGGCTACCGAAATCTTAGAAACAGCTTCTCTCTACACTCAACATACGGAACTCCTGGATACTGTATGTCTCTGCACTTAGGTTATGGAACTCCCGTAAGCTGCATCTCTTACACGCAGCATACCGAAAACCCGCATAGAGCGAATGCCTAATTCCAGGCTACCGAACTCCAGTCAATAGCTGCTCTCTACACCAAGGATAGCCAACTCCGGTACACTGCTTCTCTCTACATCCAGGTAGCAGAGCTCCCATAAGCGGCATCTCCTACACTCAGGATACAGAAATCCCAATTACTGCATATGCCTCTTGCCAGGCGACAGAACTCTTGGAAAGAGTTTCTCTCTACACCCCTATACAGAACTCTGGTAAACTGTGTCTCACGACATTCAAGATACAGAACGCCCATAAGCTGCGTCTGCCACACGCAGCATACAGAAAACCCGCGTATAGCGAATACCTGCTCATAGGCTACAGAGTTCGTGGAAACAGCTTCTCCCTACACTCTGATACAGAACTTCGGTAAACTGTGTCTCTCTAATTCTGGGTTACAGATCTCCCAGAAGCTGCGTCGGCTACACTCAGGCAACAGGATTCCCATATACAGCGTATGCCTACTCTCAGACTACAGAACTCTTGGAAACAGCTTCTCTCTACATTCAACATACAGAACTACTGGAAACTGCATCTCTCTACACTTAGATTACAGAACTCCCGAAAGCTGCATCTGCTACACTCAGCATACAGAATACCCACACATAGCGAATGCCTAATTCCAGGATACGCAACTCCTGTAAACAGCTCCTCTCTACACCAAGGATAGCCAACTCCGGTAAACTGCTTCTCTCTACATCCAGGTAGCAGAGCTCCCATAAGTGGCGTGTCCTACACTCAGGATACAGAAATCCCAATTACTGCATATGCCTCTTGCTAGGCCACAGAACTCTTGGAAACAGTTTCTCTCTACACGCATATACAGAACTCTGGTACACAGTGTCTCACGACATGCAGGAGACAGAACGCCCATAAGCTGCGTGTGCTACACTCAGCATACAGAAAACCCGCGTATAGCGAATACCTGCTCATAGGCTCCAGAACTCTTGGAAACAGCTTCTCCCTACAACCTGATACACAACTTCGGTAAACTAACTGTGTCTCTCTAATTCTAGGTTGCAGATCTCCCAGAAGCTGCGTCTGCTGCACTCAGCATACAGAAAACCCGCATATACCGAATACCTATGCCCAGGCTACCGAAATCTTAGAAACAGCTTCTCTCTACACTCAACATACGGAACTCCTGGATACTGTATGTCTCTGCACTTAGGTTATGGAACTCCCGTAAGCTGCATCTCTTACACGCAGCATACCGAAAACCCGCATAGAGCGAATGCCTAATTCCAGGCTACCGAACTCCAGTCAATAGCTGCTCTCTACACCAAGGATAGCCAACTCCGGTACACTGCTTCTCTCTACATCCAGGTAGCAGAGCTCCCATAAGCGGCATCTCCTACACTCAGGATACAGAAATCCCAATTACTGCATATGCCTCTTGCCAGGTGACAGAACTCTTGGAAAGAGTTTCTCTCTACACCCCTATACAGAACTCTGGTAAACTGTGTCTCACGACATTCAAGATACAGAACGCCCATAAGCTGCGTCTGCCACACGCAGCATACAGAAAACCCGCGTATAGCGAATACCTGCTCATAGGCTACAGAGTTCGTGGAAACAGCTTCTCCCTACACTCTGATACAGAACTTCGGTAAACTGTGTCTCTCTAATTCTGGGTTACAGATCTCCCAGAAGCTGCGTCGGCTACACTCAGGCAACAGGATTCCCATATACAGCGTATGCCTACTCTCAGACTACAGAACTCTTGGAAACAGCTTCTCTCTACATTCAACATACAGAACTACTGGAAACTGCATCTCTCTACACTTAGATTACAGAACTCCCGAAAGCTGCATCTGCTACACTCAGCATACAGAATACCCACACATAGCGAATGCCTAATTCCAGGATACGCAACTCCTGTAAACAGCTCCTCTCTACACCAAGGATAGCCAACTCCGGTAAACTGCTTCTCTCTACATCCAGGTAGCAGAGCTCCCATAAGTGGCGTGTCCTACACTCAGGATACAGAAATCCCAATTACTGCATATGCCTCTTGCTAGGCCACAGAACTCTTGGAAACAGTTTCTCTCTACACGCATATACAGAACTCTGGTAAACACTGTCTCACGACATGCAGGAGACAGAACGCCCATAAGCTGCGTGTGCTACACTCAGCATACAGAAAACCCGCGTATAGCGAATACCTGCTCATAGGCTCCAGAACTCTTGGAAACAGCTTCTCCCTACAACCTGATACACAACTTCGGTAAACTAACTGTGTCTCTCTAATTCTAGGTTGCAGATCTCCCAGAAGCTGCGTCTGCTGCACTCAGCATACAGAAAACCCGCATATACCGAATACCTATGCCCAGGCTACCGAAATCTTAGAAACAGCTTCTCTCTACACTCAACATACGGAACTCCTGGATACTGTATGTCTCTGCACTTAGGTTATGGAACTCCCGTAAGCTGCATCTCTTACACGCAGCATACCGAAAACCCGCATAGAGCGAATGCCTAATTCCAGGCTACCGAACTCCAGTCAATAGCTGCTCTCTACACCAAGGATAGCCAACTCCGGTACACTGCTTCTCTCTACATCCAGGTAGCAGAGCTCCCATAAGCGGCATCTCCTACACTCAGGATACAGAAATCCCAATTACTGCATATGCCTCTTGCCAGGCGACAGAACTCTTGGAAAGAGTTTCTCTCTACACCCCTATACAGAACTCTGGTAAACTGTGTCTCACGACATTCAAGATACAGAACGCCCATAAGCTGCGTCTGCCACACGCAGCGTACAGAAAACCCGCGTATAGCGAATACCTGCCCATAGGCTACAGAGTTCGTGGAAACAGCTTCTCCCTACACTCTGATACAGAACTTCGGTAAACTGTGTCTCTCTAATTCTGGGTTACAGATCTCCCAGAAGCTGCGTCGGCTACACTCAGGCAACAGGATTCCCATATACAGCGTATGCCTACTCTCAGACTACAGAACTCTTGGAAACAGCTTCTCTCTACATTCAACATACAGAACTACTGGAAACTGCATCTCTCTACACTTAGATTACAGAACTCCCGAAAGCTGCATCTGCTACACTCAGCATACAGAATACCCACACATAGCGAATGCCTAATTCCAGGATACGCAACTCCTGTAAACAGCTCCTCTCTACAACAAGGACAGCCAACTCCGGTAAACTGCTTCTCTCTACATCCAGGTAGCAGAGCTCCCATAAGTGGCGTGTCCTACACTCAGGATACAGAAATCCCAATTACTGCATATGCCTCTTGCTAGGCCACAGAACTCTTGAAAACAGTTTCTCTCTACACGCATATACAGAACTCTGGTACACAGTGTCTCACGACATGCAGGAGACAGAACGCCCATAAGCTGCGTGTGCTACACTCAGCATACAGAAAACCCGCGTATAGCGAATACCTGCTCATAGGCTCCAGAACTCTTGGAAACAGCTTCTCCCTACAACCTGATACACAACTTCGGTAAACTAACTGTGTCTCTCTAATTCTAGGTTGCAGATCTCCCAGAAGCTGCGTCTGCTGCACTCAGCATACAGAAAACCCGCATATACCGAATACCTATGCCCAGGCTACCGAAATCTTAGAAACAGCTTCTCTCTACACTCAACATACGGAACTCCTGGATACTGTATGTCTCTGCACTTAGGTTATGGAACTCCCGTAAGCTGCATCTCTTACACGCAGCATACCGAAAACCCGCATAGAGCGAATGCCTAATTCCAGGCTACCGAACTCCAGTCAATAGCTGCTCTCTACACCAAGGATAGCCAACTCCGGTACACTGCTTCTCTCTACATCCAGGTAGCAGAGCTCCCATAAGCGGCATCTCCTACACTCAGGATACAGAAATCCCAATTACTGCATATGCCTCTTGCCAGGCGACAGAACTCTTGGAAAGAGTTTCTCTCTACACCCCTATACAGAACTCTGGTAAACTGTGTCTCACGACATTCAAGATACAGAACGCCCATAAGCTGCGTCTGCCACACGCAGCATACAGAAAACCCGCGTATAGCGAATACCTGCTCATAGGCTACAGAGTTCGTGGAAACAGCTTCTCCCTACACTCTGATACAGAACTTCGGTAAACTGTGTCTCTCTAATTCTGGGTTACAGATCTCCCAGAAGCTGCGTCGGCTACACTCAGGCAACAGGATTCCCATATACAGCGTATGCCTACTCTCAGACTACAGAACTCTTGGAAACAGCTTCTCTCTACATTCAACATACAGAACTACTGGAAACTGCATCTCTCTACACTTAGATTACAGAACTCCCGAAAGCTGCATCTGCTACACTCAGCATACAGAATACCCACACATAGCGAATGCCTAATTCCAGGATACGCAACTCCTGTAAACAGCTCCTCTCTACACCAAGGATAGCCAACTCCGGTAAACTGCTTCTCTCTACATCCAGGTAGCAGAGCTCCCATAAGTGGCGTGTCCTACACTCAGGATACAGAAATCCCAATTACTGCATATGCCTCTTGCTAGGCCACAGAACTCTTGGAAACAGTTTCTCTCTACACGCATATACAGAACTCTGGTAAACACTGTCTCACGACATGCAGGAGACAGAACGCCCATAAGCTGCGTGTGCTACACTCAGCATACAGAAAACCCGCGTATAGCGAATACCTGCTCATTGGCTCCAGAACTCTTGGAAACAGCTTCTCCCTACAACCTGATACACAACTTCGGTAAACTAACTGTGTCTCTCTAATTCTAGGTTGCAGATCTCCCAGAAGCTGCGTCTGCTGCACTCAGCATACAGAAAACCCGCATATACCGAATACCTATGCCCAGGCTACCGAAATCTTAGAAACAGCTTCTCTCTACACTCAACATACGGAACTCCTGGATACTGTATGTCTCTGCACTTAGGTTATGGAACTCCCGTAAGCTGCATCTCTTACACGCAGCATACCGAAAACCCGCATAGAGCGAATGCCTAATTCCAGGCTACCGAACTCCAGTCAATAGCTGCTCTCTACACCAAGGATAGCCAACTCCGGTACACTGCTTCTCTCTACATCCAGGTAGCAGAGCTCCCATAAGCGGCATCTCCTACACTCAGGATACAGAAATCCCAATTACTGCATATGCCTCTTGCCAGGTGACAGAACTCTTGGAAAGAGTTTCTCTCTACACCCCTATACAGAACTCTGGTAAACTGTGTCTCACGACATTCAAGATACAGAACGCCCATAAGCTGCGTCTGCCACACGCAGCATACAGAAAACCCGCGTATAGCGAATACCTGCTCATAGGCTACAGAGTTCGTGGAAACAGCTTCTCCCTACACTCTGATACAGAACTTCGGTAAACTGTGTCTCTCTAATTCTGGGTTACAGATCTCCCAGAAGCTGCGTCGGCTACACTCAGGCAACAGGATTCCCATATACAGCGTATGCCTACTCTCAGACTACAGAACTCTTGGAAACAGCTTCTCTCTACATTCAACATACAGAACTACTGGAAACTGCATCTCTCTACACTTAGATTACAGAACTCCCGAAAGCTGCATCTGCTACACTCAGCATACAGAATACCCACACATAGCGAATGCCTAATTCCAGGATACGCAACTCCTGTAAACAGCTCCTCTCTACACCAAGGATAGCCAACTCCGGTAAACTGCTTCTCTCTACATCCAGGTAGCAGAGCTCCCATAAGTGGCGTGTCCTACACTCAGGATACAGAAATCCCAATTACTGCATATGCCTCTTGCTAGGCCACAGAACTCTTGGAAACAGTTTCTCTCTACACGCATATACAGAACTCTGGTAAACACTGTCTCACGACATGCAGGAGACAGAACGCCCATAAGCTGCGTGTGCTACACTCAGCATACAGAAAACCCGCGTATAGCGAATACCTGCTCATAGGCTCCAGAACTCTTGGAAACAGCTTCTCCCTACAACCTGATACACAACTTCGGTAAACTAACTGTGTCTCTCTAATTCTAGGTTGCAGATCTCCCAGAAGCTGCGTCTGCTGCACTCAGCATACAGAAAACCCGCATATACCGAATACCTATGCCCAGGCTACCGAAATCTTAGAAACAGCTTCTCTCTACACTCAACATACGGAACTCCTGGATACTGTATGTCTCTGCACTTAGGTTATGGAACTCCCGTAAGCTGCATCTCTTACACGCAGCATACCGAAAACCCGCATAGAGCGAATGCCTAATTCCAGGCTACCGAACTCCAGTCAATAGCTGCTCTCTACACCAAGGATAGCCAACTCCGGTACACTGCTTCTCTCTACATCCAGGTAGCAGAGCTCCCATAAGCGGCATCTCCTACACTCAGGATACAGAAATCCCAATTACTGCATATGCCTCTTGCCAGGCGACAGAACTCTTGGAAAGAGTTTCTCTCTACACCCCTATACAGAACTCTGGTAAACTGTGTCTCACGACATTCAAGATACAGAACGCCCATAAGCTGCGTCTGCCACACGCAGCGTACAGAAAACCCGCGTATAGCGAATACCTGCTCATAGGCTACAGAGTTCGTGGAAACAGCTTCTCCCTACACTCTGATACAGAACTTCGGTAAACTGTGTCTCTCTAATTCTGGGTTACAGATCTCCCAGAAGCTGCGTCGGCTACACTCAGGCAACAGGATTCCCATATACAGCGTATGCCTACTCTCAGACTACAGAACTCTTGGAAACAGCTTCTCTCTACATTCAACATACAGAACTACTGGAAACTGCATCTCTCTACACTTAGATTACAGAACTCCCGAAAGCTGCATCTGCTACACTCAGCATACAGAATACCCACACATAGCGAATGCCTAATTCCAGGATACGCAACTCCTGTAAACAGCTCCTCTCTACACCAAGGACAGCCAACTCCGGTAAACTGCTTCTCTCTACATCCAGGTAGCAGAGCTCCCATAAGTGGCGTGTCCTACACTCAGGATACAGAAATCCCAATTACTGCATATGCCTCTTGCTAGGCCACAGAACTCTTGAAAACAGTTTCTCTCTACACGCATATACAGAACTCTGGTACACAGTGTCTCACGACATGCAGGAGACAGAACGCCCATAAGCTGCGTGTGCTACACTCAGCATACAGAAAACCCGCGTATAGCGAATACCTGCTCATAGGCTCCAGAACTCTTGGAAACAGCTTCTCCCTACAACCTGATACACAACTTCGGTAAACTAACTGTGTCTCTCTAATTCTAGGTTGCAGATCTCCCAGAAGCTGCGTCTGCTGCACTCAGCATACAGAAAACCCGCATATACCGAATACCTATGCCCAGGCTACCGAAATCTTAGAAACAGCTTCTCTCTACACTCAACATACGGAACTCCTGGATACTGTATGTCTCTGCACTTAGGTTATGGAACTCCCGTAAGCTGCATCTCTTACACGCAGCATACCGAAAACCCGCATAGAGCGAATGCCTAATTCCAGGCTACCGAACTCCAGTCAATAGCTGCTCTCTACACCAAGGATAGCCAACTCCGGTACACTGCTTCTCTCTACATCCAGGTAGCAGAGCTCCCATAAGCGGCATCTCCTACACTCAGGATACAGAAATCCCAATTACTGCATATGCCTCTTGCCAGGCGACAGAACTCTTGGAAAGAGTTTCTCTCTACACCCCTATACAGAACTCTGGTAAACTGTGTCTCACGACATTCAAGATACAGAACGCCCATAAGCTGCGTCTGCCACACGCAGCATACAGAAAACCCGCGTATAGCGAATACCTGCTCATAGGCTACAGAGTTCGTGGAAACAGCTTCTCCCTACACTCTGATACAGAACTTCGGTAAACTGTGTCTCTCTAATTCTGGGTTACAGATCTCCCAGAAGCTGCGTCGGCTACACTCAGGCAACAGGATTCCCATATACAGCGTATGCCTACTCTCAGACTACAGAACTCTTGGAAACAGCTTCTCTCTACATTCAACATACAGAACTACTGGAAACTGCATCTCTCTACACTTAGATTACAGAACTCCCGAAAGCTGCATCTGCTACACTCAGCATACAGAATACCCACACATAGCGAATGCCTAATTCCAGGATACGCAACTCCTGTAAACAGCTCCTCTCTACACCAAGGATAGCCAACTCCGGTAAACTGCTTCTCTCTACATCCAGGTAGCAGAGCTCCCATAAGTGGCGTGTCCTACACTCAGGATACAGAAATCCCAATTACTGCATATGCCTCTTGCTAGGCCACAGAACTCTTGGAAACAGTTTCTCTCTACACGCATATACAGAACTCTGGTACACAGTGTCTCACGACATGCAGGAGACAGAACGCCCATAAGCTGCGTGTGCTACACTCAGCATACAGAAAACCCGCGTATAGCGAATACCTGCTCATAGGCTCCAGAACTCTTGGAAACAGCTTCTCCCTACAACCTGATACACAACTTCGGTAAACTAACTGTGTCTCTCTAATTCTAGGTTGCAGATCTCCCAGAAGCTGCGTCTGCTGCACTCAGCATACAGAAAACCCGCATATACCGAATACCTATGCCCAGGCTACCGAAATCTTAGAAACAGCTTCTCTCTACACTCAACATACGGAACTCCTGGATACTGTATGTCTCTGCACTTAGGTTATGGAACTCCCGTAAGCTGCATCTCTTACACGCAGCATACCGAAAACCCGCATAGAGCGAATGCCTAATTCCAGGCTACCGAACTCCAGTCAATAGCTGCTCTCTACACCAAGGATAGCCAACTCCGGTACACTGCTTCTCTCTACATCCAGGTAGCAGAGCTCCCATAAGCGGCATCTCCTACACTCAGGATACAGAAATCCCAATTACTGCATATGCCTCTTGCCAGGTGACAGAACTCTTGGAAAGAGTTTCTCTCTACACCCCTATACAGAACTCTGGTAAACTGTGTCTCACGACATTCAAGATACAGAACGCCCATAAGCTGCGTCTGCCACACGCAGCGTACAGAAAACCCGCGTATAGCGAATACCTGCTCATAGGCTACAGAGTTCGTGGAAACAGCTTCTCCCTACACTCTGATACAGAACTTCGGTAAACTGTGTCTCTCTAATTCTGGGTTACAGATCTCCCAGAAGCTGCGTCGGCTACACTCAGGCAACAGGATTCCCATATACAGCGTATGCCTACTCTCAGACTACAGAACTCTTGGAAACAGCTTCTCTCTACATTCAACATACAGAACTACTGGAAACTGCATCTCTCTACACTTAGATTACAGAACTCCCGAAAGCTGCATCTGCTACACTCAGCATACAGAATACCCACACATAGCGAATGCCTAATTCCAGGATACGCAACTCCTGTAAACAGCTCCTCTCTACACCAAGGATAGCCAACTCCGGTAAACTGCTTCTCTCTACATCCAGGTAGCAGAGCTCCCATAAGTGGCGTGTCCTACACTCAGGATACAGAAATCCCAATTACTGCATATGCCTCTTGCTAGGCCACAGAACTCTTGGAAACAGTTTCTCTCTACACGCATATACAGAACTCTGGTAAACACTGTCTCACGACATGCAGGAGACAGAACGCCCATAAGCTGCGTGTGCTACACTCAGCATACAGAAAACCCGCGTATAGCGAATACCTGCTCATAGGCTCCAGAACTCTTGGAAACAGCTTCTCCCTACAACCTGATACACAACTTCGGTAAACTAACTGTGTCTCTCTAATTCTAGGTTGCAGATCTCCCAGAAGCTGCGTCTGCTGCACTCAGCATACAGAAAACCCGCATATACCGAATACCTATGCCCAGGCTACCGAAATCTTAGAAACAGCTTCTCTCTACACTCAACATACGGAACTCCTGGATACTGTATGTCTCTGCACTTAGGTTATGGAACTCCCGTAAGCTGCATCTCTTACACGCAGCATACCGAAAACCCGCATAGAGCGAATGCCTAATTCCAGGCTACCGAACTCCAGTCAATAGCTGCTCTCTACACCAAGGATAGCCAACTCCGGTACACTGCTTCTCTCTACATCCAGGTAGCAGAGCTCCCATAAGCGGCATCTCCTACACTCAGGATACAGAAATCCCAATTACTGCATATGCCTCTTGCCAGGCGACAGAACTCTTGGAAAGAGTTTCTCTCTACACCCCTATACAGAACTCTGGTAAACTGTGTCTCACGACATTCAAGATACAGAACGCCCATAAGCTGCGTCTGCCACACGCAGCGTACAGAAAACCCGCGTATAGCGAATACCTGCTCATAGGCTACAGAGTTCGTGGAAACAGCTTCTCCCTACACTCTGATACAGAACTTCGGTCAACTGTGTCTCTCTAATTCTGGGTTACAGATCTCCCAGAAGCTGCGTCGGCTACACTCAGGCAACAGGATTCCCATATACAGCGTATGCCTACTCTCAGACTACAGAACTCTTGGAAACAGCTTCTCTCTACATTCAACATACAGAACTACTGGAAACTGCATCTCTCTACACTTAGATTACAGAACTCCCGAAAGCTGCATCTGCTACACTCAGCATACAGAATACCCACACATAGCGAATGCCTAATTCCAGGATACGCAACTCCTGTAAACAGCTCCTCTCTACACCAAGGACAGCCAACTCCGGTAAACTGCTTCTCTCTACATCCAGGTAGCAGAGCTCCCATAAGTGGCGTGTCCTACACTCAGGATACAGAAATCCCAATTACTGCATATGCCTCTTGCTAGGCCACAGAACTCTTGAAAACAGTTTCTCTCTACACGCATATACAGAACTCTGGTACACAGTGTCTCACGACATGCAGGAGACAGAACGCCCATAAGCTGCGTGTGCTACACTCAGCATACAGAAAACCCGCGTATAGCGAATACCTGCTCATAGGCTCCAGAACTCTTGGAAACAGCTTCTCCCTACAACCTGATACACAACTTCGGTAAACTAACTGTGTCTCTCTAATTCTAGGTTGCAGATCTCCCAGAAGCTGCGTCTGCTGCACTCAGCATACAGAAAACCCGCATATACCGAATACCTATGCCCAGGCTACCGAAATCTTAGAAACAGCTTCTCTCTACACTCAACATACGGAACTCCTGGATACTGTATGTCTCTGCACTTAGGTTATGGAACTCCCGTAAGCTGCATCTCTTACACGCAGCATACCGAAAACCCGCATAGAGCGAATGCCTAATTCCAGGCTACCGAACTCCAGTCAATAGCTGCTCTCTACACCAAGGATAGCCAACTCCGGTACACTGCTTCTCTCTACATCCAGGTAGCAGAGCTCCCATAAGCGGCATCTCCTACACTCAGGATACAGAAATCCCAATTACTGCATATGCCTCTTGCCAGGCGACAGAACTCTTGGAAAGAGTTTCTCTCTACACCCCTATACAGAACTCTGGTAAACTGTGTCTCACGACATTCAAGATACAGAACGCCCATAAGCTGCGTCTGCCACACGCAGCATACAGAAAACCCGCGTATAGCGAATACCTGCTCATAGGCTACAGAGTTCGTGGAAACAGCTTCTCCCTACACTCTGATACAGAACTTCGGTAAACTGTGTCTCTCTAATTCTGGGTTACAGATCTCCCAGAAGCTGCGTCGGCTACACTCAGGCAACAGGATTCCCATATACAGCGTATGCCTACTCTCAGACTACAGAACTCTTGGAAACAGCTTCTCTCTACATTCAACATACAGAACTACTGGAAACTGCATCTCTCTACACTTAGATTACAGAACTCCCGAAAGCTGCATCTGCTACACTCAGCATACAGAATACCCACACATAGCGAATGCCTAATTCCAGGATACGCAACTCCTGTAAACAGCTCCTCTCTACACCAAGGATAGCCAACTCCGGTAAACTGCTTCTCTCTACATCCAGGTAGCAGAGCTCCCATAAGTGGCGTGTCCTACACTCAGGATACAGAAATCCCAATTACTGCATATGCCTCTTGCTAGGCCACAGAACTCTTGGAAACAGTTTCTCTCTACACGCATATACAGAACTCTGGTAAACACTGTCTCACGACATGCAGGAGACAGAACGCCCATAAGCTGCGTGTGCTACACTCAGCATACAGAAAACCCGCGTATAGCGAATACCTGCTCATAGGCTCCAGAACTCTTGGAAACAGCTTCTCCCTACAACCTGATACACAACTTCGGTAAACTAACTGTGTCTCTCTAATTCTAGGTTGCAGATCTCCCAGAAGCTGCGTCTGCTGCACTCAGCATACAGAAAACCCGCATATACCGAATACCTATTCCCAGGCTACCGAAATCTTAGAAACAGCTTCTCTCTACACTCAACATACGGAACTCCTGGATACTGTATGTCTCTGCACTTAGGTTATGGAACTCCCGTAAGCTGCATCTCTTACACGCAGCATACCGAAAACCCGCATAGAGCGAATGCCTAATTCCAGGCTACCGAACTCCAGTCAATAGCTGCTCTCTACACCAAGGATAGCCAACTCCGGTACACTGCTTCTCTCTACATCCAGGTAGCAGAGCTCCCATAAGCGGCATCTCCTACACTCAGGATACAGAAATCCCAATTACTGCATATGCCTCTTGCCAGGCGACAGAACTCTTGGAAAGAGTTTCTCTCTACACCCCTATACAGAACTCTGGTAAACTGTGTCTCACGACATTCAAGATACAGAACGCCCATAAGCTGCGTCTGCCACACGCAGCGTACAGAAAACCCGCGTATAGCGAATACCTGCTCATAGGCTACAGAGTTCGTGGAAACAGCTTCTCCCTACACTCTGATACAGAACTTCGGTAAACTGTGTCTCTCTAATTCTGGGTTACAGATCTCCCAGAAGCTGCGTCGGCTACACTCAGGCAACAGGATTCCCATATACAGCGTATGCCTACTCTCAGACTACAGAACTCTTGGAAACAGCTTCTCTCTACATTCAACATACAGAACTACTGGAAACTGCATCTCTCTACACTTAGATTACAGAACTCCCGAAAGCTGCATCTGCTACACTCAGCATACAGAATACCCACACATAGCGAATGCCTAATTCCAGGATACGCAACTCCTGTAAACAGCTCCTCTCTACACCAAGGACAGCCAACTCCGGTAAACTGCTTCTCTCTACATCCAGGTAGCAGAGCTCCCATAAGTGGCGTGTCCTACACTCAGGATACAGAAATCCCAATTACTGCATATGCCTCTTGCTAGGCCACAGAACTCTTGAAAACAGTTTCTCTCTACACGCATATACAGAACTCTGGTACACAGTGTCTCACGACATGCAGGAGACAGAACGCCCATAAGCTGCGTGTGCTACACTCAGCATACAGAAAACCCGCGTATAGCGAATACCTGCTCATAGGCTCCAGAACTCTTGGAAACAGCTTCTCCCTACAACCTGATACACAACTTCGGTAAACTAACTGTGTCTCTCTAATTCTAGGTTGCAGATCTCCCAGAAGCTGCGTCTGCTGCACTCAGCATACAGAAAACCCGCATATACCGAATACCTATGCCCAGGCTACCGAAATCTTAGAAACAGCTTCTCTCTACACTCAACATACGGAACTCCTGGATACTGTATGTCTCTGCACTTAGGTTATGGAACTCCCGTAAGCTGCATCTCTTACACGCAGCATACCGAAAACCCGCATAGAGCGAATGCCTAATTCCAGGCTACCGAACTCCAGTCAATAGCTGCTCTCTACACCAAGGATAGCCAACTCCGGTACACTGCTTCTCTCTACATCCAGGTAGCAGAGCTCCCATAAGCGGCATCTCCTACACTCAGGATACAGAAATCCCAATTACTGCATATGCCTCTTGCCAGGCGACAGAACTCTTGGAAAGAGTTTCTCTCTACACCCCTATACAGAACTCTGGTAAACTGTGTCTCACGACATTCAAGATACAGAACGCCCATAAGCTGCGTCTGCCACACGCAGCATACAGAAAACCCGCGTATAGCGAATACCTGCTCATAGGCTACAGAGTTCGTGGAAACAGCTTCTCCCTACACTCTGATACAGAACTTCGGTAAACTGTGTCTCTCTAATTCTGGGTTACAGATCTCCCAGAAGCTGCGTCGGCTACACTCAGGCAACAGGATTCCCATATACAGCGTATGCCTACTCTCAGACTACAGAACTCTTGGAAACAGCTTCTCTCTACATTCAACATACAGAACTACTGGAAACTGCATCTCTCTACACTTAGATTACAGAACTCCCGAAAGCTGCATCTGCTACACTCAGCATACAGAATACCCACACATAGCGAATGCCTAATTCCAGGATACGCAACTCCTGTAAACAGCTCCTCTCTACACCAAGGATAGCCAACTCCGGTAAACTGCTTCTCTCTACATCCAGGTAGCAGAGCTCCCATAAGTGGCGTGTCCTACACTCAGGATACAGAAATCCCAATTACTGCATATGCCTCTTGCTAGGCCACAGAACTCTTGGAAACAGTTTCTCTCTACACGCATATACAGAACTCTGGTAAACACTGTCTCACGACATGCAGGAGACAGAACGCCCATAAGCTGCGTGTGCTACACTCAGCATACAGAAAACCCGCGTATAGCGAATACCTGCTCATAGGCTCCAGAACTCTTGGAAACAGCTTCTCCCTACAACCTGATACACAACTTCGGTAAACTAACTGTGTCTCTCTAATTCTAGGTTGCAGATCTCCCAGAAGCTGCGTCTGCTGCACTCAGCATACAGAAAACCCGCATATACCGAATACCTATTCCCAGGCTACCGAAATCTTAGAAACAGCTTCTCTCTACACTCAACATACGGAACTCCTGGATACTGTATGTCTCTGCACTTAGGTTATGGAACTCCCGTAAGCTGCATCTCTTACACGCAGCATACCGAAAACCCGCATAGAGCGAATGCCTAATTCCAGGCTACCGAACTCCAGTCAATAGCTGCTCTCTACACCAAGGATAGCCAACTCCGGTACACTGCTTCTCTCTACATCCAGGTAGCAGAGCTCCCATAAGCGGCATCTCCTACACTCAGGATACAGAAATCCCAATTACTGCATATGCCTCTTGCCAGGCGACAGAACTCTTGGAAAGAGTTTCTCTCTACACCCCTATACAGAACTCTGGTAAACTGTGTCTCACGACATTCAAGATACAGAACGCCCATAAGCTGCGTCTGCCACACGCAGCGTACAGAAAACCCGCGTATAGCGAATACCTGCTCATAGGCTACAGAGTTCGTGGAAACAGCTTCTCCCTACACTCTGATACAGAACTTCGGTAAACTGTGTCTCTCTAATTCTGGGTTACAGATCTCCCAGAAGCTGCGTCGGCTACACTCAGGCAACAGGATTCCCATATACAGCGTATGCCTACTCTCAGACTACAGAACTCTTGGAAACAGCTTCTCTCTACATTCAACATACAGAACTACTGGAAACTGCATCTCTCTACACTTAGATTACAGAACTCCCGAAAGCTGCATCTGCTACACTCAGCATACAGAATACCCACACATAGCGAATGCCTAATTCCAGGATACGCAACTCCTGTAAACAGCTCCTCTCTACACCAAGGACAGCCAACTCCGGTAAACTGCTTCTCTCTACATCCAGGTAGCAGAGCTCCCATAAGTGGCGTGTCCTACACTCAGGATACAGAAATCCCAATTACTGCATATGCCTCTTGCTAGGCCACAGAACTCTTGAAAACAGTTTCTCTCTACACGCATATACAGAACTCTGGTACACAGTGTCTCACGACATGCAGGAGACAGAACGCCCATAAGCTGCGTGTGCTACACTCAGCATACAGAAAACCCGCGTATAGCGAATACCTGCTCATAGGCTCCAGAACTCTTGGAAACAGCTTCTCCCTACAACCTGATACACAACTTCGGTAAACTAACTGTGTCTCTCTAATTCTAGGTTGCAGATCTCCCAGAAGCTGCGTCTGCTGCACTCAGCATACAGAAAACCCGCATATACCGAATACCTATGCCCAGGCTACCGAAATCTTAGAAACAGCTTCTCTCTACACTCAACATACGGAACTCCTGGATACTGTATGTCTCTGCACTTAGGTTATGGAACTCCCGTAAGCTGCATCTCTTACACGCAGCATACCGAAAACCCGCATAGAGCGAATGCCTAATTCCAGGCTACCGAACTCCAGTCAATAGCTGCTCTCTACACCAAGGATAGCCAACTCCGGTACACTGCTTCTCTCTACATCCAGGTAGCAGAGCTCCCATAAGCGGCATCTCCTACACTCAGGATACAGAAATCCCAATTACTGCATATGCCTCTTGCCAGGCGACAGAACTCTTGGAAAGAGTTTCTCTCTACACCCCTATACAGAACTCTGGTAAACTGTGTCTCACGACATTCAAGATACAGAACGCCCATAAGCTGCGTCTGCCACACGCAGCATACAGAAAACCCGCGTATAGCGAATACCTGCTCATAGGCTACAGAGTTCGTGGAAACAGCTTCTCCCTACACTCTGATACAGAACTTCGGTAAACTGTGTCTCTCTAATTCTGGGTTACAGATCTCCCAGAAGCTGCGTCGGCTACACTCAGGCAACAGGATTCCCATATACAGCGTATGCCTACTCTCAGACTACAGAACTCTTGGAAACAGCTTCTCTCTACATTCAACATACAGAACTACTGGAAACTGCATCTCTCTACACTTAGATTACAGAACTCCCGAAAGCTGCATCTGCTACACTCAGCATACAGAATACCCACACATAGCGAATGCCTAATTCCAGGATACGCAACTCCTGTAAACAGCTCCTCTCTACACCAAGGATAGCCAACTCCGGTAAACTGCTTCTCTCTACATCCAGGTAGCAGAGCTCCCATAAGTGGCGTGTCCTACACTCAGGATACAGAAATCCCAATTACTGCATATGCCTCTTGCTAGGCCACAGAACTCTTGGAAACAGTTTCTCTCTACACGCATATACAGAACTCTGGTACACAGTGTCTCACGACATGCAGGAGACAGAACGCCCATAAGCTGCGTGTGCTACACTCAGCATACAGAAAACCCGCGTATAGCGAATACCTGCTCATAGGCTCCAGAACTCTTGGAAACAGCTTCTCCCTACAACCTGATACACAACTTCGGTAAACTAACTGTGTCTCTCTAATTCTAGGTTGCAGATCTCCCAGAAGCTGCGTCTGCTGCACTCAGCATACAGAAAACCCGCATATACCGAATACCTATGCCCAGGCTACCGAAATCTTAGAAACAGCTTCTCTCTACACTCAACATACGGAACTCCTGGATACTGTATGTCTCTGCACTTAGGTTATGGAACTCCCGTAAGCTGCATCTCTTACACGCAGCATACCGAAAACCCGCATAGAGCGAATGCCTAATTCCAGGCTACCGAACTCCAGTCAATAGCTGCTCTCTACACCAAGGATAGCCAACTCCGGTACACTGCTTCTCTCTACATCCAGGTAGCAGAGCTCCCATAAGCGGCATCTCCTACACTCAGGATACAGAAATCCCAATTACTGCATATGCCTCTTGCCAGGCGACAGAACTCTTGGAAAGAGTTTCTCTCTACACCCCTATACAGAACTCTGGTAAACTGTGTCTCACGACATTCAAGATACAGAACGCCCATAAGCTGCGTCTGCCACACGCAGCATACAGAAAACCCGCGTATAGCGAATACCTGCTCATAGGCTACAGAGTTCGTGGAAACAGCTTCTCCCTACACTCTGATACAGAACTTCGGTAAACTGTGTCTCTCTAATTCTGGGTTACAGATCTCCCAGAAGCTGCGTCGGCTACACTCAGGCAACAGGATTCCCATATACAGCGTATGCCTACTCTCAGACTACAGAACTCTTGGAAACAGCTTCTCTCTACATTCAACATACAGAACTACTGGAAACTGCATCTCTCTACACTTAGATTACAGAACTCCCGAAAGCTGCATCTGCTACACTCAGCATACAGAATACCCACACATAGCGAATGCCTAATTCCAGGATACGCAACTCCTGTAAACAGCTCCTCTCTACACCAAGGATAGCCAACTCCGGTAAACTGCTTCTCTCTACATCCAGGTAGCAGAGCTCCCATAAGTGGCGTGTCCTACACTCAGGATACAGAAATCCCAATTACTGCATATGCCTCTTGCTAGGCCACAGAACTCTTGGAAACAGTTTCTCTCTACACGCATATACAGAACTCTGGTAAACACTGTCTCACGACATGCAGGAGACAGAACGCCCATAAGCTGCGTGTGCTACACTCAGCATACAGAAAACCCGCGTATAGCGAATACCTGCTCATAGGCTCCAGAACTCTTGGAAACAGCTTCTCCCTACACTCTGATACACAACTTCGGTAAACTAACTGTGTCTCTCTAATTCTAGGTTGCAGATCTCCCAGAAGCTGCGTCTGCTGCACTCAGCATACAGAAAACCCGCATATACCGAATACCTATGCCCAGGCTACCGAAATCTTAGAAACAGCTTCTCTCTACACTCAACATACGGAACTCCTGGATACTGTATGTCTCTGCACTTAGGTTATGGAACTCCCGTAAGCTGCATCTCTTACACGCAGCATACCGAAAACCCGCATAGAGCGAATGCCTAATTCCAGGCTACCGAACTCCAGTCAATAGCTGCTCTCTACACCAAGGATAGCCAACTCCGGTACACTGCTTCTCTCTACATCCAGGTAGCAGAGCTCCCATAAGCGGCATCTCCTACACTCAGGATACAGAAATCCCAATTACTGCATATGCCTCTTGCCAGGTGACAGAACTCTTGGAAAGAGTTTCTCTCTACACCCCTATACAGAACTCTGGTAAACTGTGTCTCACGACATTCAAGATACAGAACGCCCATAAGCTGCGTCTGCCACACGCAGCATACAGAAAACCCGCGTATAGCGAATACCTGCTCATAGGCTACAGAGTTCGTGGAAACAGCTTCTCCCTACACTCTGATACAGAACTTCGGTAAACTGTGTCTCTCTAATTCTGGGTTACAGATCTCCCAGAAGCTGCGTCGGCTACACTCAGGCAACAGGATTCCCATATACAGCGTATGCCTACTCTCAGACTACAGAACTCTTGGAAACAGCTTCTCTCTACATTCAACATACAGAACTACTGGAAACTGCATCTCTCTACACTTAGATTACAGAACTCCCGAAAGCTGCATCTGCTACACTCAGCATACAGAATACCCACACATAGCGAATGCCTAATTCCAGGATACGCAACTCCTGTAAACAGCTCCTCTCTACACCAAGGATAGCCAACTCCGGTAAACTGCTTCTCTCTACATCCAGGTAGCAGAGCTCCCATAAGTGGCGTGTCCTACACTCAGGATACAGAAATCCCAATTACTGCATATGCCTCTTGCTAGGCCACAGAACTCTTGGAAACAGTTTCTCTCTACACGCATATACAGAACTCTGGTAAACACTGTCTCACGACATGCAGGAGACAGAACGCCCATAAGCTGCGTGTGCTACACTCAGCATACAGAAAACCCGCGTATAGCGAATACCTGCTCATAGGCTCCAGAACTCTTGGAAACAGCTTCTCCCTACAACCTGATACACAACTTCGGTAAACTAACTGTGTCTCTCTAATTCTAGGTTGCAGATCTCCCAGAAGCTGCGTCTGCTGCACTCAGCATACAGAAAACCCGCATATACCGAATACCTATTCCCAGGCTACCGAAATCTTAGAAACAGCTTCTCTCTACACTCAACATACGGAACTCCTGGATACTGTATGTCTCTGCACTTAGGTTATGGAACTCCCGTAAGCTGCATCTCTTACACGCAGCATACCGAAAACCCGCATAGAGCGAATGCCTAATTCCAGGCTACCGAACTCCAGTCAATAGCTGCTCTCTACACCAAGGATAGCCAACTCCGGTACACTGCTTCTCTCTACATCCAGGTAGCAGAGCTCCCATAAGCGGCATCTCCTACACTCAGGATACAGAAATCCCAATTACTGCATATGCCTCTTGCCAGGCGACAGAACTCTTGGAAAGAGTTTCTCTCTACACCCCTATACAGAACTCTGGTAAACTGTGTCTCACGACATTCAAGATACAGAACGCCCATAAGCTGCGTCTGCCACACGCAGCGTACAGAAAACCCGCGTATAGCGAATACCTGCTCATAGGCTACAGAGTTCGTGGAAACAGCTTCTCCCTACACTCTGATACAGAACTTCGGTAAACTGTGTCTCTCTAATTCTGGGTTACAGATCTCCCAGAAGCTGCGTCGGCTACACTCAGGCAACAGGATTCCCATATACAGCGTATGCCTACTCTCAGACTACAGAACTCTTGGAAACAGCTTCTCTCTACATTCAACATACAGAACTACTGGAAACTGCATCTCTCTACACTTAGATTACAGAACTCCCGAAAGCTGCATCTGCTACACTCAGCATACAGAATACCCACACATAGCGAATGCCTAATTCCAGGATACGCAACTCCTGTAAACAGCTCCTCTCTACACCAAGGACAGCCAACTCCGGTAAACTGCTTCTCTCTACATCCAGGTAGCAGAGCTCCCATAAGTGGCGTGTCCTACACTCAGGATACAGAAATCCCAATTACTGCATATGCCTCTTGCTAAGCCACAGAACTCTTGAAAACAGTTTCTCTCTACACGCATATACAGAACTCTGGTACACAGTGTCTCACGACATGCAGGAGACAGAACGCCCATAAGCTGCGTGTGCTACACTCAGCATACAGAAAACCCGCGTATAGCGAATACCTGCTCATAGGCTCCAGAACTCTTGGAAACAGCTTCTCCCTACAACCTGATACACAACTTCGGTAAACTAACTGTGTCTCTCTAATTCTAGGTTGCAGATCTCCCAGAAGCTGCGTCTGCTGCACTCAGCATACAGAAAACCCGCATATACCGAATACCTATGCCCAGGCTACCGAAATCTTAGAAACAGCTTCTCTCTACACTCAACATACGGAACTCCTGGATACTGTATGTCTCTGCACTTAGGTTATGGAACTCCCGTAAGCTGCATCTCTTACACGCAGCATACCGAAAACCCGCATAGAGCGAATGCCTAATTCCAGGCTACCGAACTCCAGTCAATAGCTGCTCTCTACACCAAGGATAGCCAACTCCGGTACACTGCTTCTCTCTACATCCAGGTAGCAGAGCTCCCATAAGCGGCATCTCCTACACTCAGGATACAGAAATCCCAATTACTGCATATGCCTCTTGCCAGGCGACAGAACTCTTGGAAAGAGTTTCTCTCTACACCCCTATACAGAACTCTGGTAAACTGTGTCTCACGACATTCAAGATACAGAACGCCCATAAGCTGCGTCTGCCACACGCAGCATACAGAAAACCCGCGTATAGCGAATACCTGCTCATAGGCTACAGAGTTCGTGGAAACAGCTTCTCCCTACACTCTGATACAGAACTTCGGTAAACTGTGTCTCTCTAATTCTGGGTTACAGATCTCCCAGAAGCTGCGTCGGCTACACTCAGGCAACAGGATTCCCATATACAGCGTATGCCTACTCTCAGACTACAGAACTCTTGGAAACAGCTTCTCTCTACATTCAACATACAGAACTACTGGAAACTGCATCTCTCTACACTTAGATTACAGAACTCCCGAAAGCTGCATCTGCTACACTCAGCATACAGAATACCCACACATAGCGAATGCCTAATTCCAGGATACGCAACTCCTGTAAACAGCTCCTCTCTACACCAAGGATAGCCAACTCCGGTAAACTGCTTCTCTCTACATCCAGGTAGCAGAGCTCCCATAAGTGGCGTGTCCTACACTCAGGATACAGAAATCCCAATTACTGCATATGCCTCTTGCTAGGCCACAGAACTCTTGGAAACAGTTTCTCTCTACACGCATATACAGAACTCTGGTACACAGTGTCTCACGACATGCAGGAGACAGAACGCCCATAAGCTGCGTGTGCTACACTCAGCATACAGAAAACCCGCGTATAGCGAATACCTGCTCATAGGCTCCAGAACTCTTGGAAACAGCTTCTCCCTACAACCTGATACACAACTTCGGTAAACTAACTGTGTCTCTCTAATTCTAGGTTGCAGATCTCCCAGAAGCTGCGTCTGCTGCACTCAGCATACAGAAAACCCGCATATACCGAATACCTATGCCCAGGCTACCGAAATCTTAGAAACAGCTTCTCTCTACACTCAACATACGGAACTCCTGGATACTGTATGTCTCTGCACTTAGGTTATGGAACTCCCGTAAGCTGCATCTCTTACACGCAGCATACCGAAAACCCGCATAGAGCGAATGCCTAATTCCAGGCTACCGAACTCCAGTCAATAGCTGCTCTCTACACCAAGGATAGCCAACTCCGGTACACTGCTTCTCTCTACATCCAGGTAGCAGAGCTCCCATAAGCGGCATCTCCTACACTCAGGATACAGAAATCCCAATTACTGCATATGCCTCTTGCCAGGTGACAGAACTCTTGGAAAGAGTTTCTCTCTACACCCCTATACAGAACTCTGGTAAACTGTGTCTCACGACATTCAAGATACAGAACGCCCATAAGCTGCGTCTGCCACACGCAGCATACAGAAAACCCGCGTATAGCGAATACCTGCTCATAGGCTACAGAGTTCGTGGAAACAGCTTCTCCCTACACTCTGATACAGAACTTCGGTAAACTGTGTCTCTCTAATTCTGGGTTACAGATCTCCCAGAAGCTGCGTCGGCTACACTCAGGCAACAGGATTCCCATATACAGCGTATGCCTACTCTCAGACTACAGAACTCTTGGAAACAGCTTCTCTCTACATTCAACATACAGAACTACTGGAAACTGCATCTCTCTACACTTAGATTACAGAACTCCCGAAAGCTGCATCTGCTACACTCAGCATACAGAATACCCACACATAGCGAATGCCTAATTCCAGGATACGCAACTCCTGTAAACAGCTCCTCTCTACACCAAGGATAGCCAACTCCGGTAAACTGCTTCTCTCTACATCCAGGTAACAGAGCTCCCATAAGTGGCGTGTCCTACACTCAGGATACAGAAATCCCAATTACTGCATATGCCTCTTGCTAGGCCACAGAACTCTTGGAAACAGTTTCTCTCTACACGCATATATAGAACTCTGGTAAACACTGTCTCACGACATGCAGGAGACAGAACGCCCATAAGCTGCGTGTGCTACACTCAGCATACAGAAAACCCGCGTATAGCGAATACCTGCTCATAGGCTCCAGAACTCTTGGAAACAGCTTCTCCCTACACTCTGATACACAACTTCGGTAAACTAACTGTGTCTCTCTAATTCTAGGTTGCAGATCTCCCAGAAGCTGCGTCTGCTGCACTCAGCATACAGAAAACCCGCATATACCGAATACCTATGCCCAGGCTACCGAAATCTTAGAAACAGCTTCTCTCTACACTCAACATACGGAACTCCTGGATACTGTATGTCTCTGCACTTAGGTTATGGAACTCCCGTAAGCTGCATCTCTTACACGCAGCATACCGAAAACCCGCATAGAGCGAATGCCTAATTCCAGGCTACCGAACTCCAGTCAATAGCTGCTCTCTACACCAAGGATAGCCAACTCCGGTACACTGCTTCTCTCTACATCCAGGTAGCAGAGCTCCCATAAGCGGCATCTCCTACACTCAGGATACAGAAATCCCAATTACTGCATATGCCTCTTGCCAGGTGACAGAACTCTTGGAAAGAGTTTCTCTCTACACCCCTATACAGAACTCTGGTAAACTGTGTCTCACGACATTCAAGATACAGAACGCCCATAAGCTGCGTCTGCCACACGCAGCGTACAGAAAACCCGCGTATAGCGAATACCTGCTCATAGGCTACAGAGTTCGTGGAAACAGCTTCTCCCTACACTCTGATACAGAACTTCGGTAAACTGTGTCTCTCTAATTCTGGGTTACAGATCTCCCAGAAGCTGCGTCGGCTACACTCAGGCAACAGGATTCCCATATACAGCGTATGCCTACTCTCAGACTACAGAACTCTTGGAAACAGCTTCTCTCTACATTCAACATACAGAACTACTGGAAACTGCATCTCTCTACACTTAGATTACAGAACTCCCGAAAGCTGCATCTGCTACACTCAGCATACAGAATACCCACACATAGCGAATGCCTAATTCCAGGATACGCAACTCCTGTAAACAGCTCCTCTCTACACCAAGGACAGCCAACTCCGGTAAACTGCTTCTCTCTACATCCAGGTAGCAGAGCTCCCATAAGTGGCGTGTCCTACACTCAGGATACAGAAATCCCAATTACTGCATATGCCTCTTGCTAGGCCACAGAACTCTTGGAAACAGTTTCTCTCTACACGCATATACAGAACTCTGGTAAACACTGTCTCACGACATGCAGGAGACAGAACGCCCATAAGCTGCGTGTGCTACACTCAGCATACAGAAAACCCGCGTATAGCGAATACCTGCTCATAGGCTCCAGAACTCTTGGAAACAGCTTCTCCCTACAACCTGATACACAACTTCGGTAAACTAACTGTGTCTCTCTAATTCTAGGTTGCAGATCTCCCAGAAGCTGCGTCTGCTGCACTCAGCATACAGAAAACCCGCATATACCGAATACCTATGCCCAGGCTACCGAAATCTTAGAAACAGCTTCTCTCTACACTCAACATACGGAACTCCTGGATACTGTATGTCTCTGCACTTAGGTTATGGAACTCCCGTAAGCTGCATCTCTTACACGCAGCATACCGAAAACCCGCATAGAGCGAATGCCTAATTCCAGGCTACCGAACTCCAGTCAATAGCTGCTCTCTACACCAAGGATAGCCAACTCCGGTACACTGCTTCTCTCTACATCCAGGTAGCAGAGCTCCCATAAGCGGCATCTCCTACACTCAGGATACGAAATCCCAATTACTGCATATGCCTCTTGCCAGGCGACAGAACTCTTGGAAAGAGTTTCTCTCTACACCCCTATACAGAACTCTGGTAAACTGTGTCTCACGACATTCAAGATACAGAACGCCCATAAGCTGCGTCTGCCACACGCAGCATACAGAAAACCCGCGTATAGCGAATACCTGCTCATAGGCTACAGAGTTCGTGGAAACAGCTTCTCCCTACACTCTGATACAGAACTTCGGTAAACTGTGTCTCTCTAATTCTGGGTTACAGATCTCCCAGAAGCTGCGTTGGCTACACTCAGGCAACAGGATTCCCATATACAGCGTATGCCTACTCTCAGACTACAGAACTCTTGGAAACAGCTTCTCTCTACATTCAACATACAGAACTACTGGAAACTGCATCTCTCTACACTTAGATTACAGAACTCCCGAAAGCTGCATCTGCTACACTCAGCATACAGAATACCCACACATAGCGAATGCCTAATTCCAGGATACGCAACTCCTGTAAACAGCTCCTCTCTACACCAAGGACAGCCAACTCCGGTAAACTGCTTCTCTCTACATCCAGGTAGCAGAGCTCCCATAAGTGGCGTGTCCTACACTCAGGATACAGAAATCCCAATTACTGCATATGCCTCTTGCTAGGCCACAGAACTCTTGGAAACAGTTTCTCTCTACACGCATATACAGAACTCTGGTACACAGTGTCTCACGACATGCAGGAGACAGAACGCCCATAAGCTGCGTGTGCTACACTCAGCATACAGAAAACCCGCGTATAGCGAATACCTGCTCTAGGCTCCAGAACTCTTGGAAACAGCTTCTCCCTACACTCTGATACACAACTTCGGTAAACTAACTGTGTCTCTCTAATTCTAGGTTGCAGATCTCCCAGAAGCTGCGTCTGCTGCACTCAGCATACAGAAAACCCGCATATACCGAATACCTATGCCCAGGCTACCGAAATCTTAGAAACAGCTTCTCTCTACACTCAACATACGGAACTCCTGGATACTGTATGTCTCTGCACTTAGGTTATGGAACTCCCGTAAGCTGCATCTCTTACACGCAGCATACCGAAAACCCGCATAGAGCGAATGCCTAATTCCAGGCTACCGAACTCCAGTCAATAGCTGCTCTCTACACCAAGGATAGCCAACTCCGGTACACTGCTTCTCTCTACATCCAGGTAGCAGAGCTCCCATAAGCGGCATCTCCTACACTCAGGATACAGAAATCCCAATTACTGCATATGCCTCTTGCCAGGTGACAGAACTCTTGGAAAGAGTTTCTCTCTACACCCCTATACAGAACTCTGGTAAACTGTGTCTCACGACATTCAAGATACAGAACGCCCATAAGCTGCGTCTGCCACACGCAGCATACAGAAAACCCGCGTATAGCGAATACCTGCTCATAGGCTACAGAGTTCGTGGAAACAGCTTCTCCCTACACTCTGATACAGAACTTCGGTAAACTGTGTCTCTCTAATTCTGGGTTACAGATCTCCCAGAAGCTGCGTCGGCTACACTCAGGCAACAGGATTCCCATATACAGCGTATGCCTACTCTCAGACTACAGAACTCTTGGAAACAGCTTCTCTCTACATTCAACATACAGAACTACTGGAAACTGCATCTCTCTACACTTAGATTACAGAACTCCCGAAAGCTGCATCTGCTACACTCAGCATACAGAATACCCACACATAGCGAATGCCTAATTCCAGGATACGCAACTCCTGTAAACAGCTCCTCTCTACACCAAGGACAGCCAACTCCGGTAAACTGCTTCTCTCTACATCCAGGTAGCAGAGCTCCCATAAGTGGCGTGTCCTACACTCAGGATACAGAAATCCCAATTACTGCATATGCCTCTTGCTAGGCCACAGAACTCTTGGAAACAGTTTCTCTATACACGCATATACAGAACTCTGGTAAACACTGTCTCACGACATGCAGGAGACAGAACGCCCATAAGCTGCGTGTGCTACACTCAGCATACAGAAAACCCGCGTATAGCGAATACCTGCTCATAGGCTCCAGAACTCTTGGAAACAGCTTCTCCCTACAACCTGATACACAACTTCGGTAAACTAACTGTGTCTCTCTAATTCTAGGTTGCAGATCTCCCAGAAGCTGCGTCTGCTGCACTCAGCATACAGAAAACCCGCATATACCGAATACCTATGCCCAGGCTACCGAAATCTTAGAAACAGCTTCTCTCTACACTCAACATACGGAACTCCTGGATACTGTATGTCTCTGCACTTAGGTTATGGAACTCCCGTAAGCTGCATCTCTTACACGCAGCATACCGAAAACCCGCATAGAGCGAATGCCTAATTCCAGGCTACCGAACTCCAGTCAATAGCTGCTCTCTACACCAAGGATAGCCAACTCCGGTACACTGCTTCTCTCTACATCCAGGTAGCAGAGCTCCCATAAGCGGCATCTCCTACACTCAGGATACAGAAATCCCAATTACTGCATATGCCTCTTGCCAGGCGACAGAACTCTTGGAAAGAGTTTCTCTCTACACCCTTATACAGAACTCTGGTAAACTGTGTCTCACTACATTCAAGATACAGAACGCCCATAAGCTGCGTCTGCCACACGCAGCATACAGAAAACCCGCGTATAGCGAATACCTGCTCATAGGCTACAGAGTTCGTGGAAACAGCTTCTCCCTACACTCTGATACAGAACTTCGGTAAACTGTGTTTCTCTAATTCTGGGTTACAGATCTCCCAGAAGCTGCGTCGGCTACACTCAGGCAACAGGATTCCCATATACAGCGTATGCCTACTCTCAGACTACAGAACTCTTGGAAACAGCTTCTCTCTACATTCAACATACAGAACTACTGGAAACTGCATCTCTCTACACTTAGATTACAGAACTCCCGAAAGCTGCATCTGCTACACTCAGCATACAGAATACCCACACATAGCGAATGCCTAATTCCAGGATACGCAACTCCTGTAAACAGCTCCTCTCTACACCAAGGACAGCCAACTCCGGTAAACTGCTTCTCTCTACATCCAGGTAGCAGAGCTCCCATAAGTGGCGTGTCCTACACTCAGGATACAGAAATCCCAATTACTGCATATGCCTCTTGCCAGGCGACAGAACTCTTGGAAAGAGTTTCTCTCTACACCCCTATACAGAACTCTGGTAAACTGTGTCTCACGACATTCAAGATACAGAACGCCCATAAGCTGCGTCTGCCACACGCAGCGTACAGAAAACCCGCGTATAGCGAATACCTGCTCATAGGCTACAGAGTTCGTGGAAACAGCTTCTCCCTACACTCTGATACAGAACTTCGGTAAACTGTGTCTCTCTAATTCTGGGTTACAGATCTCCCAGAAGCTGCGTCGGCTACACTCAGGCAACAGGATTCCCATATACAGCGTATGCCTACTCTCAGACTACAGAACTCTTGGAAACAGCTTCTCTCTACATTCAACATACAGAACTACTGGAAACTGCATCTCTCTACACTTAGATTACAGAACTCCCGAAAGCTGCATCTGCTACACTCAGCATACAGAATACCCACACATAGCGAATGCCTAATTCCAGGATACGCAACTCCTGTAAACAGCTCCTCTCTACACCAAGGACAGCCAACTCCGGTAAACTGCTTCTCTCTACATCCAGGTAGCAGAGCTCCCATAAGTGGCGTGTCCTACACTCAGGATACAGAAATCCCAATTACTGCATATGCCTCTTGCTAGGCCACAGAACTCTTGAAAACAGTTTCTCTCTACACGCATATACAGAACTCTGGTACACAGTGTCTCACGACATGCAGGAGACAGAACGCCCATAAGCTGCGTGTGCTACACTCAGCATACAGAAAACCCGCGTATAGCGAATACCTGCTCATAGGCTCCAGAACTCTTGGAAACAGCTTCTCCCTACAACCTGATACACAACTTCGGTAAACTAACTGTGTCTCTCTAATTCTAGGTTGCAGATCTCCCAGAAGCTGCGTCTGCTGCACTCAGCATACAGAAAACCCGCATATACCGAATACCTATGCCCAGGCTACCGAAATCTTAGAAACAGCTTCTCTCTACACTCAACATACGGAACTCCTGGATACTGTATGTCTCTGCACTTAGGTTATGGAACTCCCGTAAGCTGCATCTCTTACACGCAGCATACCGAAAACCCGCATAGAGCGAATGCCTAATTCCAGGCTACCGAACTCCAGTCAATAGCTGCTCTCTACACCAAGGATAGCCAACTCCGGTACACTGCTTCTCTCTACATCCAGGTAGCAGAGCTCCCATAAGCGGCATCTCCTACACTCAGGATACAGAAATCCCAATTACTGCATATGCCTCTTGCCAGGCGACAGAACTCTTGGAAAGAGTTTCTCTCTACACCCCTATACAGAACTCTGGTAAACTGTGTCTCACGACATTCAAGATACAGAACGCCCATAAGCTGCGTCTGCCACACGCAGCATACAGAAAACCCGCGTATAGCGAATACCTGCTCATAGGCTACAGAGTTCGTGGAAACAGCTTCTCCCTACACTCTGATACAGAACTTCGGTAAACTGTGTCTCTCTAATTCTGGGTTACAGATCTCCCAGAAGCTGCGTCGGCTACACTCAGGCAACAGGATTCCCATATACAGCGTATGCCTACTCTCAGACTACAGAACTCTTGGAAACAGCTTCTCTCTACATTCAACATACAGAACTACTGGAAACTGCATCTCTCTACACTTAGATTACAGAACTCCCGAAAGCTGCATCTGCTACACTCAGCATACAGAATACCCACACATAGCGAATGCCTAATTCCAGGATACGCAACTCCTGTAAACAGCTCCTCTCTACACCAAGGATAGCCAACTCCGGTAAACTGCTTCTCTCTACATCCAGGTAACAGAGCTCCCATAAGTGGCGTGTCCTACACTCAGGATACAGAAATCCCAATTACTGCATATGCCTCTTGCTAGGCCACAGAACTCTTGGAAACAGTTTCTCTCTACACGCATATACAGAACTCTGGTAAACACTGTCTCACGACATGCAGGAGACAGAACGCCCATAAGCTGCGTGTGCTACACTCAGCATACAGAAAACCCGCGTATAGCGAATACCTGCTCATAGGCTCCAGAACTCTTGGAAACAGCTTCTCCCTACACTCTGATACACAACTTCGGTAAACTAACTGTGTCTCTCTAATTCTAGGTTGCAGATCTCCCAGAAGCTGCGTCTGCTGCACTCAGCATACAGAAAACCCGCATATACCGAATACCTATGCCCAGGCTACCGAAATCTTAGAAACAGCTTCTCTCTACACTCAACATACGGAACTCCTGGATACTGTATGTCTCTGCACTTAGGTTATGGAACTCCCGTAAGCTGCATCTCTTACACGCAGCATACCGAAAACCCGCATAGAGCGAATGCCTAATTCCAGGCTACCGAACTCCAGTCAATAGCTGCTCTCTACACCAAGGATAGCCAACTCCGGTACACTGCTTCTCTCTACATCCAGGTAGCAGAGCTCCCATAAGCGGCATCTCCTACACTCAGGATACAGAAATCCCAATTACTGCATATGCCTCTTGCCAGGTGACAGAACTCTTGGAAAGAGTTTCTCTCTACACCCCTATACAGAACTCTGGTAAACTGTGTCTCACGACATTCAAGATACAGAACGCCCATAAGCTGCGTCTGCCACACGCAGCATACAGAAAACCCGCGTATAGCGAATACCTGCTCATAGGCTACAGAGTTCGTGGAAACAGCTTCTCCCTACACTCTGATACAGAACTTCGGTAAACTGTGTCTCTCTAATTCTGGGTTACAGATCTCCCAGAAGCTGCGTCGGCTACACTCAGGCAACAGGATTCCCATATACAGCGTATGCCTACTCTCAGACTACAGAACTCTTGGAAACAGCTTCTCTCTACATTCAACATACAGAACTACTGGAAACTGCATCTCTCTACACTTAGATTACAGAACTCCCGAAAGCTGCATCTGCTACACTCAGCATACAGAATACCCACACATAGCGAATGCCTAATTCCAGGATACGCAACTCCTGTAAACAGCTCCTCTCTACACCAAGGACAGCCAACTCCGGTAAACTGCTTCTCTCTACATCCAGGTAGCAGAGCTCCCATAAGTGGCGTGTCCTACACTCAGGATACAGAAATCCCAATTACTGCATATGCCTCTTGCTAGGCCACAGAACTCTTGGAAACAGTTTCTCTCTACACGCATATACAGAACTCTGGTAAACACTGTCTCACGACATGCAGGAGACAGAACGCCCATAAGCTGCGTGTGCTACACTCAGCATACAGAAAACCCGCGTATAGCGAATACCTGCTCATAGGCTCCAGAACTCTTGGAAACAGCTTCTCCCTACAACCTGATACACAACTTCGGTAAACTAACTGTGTCTCTCTAATTCTAGGTTGCAGATCTCCCAGAAGCTGCGTCTGCTGCACTCAGCATACAGAAAACCCGCATATACCGAATACCTATGCCCAGGCTACCGAAATCTTAGAAACAGCTTCTCTCTACACTCAACATACGGAACTCCTGGATACTGTATGTCTCTGCACTTAGGTTATGGAACTCCCGTAAGCTGCATCTCTTACACGCAGCATACCGAAAACCCGCATAGAGCGAATGCCTAATTCCAGGCTACCGAACTCCAGTCAATAGCTGCTCTCTACACCAAGGATAGCCAACTCCAGTACACTGCTTCTCTCTACATCCAGGTAGCAGAGCTCCCATAAGCGGCATCTCCTACACTCAGGATACAGAAATCCCAATTACTGCATATGCCTCTTGCCAGGCGACAGAACTCTTGGAAAGAGTTTCTCTCTACACCCTTATACAGAACTCTGGTAAACTGTGTCTCACTACATTCAAGATACAGAACGCCCATAAGCTGCGTCTGCCACACGCAGCATACAGAAAACCCGCGTATAGCGAATACCTGCTCATAGGCTACAGAGTTCGTGGAAACAGCTTCTCCCTACACTCTGATACAGAACTTCGGTAAACTGTGTCTCTCTAATTCTGGGTTACAGATCTCCCAGAAGCTGCGTCGGCTACACTCAGGCAACAGGATTCCCATATACAGCGTATGCCTACTCTCAGACTACAGAACTCTTGGAAACAGCTTCTCTCTACATTCAACATACAGAACTACTGGAAACTGCATCTCTCTACACTTAGATTACAGAACTCCCGAAAGCTGCATCTGCTACACTCAGCATACAGAATACCCACACATAGCGAATGCCTAATTCCAGGATACGCAACTCCTGTAAACAGCTCCTCTCTACACCAAGGACAGCCAACTCCGGTAAACTGCTTCTCTCTACATCCAGGTAGCAGAGCTCCCATAAGTGGCGTGTCCTACACTCAGGATACAGAAATCCCAATTACTGCATATGCCTCTTGCTAGGCCACAGAACTCTTGGAAACAGTTTCTCTCTACACGCATATACAGAACTCTGGTACACAGTGTCTCACGACATGCAGGAGACAGAACGCCCATAAGCTGCGTGTGCTACACTCAGCATACAGAAAACCCGCGTATAGCGAATACCTGCTCATAGGCTCCAGAACTCTTGGAAACAGCTTCTCCCTACACTCTGATACACAACTTCGGTAAACTAACTGTGTCTCTCTAATTCTAGGTTGCAGATCTCCCAGAAGCTGCGTCTGCTGCACTCAGCATACAGAAAACCCGCATATACCGAATACCTATGCCCAGGCTACCGAAATCTTAGAAACAGCTTCTCTCTACACTCAACATACGGAACTCCTGGATACTGTATGTCTCTGCACTTAGGTTATGGAACTCCCGTAAGCTGCATCTCTTACACGCAGCATACCGAAAACCCGCATAGAGCGAATGCCTAATTCCAGGCTACCGAACTCCAGTCAATAGCTGCTCTCTACACCAAGGATAGCCAACTCCGGTACACTGCTTCTCTCTACATCCAGGTAGCAGAGCTCCCATAAGCGGCATCTCCTACACTCAGGATACAGAAATCCCAATTACTGCATATGCCTCTTGCCAGGTGACAGAACTCTTGGAAAGAGTTTCTCTCTACACCCCTATACAGAACTCTGGTAAACTGTGTCTCACGACATTCAAGATACAGAACGCCCATAAGCTGCGTCTGCCACACGCAGCATACAGAAAACCCGCGTATAGCGAATACCTGCTCATAGGCTACAGAGTTCGTGGAAACAGCTTCTCCCTACACTCTGATACAGAACTTCGGTAAACTGTGTCTCTCTAATTCTGGGTTACAGATCTCCCAGAAGCTGCGTCGGCTACACTCAGGCAACAGGATTCCCATATACAGCGTATGCCTACTCTCAGACTACAGAACTCTTGGAAACAGCTTCTCTCTACATTCAACATACAGAACTACTGGAAACTGCATCTCTCTACACTTAGATTACAGAACTCCCGAAAGCTGCATCTGCTACACTCAGCATACAGAATACCCACACATAGCGAATGCCTAATTCCAGGATACGCAACTCCTGTAAACAGCTCCTCTCTACACCAAGGACAGCCAACTCCGGTAAACTGCTTCTCTCTACATCCAGGTAGCAGAGCTCCCATAAGTGGCGTGTCCTACACTCAGGATACAGAAATCCCAATTACTGCATATGCCTCTTGCTAGGCCACAGAACTCTTGGAAACAGTTTCTCTCTACACGCATATACAGAACTCTGGTAAACACTGTCTCACGACATGCAGGAGACAGAACGCCCATAAGCTGCGTGTGCTACACTCAGCATACAGAAAACCCGCGTATAGCGAATACCTGCTCATAGGCTCCAGAACTCTTGGAAACAGCTTCTCCCTACAACCTGATACACAACTTCGGTAAACTAACTGTGTCTCTCTAATTCTAGGTTGCAGATCTCCCAGAAGCTGCGTCTGCTGCACTCAGCATACAGAAAACCCGCATATACCGAATACCTATGCCCAGGCTACCGAAATCTTAGAAACAGCTTCTCTCTACACTCAACATACGGAACTCCTGGATACTGTATGTCTCTGCACTTAGGTTATGGAACTCCCGTAAGCTGCATCTCTTACACGCAGCATACCGAAAACCCGCATAGAGCGAATGCCTAATTCCAGGCTACCGAACTCCAGTCAATAGCTGCTCTCTACACCAAGGATAGCCAACTCCAGTACACTGCTTCTCTCTACATCCAGGTAGCAGAGCTCCCATAAGCGGCATCTCCTACACTCAGGATACAGAAATCCCAATTACTGCATATGCCTCTTGCCAGGCGACAGAACTCTTGGAAAGAGTTTCTCTCTACACCCTTATACAGAACTCTGGTAAACTGTGTCTCACTACATTCAAGATACAGAACGCCCATAAGCTGCGTCTGCCACACGCAGCATACAGAAAACCCGCGTATAGCGAATACCTGCTCATAGGCTACAGAGTTCGTGGAAACAGCTTCTCCCTACACTCTGATACAGAACTTCGGTAAACTGTGTCTCTCTAATTCTGGGTTACAGATCTCCCAGAAGCTGCGTCGGCTACACTCAGGCAACAGGATTCCCATATACAGCGTATGCCTACTCTCAGACTACAGAACTCTTGGAAACAGCTTCTCTCTACATTCAACATACAGAACTACTGGAAACTGCATCTCTCTACACTTAGATTACAGAACTCCCGAAAGCTGCATCTGCTACACTCAGCATACAGAATACCCACACATAGCGAATGCCTAATTCCAGGATACGCAACTCCTGTAAACAGCTCCTCTCTACACCAAGGACAGCCAACTCCGGTAAACTGCTTCTCTCTACATCCAGGTAGCAGAGCTCCCATAAGTGGCGTGTCCTACACTCAGGATACAGAAATCCCAATTACTGCATATGCCTCTTGCTAGGCCACAGAACTCTTGGAAACAGTTTCTCTCTACACGCATATACAGAACTCTGGTACACAGTGTCTCACGACATGCAGGAGACAGAACGCCCATAAGCTGCGTGTGCTACACTCAGCATACAGAAAACCCGCGTATAGCGAATACCTGCTCATAGGCTCCAGAACTCTTGGAAACAGCTTCTCCCTACACTCTGATACACAACTTCGGTAAACTAACTGTGTCTCTCTAATTCTAGGTTGCAGATCTCCCAGAAGCTGCGTCTGCTGCACTCAGCATACAGAAAACCCGCATATACCGAATACCTATGCCCAGGCTACCGAAATCTTAGAAACAGCTTCTCTCTACACTCAACATACGGAACTCCTGGATACTGTATGTCTCTGCACTTAGGTTATGGAACTCCCGTAAGCTGCATCTCTTACACGCAGCATACCGAAAACCCGCATAGAGCGAATGCCTAATTCCAGGCTACCGAACTCCAGTCAATAGCTGCTCTCTACACCAAGGATAGCCAACTCCGGTACACTGCTTCTCTCTACATCCAGGTAGCAGAGCTCCCATAAGCGGCATCTCCTACACTCAGGATACAGAAATCCCAATTACTGCATATGCCTCTTGCCAGGTGACAGAACTCTTGGAAAGAGTTTCTCTCTACACCCCTATACAGAACTCTGGTAAACTGTGTCTCACGACATTCAAGATACAGAACGCCCATAAGCTGCGTCTGCCACACGCAGCATACAGAAAACCCGCGTATAGCGAATACCTGCTCATAGGCTACAGAGTTCGTGGAAACAGCTTCTCCCTACACTCTGATACAGAACTTCGGTAAACTGTGTCTCTCTAATTCTGGGTTACAGATCTCCCAGAAGCTGCGTCGGCTACACTCAGGCAACAGGATTCCCATATACAGCGTATGCCTACTCTCAGACTACAGAACTCTTGGAAACAGCTTCTCTCTACATTCAACATACAGAACTACTGGAAACTGCATCTCTCTACACTTAGATTACAGAACTCCCGAAAGCTGCATCTGCTACACTCAGCATACAGAATACCCACACATAGCGAATGCCTAATTCCAGGATACGCAACTCCTGTAAACAGCTCCTCTCTACACCAAGGACAGCCAACTCCGGTAAACTGCTTCTCTCTACATCCAGGTAGCAGAGCTCCCATAAGTGGCGTGTCCTACACTCAGGATACAGAAATCCCAATTACTGCATATGCCTCTTGCTAGGCCACAGAACTCTTGGAAACAGTTTCTCTCTACACGCATATACAGAACTCTGGTAAACACTGTCTCACGACATGCAGGAGACAGAACGCCCATAAGCTGCGTGTGCTACACTCAGCATACAGAAAACCCGCGTATAGCGAATACCTGCTCATAGGCTCCAGAACTCTTGGAAACAGCTTCTCCCTACAACCTGATACACAACTTCGGTAAACTAACTGTGTCTCTCTAATTCTAGGTTGCAGATCTCCCAGAAGCTGCGTCTGCTGCACTCAGCATACAGAAAACCCGCATATACCGAATACCTATGCCCAGGCTACCGAAATCTTAGAAACAGCTTCTCTCTACACTCAACATACGGAACTCCTGGATACTGTATGTCTCTGCACTTAGGTTATGGAACTCCCGTAAGCTGCATCTCTTACACGCAGCATACCGAAAACCCGCATAGAGCGAATGCCTAATTCCAGGCTACCGAACTCCAGTCAATAGCTGCTCTCTACACCAAGGATAGCCAACTCCAGTACACTGCTTCTCTCTACATCCAGGTAGCAGAGCTCCCATAAGCGGCATCTCCTACACTCAGGATACAGAAATCCCAATTACTGCATATGCCTCTTGCCAGGCGACAGAACTCTTGGAAAGAGTTTCTCTCTACACCCTTATACAGAACTCTGGTAAACTGTGTCTCACTACATTCAAGATACAGAACGCCCATAAGCTGCGTCTGCCACACGCAGCATACAGAAAACCCGCGTATAGCGAATACCTGCTCATAGGCTACAGAGTTCGTGGAAACAGCTTCTCCCTACACTCTGATACAGAACTTCGGTAAACTGTGTCTCTCTAATTCTGGGTTACAGATCTCCCAGAAGCTGCGTCGGCTACACTCAGGCAACAGGATTCCCATATACAGCGTATGCCTACTCTCAGACTACAGAACTCTTGGAAACAGCTTCTCTCTACATTCAACATACAGAACTACTGGAAACTGCATCTCTCTACACTTAGATTACAGAACTCCCGAAAGCTGCATCTGCTACACTCAGCATACAGAATACCCACACATAGCGAATGCCTAATTCCAGGATACGCAACTCCTGTAAACAGCTCCTCTCTACACCAAGGACAGCCAACTCCGGTAAACTGCTTCTCTCTACATCCAGGTAGCAGAGCTCCCATAAGTGGCGTGTCCTACACTCAGGATACAGAAATCCCAATTACTGCATATGCCTCTTGCTAGGCCACAGAACTCTTGGAAACAGTTTCTCTCTACACGCATATACAGAACTCTGGTACACAGTGTCTCACGACATGCAGGAGACAGAACGCCCATAAGCTGCGTGTGCTACACTCAGCATACAGAAAACCCGCGTATAGCGAATACCTGCTCATAGGCTCCAGAACTCTTGGAAACAGCTTCTCCCTACACTCTGATACACAACTTCGGTAAACTAACTGTGTCTCTCTAATTCTAGGTTGCAGATCTCCCAGAAGCTGCGTCTGCTGCACTCAGCATACAGAAAACCCGCATATACCGAATACCTATGCCCAGGCTACCGAAATCTTAGAAACAGCTTCTCTCTACACTCAACATACGGAACTCCTGGATACTGTATGTCTCTGCACTTAGGTTATGGAACTCCCGTAAGCTGCATCTCTTACACGCAGCATACCGAAAACCCGCATAGAGCGAATGCCTAATTCCAGGCTACCGAACTCCAGTCAATAGCTGCTCTCTACACCAAGGATAGCCAACTCCGGTACACTGCTTCTCTCTACATCCAGGTAGCAGAGCTCCCATAAGCGGCATCTCCTACACTCAGGATACAGAAATCCCAATTACTGCATATGCCTCTTGCCAGGTGACAGAACTCTTGGAAAGAGTTTCTCTCTACACCCCTATACAGAACTCTGGTAAACTGTGTCTCACGACATTCAAGATACAGAACGCCCATAAGCTGCGTCTGCCACACGCAGCATACAGAAAACCCGCGTATAGCGAATACCTGCTCATAGGCTACAGAGTTCGTGGAAACAGCTTCTCCCTACACTCTGATACAGAACTTCGGTAAACTGTGTCTCTCTAATTCTGGGTTACAGATCTCCCAGAAGCTGCGTCGGCTACACTCAGGCAACAGGATTCCCATATACAGCGTATGCCTACTCTCAGACTACAGAACTCTTGGAAACAGCTTCTCTCTACATTCAACATACAGAACTACTGGAAACTGCATCTCTCTACACTTAGATTACAGAACTCCCGAAAGCTGCATCTGCTACACTCAGCATACAGAATACCCACACATAGCGAATGCCTAATTCCAGGATACGCAACTCCTGTAAACAGCTCCTCTCTACACCAAGGACAGCCAACTCCGGTAAACTGCTTCTCTCTACATCCAGGTAGCAGAGCTCCCATAAGTGGCGTGTCCTACACTCAGGATACAGAAATCCCAATTACTGCATATGCCTCTTGCTAGGCCACAGAACTCTTGGAAACAGTTTCTCTCTACACGCATATACAGAACTCTGGTAAACACTGTCTCACGACATGCAGGAGACAGAACGCCCATAAGCTGCGTGTGCTACACTCAGCATACAGAAAACCCGCGTATAGCGAATACCTGCTCATAGGCTCCAGAACTCTTGGAAACAGCTTCTCCCTACAACCTGATACACAACTTCGGTAAACTAACTGTGTCTCTCTAATTCTAGGTTGCAGATCTCCCAGAAGCTGCGTCTGCTGCACTCAGCATACAGAAAACCCGCATATACCGAATACCTATGCCCAGGCTACCGAAATCTTAGAAACAGCTTCTCTCTACACTCAACATACGGAACTCCTGGATACTGTATGTCTCTGCACTTAGGTTATGGAACTCCCGTAAGCTGCATCTCTTACACGCAGCATACCGAAAACCCGCATAGAGCGAATGCCTAATTCCAGGCTACCGAACTCCAGTCAATAGCTGCTCTCTACACCAAGGATAGCCAACTCCGGTACACTGCTTCTCTCTACATCCAGGTAGCAGAGCTCCCATAAGCGGCATCTCCTACACTCAGGATACAGAAATCCCAATTACTGCATATGCCTCTTGCCAGGCGACAGAACTCTTGGAAAGAGTTTCTCTCTACACCCTTATACAGAACTCTGGTAAACTGTGTCTCACTACATTCAAGATACAGAACGCCCATAAGCTGCGTCTGCCACACGCAGCATACAGAAAACCCGCGTATAGCGAATACCTGCTCATAGGCTACAGAGTTCGTGGAAACAGCTTCTCCCTACACTCTGATACAGAACTTCGGTAAACTGTGTTTCTCTAATTCTGGGTTACAGATCTCCCAGAAGCTGCGTCGGCTACACTCAGGCAACAGGATTCCCATATACAGCGTATGCCTACTCTCAGACTACAGAACTCTTGGAAACAGCTTCTCTCTACATTCAACATACAGAACTACTGGAAACTGCATCTCTCTACACTTAGATTACAGAACTCCCGAAAGCTGCATCTGCTACACTCAGCATACAGAATACCCACACATAGCGAATGCCTAATTCCAGGATACGCAACTCCTGTAAACAGCTCCTCTCTACACCAAGGACAGCCAACTCCGGTAAACTGCTTCTCTCTACATCCAGGTAGCAGAGCTCCCATAAGTGGCGTGTCCTACACTCAGGATACAGAAATCCCAATTACTGCATATGCCTCTTGCTAGGCCACAGAACTCTTGGAAACAGTTTCTCTCTACACGCATATACAGAACTCTGGTACACAGTGTCTCACGACATGCAGGAGACAGAACGCCCATAAGCTGCGTGTGCTACACTCAGCATACAGAAAACCCGCGTATAGCGAATACCTGCTCATAGGCTCCAGAACTCTTGGAAACAGCTTCTCCCTACAACCTGATACACAACTTCGGTAAACTAACTGTGTCTCTCTAATTCTAGGTTGCAGATCTCCCAGAAGCTGCGTCTGCTGCACTCAGCATACAGAAAACCCGCATATACCGAATACCTATGCCCAGGCTACCGAAATCTTAGAAACAGCTTCTCTCTACACTCAACATACGGAACTCCTGGATACTGTATGTCTCTGCACTTAGGTTATGGAACTCCCGTAAGCTGCATCTCTTACACGCAGCATACCGAAAACCCGCATAGAGCGAATGCCTAATTCCAGGCTACCGAACTCCAGTCAATAGCTGCTCTCTACACCAAGGATAGCCAACTCCGGTACACTGCTTCTCTCTACATCCAGGTAGCAGAGCTCCCATAAGCGGCATCTCCTACACTCAGGATACAGAAATCCCAATTACTGCATATGCCTCTTGCCAGGCGACAGAACTCTTGGAAAGAGTTTCTCTCTACACCCCTATACAGAACTCTGGTAAACTGTGTCTCACGACATTCAAGATACAGAACGCCCATAAGCTGCGTCTGCCACACGCAGCATACAGAAAACCCGCGTATAGCGAATACCTGCTCATAGGCTACAGAGTTCGTGGAAACAGCTTCTCCCTACACTCTGATACAGAACTTCGGTAAACTGTGTCTCTCTAATTCTGGGTTACAGATCTCCCAGAAGCTGCGTCGGCTACACTCAGGCAACAGGATTCCCATATACAGCGTATGCCTACTCTCAGACTACAGAACTCTTGGAAACAGCTTCTCTCTACATTCAACATACAGAACTACTGGAAACTGCATCTCTCTACACTTAGATTACAGAACTCCCGAAAGCTGCATCTGCTACACTCAGCATACAGAATACCCACACATAGCGAATGCCTAATTCCAGGATACGCAACTCCTGTAAACAGCTCCTCTCTACACCAAGGACAGCCAACTCCGGTAAACTGCTTCTCTCTACATCCAGGTAGCAGAGCTCCCATAAGTGGCGTGTCCTACACTCAGGATACAGAAATCCCAATTACTGCATATGCCTCTTGCTAGGCCACAGAACTCTTGGAAACAGTTTCTCTCTACACGCATATACAGAACTCTGGTACACAGTGTCTCACGACATGCAGGAGACAGAACGCCCATAAGCTGCGTGTGCTACACTCAGCATACAGAAAACCCGCGTATAGCGAATACCTGCTCATAGGCTCCAGAACTCTTGGAAACAGCTTCTCCCTACACTCTGATACACAACTTCGGTAAACTAACTGTGTCTCTCTAATTCTAGGTTGCAGATCTCCCAGAAGCTGCGTCTGCTGCACTCAGCATACAGAAAACCCGCATATACCGAATACCTATGCCCAGGCTACCGAAATCTTAGAAACAGCTTCTCTCTACACTCAACATACGGAACTCCTGGATACTGTATGTCTCTGCACTTAGGTTATGGAACTCCCGTAAGCTGCATCTCTTACACGCAGCATACCGAAAACCCGCATAGAGCGAATGCCTAATTCCAGGCTACCGAACTCCAGTCAATAGCTGCTCTCTACACCAAGGATAGCCAACTCCGGTACACTGCTTCTCTCTACATCCAGGTAGCAGAGCTCCCATAAGCGGCATCTCCTACACTCAGGATACAGAAATCCCAATTACTGCATATGCCTCTTGCCAGGTGACAGAACTCTTGGAAAGAGTTTCTCTCTACACCCCTATACAGAACTCTGGTAAACTGTGTCTCACGACATTCAAGATACAGAACGCCCATAAGCTGCGTCTGCCACACGCAGCATACAGAAAACCCGCGTATAGCGAATACCTGCTCATAGGCTACAGAGTTCGTGGAAACAGCTTCTCCCTACACTCTGATACAGAACTTCGGTAAACTGTGTCTCTCTAATTCTGGGTTACAGATCTCCCAGAAGCTGCGTCGGCTACACTCAGGCAACAGGATTCCCATATACAGCGTATGCCTACTCTCAGACTACAGAACTCTTGGAAACAGCTTCTCTCTACATTCAACATACAGAACTACTGGAAACTGCATCTCTCTACACTTAGATTACAGAACTCCCGAAAGCTGCATCTGCTACACTCAGCATACAGAATACCCACACATAGCGAATGCCTAATTCCAGGATACGCAACTCCTGTAAACAGCTCCTCTCTACACCAAGGATAGCCAACTCCGGTAAACTGCTTCTCTCTACATCCAGGTAGCAGAGCTCCCATAAGTGGCGTGTCCTACACTCAGGATACAGAAATCCCAATTACTGCATATGCCTCTTGCTAGGCCACAGAACTCTTGGAAACAGTTTCTCTCTACACGCATATACAGAACTCTGGTAAACACTGTCTCACGACATGCAGGAGACAGAACGCCCATAAGCTGCGTGTGCTACACTCAGCATACAGAAAACCCGCGTATAGCGAATACCTGCTCATAGGCTCCAGAACTCTTGGAAACAGCTTCTCCCTACAACCTGATACACAACTTCGGTAAACTAACTGTGTCTCTCTAATTCTAGGTTGCAGATCTCCCAGAAGCTGCGTCTGCTGCACTCAGCATACAGAAAACCCGCATATACCGAATACCTATGCCCAGGCTACCGAAATCTTAGAAACAGCTTCTCTCTACACTCAACATACGGAACTCCTGGATACTGTATGTCTCTGCACTTAGGTTATGGAACTCCCGTAAGCTGCATCTCTTACACGCAGCATACCGAAAACCCGCATAGAGCGAATGCCTAATTCCAGGCTACCGAACTCCAGTCAATAGCTGCTCTCTACACCAAGGATAGCCAACTCCGGTACACTGCTTCTCTCTACATCCAGGTAGCAGAGCTCCCATAAGCGGCATCTCCTACACTCAGGATACAGAAATCCCAATTACTGCATATGCCTCTTGCCAGGCGACAGAACTCTTGGAAAGAGTTTCTCTCTACACCCTTATACAGAACTCTGGTAAACTGTGTCTCACTACATTCAAGATACAGAACGCCCATAAGCTGCGTCTGCCACACGCAGCATACAGAAAACCCGCGTATAGCGAATACCTGCTCATAGGCTACAGAGTTCGTGGAAACAGCTTCTCCCTACACTCTGATACAGAACTTCGGTAAACTGTGTTTCTCTAATTCTGGGTTACAGATCTCCCAGAAGCTGCGTCGGCTACACTCAGGCAACAGGATTCCCATATACAGCGTATGCCTACTCTCAGACTACAGAACTCTTGGAAACAGCTTCTCTCTACATTCAACATACAGAACTACTGGAAACTGCATCTCTCTACACTTAGATTACAGAACTCCCGAAAGCTGCATCTGCTACACTCAGCATACAGAATACCCACACATAGCGAATGCCTAATTCCAGGATACGCAACTCCTGTAAACAGCTCCTCTCTACACCAAGGACAGCCAACTCCGGTAAACTGCTTCTCTCTACATCCAGGTAGCAGAGCTCCCATAAGTGGCGTGTCCTACACTCAGGATACAGAAATCCCAATTACTGCATATGCCTCTTGCCAGGCGACAGAACTCTTGGAAAGAGTTTCTCTCTACACCCCTATACAGAACTCTGGTAAACTGTGTCTCACGACATTCAAGATACAGAACGCCCATAAGCTGCGTCTGCCACACGCAGCGTACAGAAAACCCGCGTATAGCGAATACCTGCTCATAGGCTACAGAGTTCGTGGAAACAGCTTCTCCCTACACTCTGATACAGAACTTCGGTAAACTGTGTCTCTCTAATTCTGGGTTACAGATCTCCCAGAAGCTGCGTCGGCTACACTCAGGCAACAGGATTCCCATATACAGCGTATGCCTACTCTCAGACTACAGAACTCTTGGAAACAGCTTCTCTCTACATTCAACATACAGAACTACTGGAAACTGCATCTCTCTACACTTAGATTACAGAACTCCCGAAAGCTGCATCTGCTACACTCAGCATACAGAATACCCACACATAGCGAATGCCTAATTCCAGGATACGCAACTCCTGTAAACAGCTCCTCTCTACACCAAGGACAGCCAACTCCGGTAAACTGCTTCTCTCTACATCCAGGTAGCAGAGCTCCCATAAGTGGCGTGTCCTACACTCAGGATACAGAAATCCCAATTACTGCATATGCCTCTTGCTAGGCCACAGAACTCTTGAAAACAGTTTCTCTCTACACGCATATACAGAACTCTGGTACACAGTGTCTCACGACATGCAGGAGACAGAACGCCCATAAGCTGCGTGTGCTACACTCAGCATACAGAAAACCCGCGTATAGCGAATACCTGCTCATAGGCTCCAGAACTCTTGGAAACAGCTTCTCCCTACAACCTGATACACAACTTCGGTAAACTAACTGTGTCTCTCTAATTCTAGGTTGCAGATCTCCCAGAAGCTGCGTCTGCTGCACTCAGCATACAGAAAACCCGCATATACCGAATACCTATGCCCAGGCTACCGAAATCTTAGAAACAGCTTCTCTCTACACTCAACATACGGAACTCCTGGATACTGTATGTCTCTGCACTTAGGTTATGGAACTCCCGTAAGCTGCATCTCTTACACGCAGCATACCGAAAACCCGCATAGAGCGAATGCCTAATTCCAGGCTACCGAACTCCAGTCAATAGCTGCTCTCTACACCAAGGATAGCCAACTCCGGTACACTGCTTCTCTCTACATCCAGGTAGCAGAGCTCCCATAAGCGGCATCTCCTACACTCAGGATACAGAAATCCCAATTACTGCATATGCCTCTTGCCAGGCGACAGAACTCTTGGAAAGAGTTTCTCTCTACACCCCTATACAGAACTCTGGTAAACTGTGTCTCACGACATTCAAGATACAGAACGCCCATAAGCTGCGTCTGCCACACGCAGCATACAGAAAACCCGCGTATAGCGAATACCTGCTCATAGGCTACAGAGTTCGTGGAAACAGCTTCTCCCTACACTCTGATACAGAACTTCGGTAAACTGTGTCTCTCTAATTCTGGGTTACAGATCTCCCAGAAGCTGCGTCGGCTACACTCAGGCAACAGGATTCCCATATACAGCGTATGCCTACTCTCAGACTACAGAACTCTTGGAAACAGCTTCTCTCTACATTCAACATACAGAACTACTGGAAACTGCATCTCTCTACACTTAGATTACAGAACTCCCGAAAGCTGCATCTGCTACACTCAGCATACAGAATACCCACACATAGCGAATGCCTAATTCCAGGATACGCAACTCCTGTAAACAGCTCCTCTCTACACCAAGGACAGCCAACTCCGGTAAACTGCTTCTCTCTACATCCAGGTAGCAGAGCTCCCATAAGTGGCGTGTCCTACACTCAGGATACAGAAATCCCAATTACTGCATATGCCTCTTGCTAGGCCACAGAACTCTTGGAAACAGTTTCTCTCTACACGCATATACAGAACTCTGGTAAACACTGTCTCACGACATGCAGGAGACAGAACGCCCATAAGCTGCGTGTGCTACACTCAGCATACAGAAAACCCGCGTATAGCGAATACCTGCTCATAGGCTCCAGAACTCTTGGAAACAGCTTCTCCCTACAACCTGATACACAACTTCGGTAAACTAACTGTGTCTCTCTAATTCTAGGTTGCAGATCTCCCAGAAGCTGCGTCTGCTGCACTCAGCATACAGAAAACCCGCATATACCGAATACCTATGCCCAGGCTACCGAAATCTTAGAAACAGCTTCTCTCTACACTCAACATACGGAACTCCTGGATACTGTATGTCTCTGCACTTAGGTTATGGAACTCCCGTAAGCTGCATCTCTTACACGCAGCATACCGAAAACCCGCATAGAGCGAATGCCTAATTCCAGGCTACCGAACTCCAGTCAATAGCTGCTCTCTACACCAAGGATAGCCAACTCCAGTACACTGCTTCTCTCTACATCCAGGTAGCAGAGCTCCCATAAGCGGCATCTCCTACACTCAGGATACAGAAATCCCAATTACTGCATATGCCTCTTGCCAGGCGACAGAACTCTTGGAAAGAGTTTCTCTCTACACCCTTATACAGAACTCTGGTAAACTGTGTCTCACTACATTCAAGATACAGAACGCCCATAAGCTGCGTCTGCCACACGCAGCATACAGAAAACCCGCGTATAGCGAATACCTGCTCATAGGCTACAGAGTTCGTGGAAACAGCTTCTCCCTACACTCTGATACAGAACTTCGGTAAACTGTGTCTCTCTAATTCTGGGTTACAGATCTCCCAGAAGCTGCGTCGGCTACACTCAGGCAACAGGATTCCCATATACAGCGTATGCCTACTCTCAGACTACAGAACTCTTGGAAACAGCTTCTCTCTACATTCAACATACAGAACTACTGGAAACTGCATCTCTCTACACTTAGATTACAGAACTCCCGAAAGCTGCATCTGCTACACTCAGCATACAGAATACCCACACATAGCGAATGCCTAATTCCAGGATACGCAACTCCTGTAAACAGCTCCTCTCTACACCAAGGACAGCCAACTCCGGTAAACTGCTTCTCTCTACATCCAGGTAGCAGAGCTCCCATAAGTGGCGTGTCCTACACTCAGGATACAGAAATCCCAATTACTGCATATGCCTCTTGCTAGGCCACAGAACTCTTGGAAACAGTTTCTCTCTACACGCATATACAGAACTCTGGTACACAGTGTCTCACGACATGCAGGAGACAGAACGCCCATAAGCTGCGTGTGCTACACTCAGCATACAGAAAACCCGCGTATAGCGAATACCTGCTCATAGGCTCCAGAACTCTTGGAAACAGCTTCTCCCTACAACCTGATACACAACTTCGGTAAACTAACTGTGTCTCTCTAATTCTAGGTTGCAGATCTCCCAGAAGCTGCGTCTGCTGCACTCAGCATACAGAAAACCCGCATATACCGAATACCTATGCCCAGGCTACCGAAATCTTAGAAACAGCTTCTCTCTACACTCAACATACGGAACTCCTGGATACTGTATGTCTCTGCACTTAGGTTATGGAACTCCCGTAAGCTGCATCTCTTACACGCAGCATACCGAAAACCCGCATAGAGCGAATGCCTAATTCCAGGCTACCGAACTCCAGTCAATAGCTGCTCTCTACACCAAGGATAGCCAACTCCGGTACACTGCTTCTCTCTACATCCAGGTAGCAGAGCTCCCATAAGCGGCATCTCCTACACTCAGGATACGAAATCCCAATTACTGCATATGCCTCTTGCCAGGCGACAGAACTCTTGGAAAGAGTTTCTCTCTACACCCCTATACAGAACTCTGGTAAACTGTGTCTCACGACATTCAAGATACAGAACGCCCATAAGCTGCGTCTGCCACACGCAGCATACAGAAAACCCGCGTATAGCGAATACCTGCTCATAGGCTACAGAGTTCGTGGAAACAGCTTCTCCCTACACTCTGATACAGAACTTCGGTAAACTGTGTCTCTCTAATTCTGGGTTACAGATCTCCCAGAAGCTGCGTCGGCTACACTCAGGCAACAGGATTCCCATATACAGCGTATGCCTACTCTCAGACTACAGAACTCTTGGAAACAGCTTCTCTCTACATTCAACATACAGAACTACTGGAAACTGCATCTCTCTACACTTAGATTACAGAACTCCCGAAAGCTGCATCTGCTACACTCAGCATACAGAATACCCACACATAGCGAATGCCTAATTCCAGGATACGCAACTCCTGTAAACAGCTCCTCTCTACACCAAGGACAGCCAACTCCGGTAAACTGCTTCTCTCTACATCCAGGTAGCAGAGCTCCCATAAGTGGCGTGTCCTACACTCAGGATACAGAAATCCCAATTACTGCATATGCCTCTTGCTAGGCCACAGAACTCTTGGAAACAGTTTCTCTCTACACGCATATACAGAACTCTGGTACACAGTGTCTCACGACATGCAGGAGACAGAACGCCCATAAGCTGCGTGTGCTACACTCAGCATACAGAAAACCCGCGTATAGCGAATACCTGCTCATAGGCTCCAGAACTCTTGGAAACAGCTTCTCCCTACACTCTGATACACAACTTCGGTAAACTAACTGTGTCTCTCTAATTCTAGGTTGCAGATCTCCCAGAAGCTGCGTCTGCTGCACTCAGCATACAGAAAACCCGCATATACCGAATACCTATGCCCAGGCTACCGAAATCTTAGAAACAGCTTCTCTCTACACTCAACATACGGAACTCCTGGATACTGTATGTCTCTGCACTTAGGTTATGGAACTCCCGTAAGCTGCATCTCTTACACGCAGCATACCGAAAACCCGCATAGAGCGAATGCCTAATTCCAGGCTACCGAACTCCAGTCAATAGCTGCTCTCTACACCAAGGATAGCCAACTCCGGTACACTGCTTCTCTCTACATCCAGGTAGCAGAGCTCCCATAAGCGGCATCTCCTACACTCAGGATACAGAAATCCCAATTACTGCATATGCCTCTTGCCAGGTGACAGAACTCTTGGAAAGAGTTTCTCTCTACACCCCTATACAGAACTCTGGTAAACTGTGTCTCACGACATTCAAGATACAGAACGCCCATAAGCTGCGTCTGCCACACGCAGCATACAGAAAACCCGCGTATAGCGAATACCTGCTCATAGGCTACAGAGTTCGTGGAAACAGCTTCTCCCTACACTCTGATACAGAACTTCGGTAAACTGTGTCTCTCTAATTCTGGGTTACAGATCTCCCAGAAGCTGCGTCGGCTACACTCAGGCAACAGGATTCCCATATACAGCGTATGCCTACTCTCAGACTACAGAACTCTTGGAAACAGCTTCTCTCTACATTCAACATACAGAACTACTGGAAACTGCATCTCTCTACACTTAGATTACAGAACTCCCGAAAGCTGCATCTGCTACACTCAGCATACAGAATACCCACACATAGCGAATGCCTAATTCCAGGATACGCAACTCCTGTAAACAGCTCCTCTCTACACCAAGGACAGCCAACTCCGGTAAACTGCTTCTCTCTACATCCAGGTAGCAGAGCTCCCATAAGTGGCGTGTCCTACACTCAGGATACAGAAATCCCAATTACTGCATATGCCTCTTGCTAGGCCACAGAACTCTTGGAAACAGTTTCTCTCTACACGCATATACAGAACTCTGGTAAACACTGTCTCACGACATGCAGGAGACAGAACGCCCATAAGCTGCGTGTGCTACACTCAGCATACAGAAAACCCGCGTATAGCGAATACCTGCTCATAGGCTCCAGAACTCTTGGAAACAGCTTCTCCCTACAACCTGATACACAACTTCGGTAAACTAACTGTGTCTCTCTAATTCTAGGTTGCAGATCTCCCAGAAGCTGCGTCTGCTGCACTCAGCATACAGAAAACCCGCATATACCGAATACCTATGCCCAGGCTACCGAAATCTTAGAAACAGCTTCTCTCTACACTCAACATACGGAACTCCTGGATACTGTATGTCTCTGCACTTAGGTTATGGAACTCCCGTAAGCTGCATCTCTTACACGCAGCATACCGAAAACCCGCATAGAGCGAATGCCTAATTCCAGGCTACCGAACTCCAGTCAATAGCTGCTCTCTACACCAAGGATAGCCAACTCCGGTACACTGCTTCTCTCTACATCCAGGTAGCAGAGCTCCCATAAGCGGCATCTCCTACACTCAGGATACAGAAATCCCAATTACTGCATATGCCTCTTGCCAGGCGACAGAACTCTTGGAAAGAGTTTCTCTCTACACCCTTATACAGAACTCTGGTAAACTGTGTCTCACTACATTCAAGATACAGAACGCCCATAAGCTGCGTCTGCCACACGCAGCATACAGAAAACCCGCGTATAGCGAATACCTGCTCATAGGCTACAGAGTTCGTGGAAACAGCTTCTCCCTACACTCTGATACAGAACTTCGGTAAACTGTGTTTCTCTAATTCTGGGTTACAGATCTCCCAGAAGCTGCGTCGGCTACACTCAGGCAACAGGATTCCCATATACAGCGTATGCCTACTCTCAGACTACAGAACTCTTGGAAACAGCTTCTCTCTACATTCAACATACAGAACTACTGGAAACTGCATCTCTCTACACTTAGATTACAGAACTCCCGAAAGCTGCATCTGCTACACTCAGCATACAGAATACCCACACATAGCGAATGCCTAATTCCAGGATACGCAACTCCTGTAAACAGCTCCTCTCTACACCAAGGACAGCCAACTCCGGTAAACTGCTTCTCTCTACATCCAGGTAGCAGAGCTCCCATAAGTGGCGTGTCCTACACTCAGGATACAGAAATCCCAATTACTGCATATGCCTCTTGCTAGGCCACAGAACTCTTGGAAACAGTTTCTCTCTACACGCATATATAGAACTCTGGTACACAGTGTCTCACGACATGCAGGAGACAGAACGCCCATAAGCTGCGTGTGCTACACTCAGCATACAGAAAACCCGCGTATAGCGAATACCTGCTCATAGGCTCCAGAACTCTTGGAAACAGCTTCTCCCTACACTCTGATACACAACTTCGGTAAACTAACTGTGTCTCTCTAATTCTAGGTTGCAGATCTCCCAGAAGCTGCGTCTGCTGCACTCAGCATACAGAAAACCCGCATATACCGAATACCTATGCCCAGGCTACCGAAATCTTAGAAACAGCTTCTCTCTACACTCAACATACGGAACTCCTGGATACTGTATGTCTCTGCACTTAGGTTATGGAACTCCCGTAAGCTGCATCTCTTACACGCAGCATACCGAAAACCCGCATAGAGCGAATGCCTAATTCCAGGCTACCGAACTCCAGTCAATAGCTGCTCTCTACACCAAGGATAGCCAACTCCGGTACACTGCTTCTCTCTACATCCAGGTAGCAGAGCTCCCATAAGCGGCATCTCCTACACTCAGGATACGAAATCCCAATTACTGCATATGCCTCTTGCCAGGCGACAGAACTCTTGGAAAGAGTTTCTCTCTACACCCCTATACAGAACTCTGGTAAACTGTGTCTCACGACATTCAAGATACAGAACGCCCATAAGCTGCGTCTGCCACACGCAGCATACAGAAAACCCGCGTATAGCGAATACCTGCTCATAGGCTACAGAGTTCGTGGAAACAGCTTCTCCCTACACTCTGATACAGAACTTCGGTAAACTGTGTCTCTCTAATTCTGGGTTACAGATCTCCCAGAAGCTGCGTCGGCTACACTCAGGCAACAGGATTCCCATATACAGCGTATGCCTACTCTCAGACTACAGAACTCTTGGAAACAGCTTCTCTCTACATTCAACATACAGAACTACTGGAAACTGCATCTCTCTACACTTAGATTACAGAACTCCCGAAAGCTGCATCTGCTACACTCAGCATACAGAATACCCACACATAGCGAATGCCTAATTCCAGGATACGCAACTCCTGTAAACAGCTCCTCTCTACACCAAGGACAGCCAACTCCGGTAAACTGCTTCTCTCTACATCCAGGTAGCAGAGCTCCCATAAGTGGCGTGTCCTACACTCAGGATACAGAAATCCCAATTACTGCATATGCCTCTTGCTAGGCCACAGAACTCTTGGAAACAGTTTCTCTCTACACGCATATACAGAACTCTGGTACACAGTGTCTCACGACATGCAGGAGACAGAACGCCCATAAGCTGCGTGTGCTACACTCAGCATACAGAAAACCCGCGTATAGCGAATACCTGCTCATAGGCTCCAGAACTCTTGGAAACAGCTTCTCCCTACAACCTGATACACAACTTCGGTAAACTAACTGTGTCTCTCTAATTCTAGGTTGCAGATCTCCCAGAAGCTGCGTCTGCTGCACTCAGCATACAGAAAACCCGCATATACCGAATACCTATGCCCAGGCTACCGAAATCTTAGAAACAGCTTCTCTCTACACTCAACATACGGAACTCCTGGATACTGTATGTCTCTGCACTTAGGTTATGGAACTCCCGTAAGCTGCATCTCTTACACGCAGCATACCGAAAACCCGCATAGAGCGAATGCCTAATTCCAGGCTACCGAACTCCAGTCAATAGCTGCTCTCTACACCAAGGATAGCCAACTCCGGTACACTGCTTCTCTCTACATCCAGGTAGCAGAGCTCCCATAAGCGGCATCTCCTACACTCAGGATACAGAAATCCCAATTACTGCATATGCCTCTTGCCAGGTGACAGAACTCTTGGAAAGAGTTTCTCTCTACACCCCTATACAGAACTCTGGTAAACTGTGTCTCACGACATTCAAGATACAGAACGCCCATAAGCTGCGTCTGCCACACGCAGCATACAGAAAACCCGCGTATAGCGAATACCTGCTCATAGGCTACAGAGTTCGTGGAAACAGCTTCTCCCTACACTCTGATACAGAACTTCGGTAAACTGTGTCTCTCTAATTCTGGGTTACAGATCTCCCAGAAGCTGCGTCGGCTACACTCAGGCAACAGGATTCCCATATACAGCGTATGCCTACTCTCAGACTACAGAACTCTTGGAAACAGCTTCTCTCTACATTCAACATACAGAACTACTGGAAACTGCATCTCTCTACACTTAGATTACAGAACTCCCGAAAGCTGCATCTGCTACACTCAGCATACAGAATACCCACACATAGCGAATGCCTAATTCCAGGATACGCAACTCCTGTAAACAGCTCCTCTCTACACCAAGGATAGCCAACTCCGGTAAACTGCTTCTCTCTACATCCAGGTAGCAGAGCTCCCATAAGTGGCGTGTCCTACACTCAGGATACAGAAATCCCAATTACTGCATATGCCTCTTGCTAGGCCACAGAACTCTTGGAAACAGTTTCTCTCTACACGCATATACAGAACTCTGGTAAACACTGTCTCACGACATGCAGGAGACAGAACGCCCATAAGCTGCGTGTGCTACACTCAGCATACAGAAAACCCGCGTATAGCGAATACCTGCTCATAGGCTCCAGAACTCTTGGAAACAGCTTCTCCCTACACTCTGATACACAACTTCGGTAAACTAACTGTGTCTCTCTAATTCTAGGTTGCAGATCTCCCAGAAGCTGCGTCTGCTGCACTCAGCATACAGAAAACCCGCATATACCGAATACCTATGCCCAGGCTACCGAAATCTTAGAAACAGCTTCTCTCTACACTCAACATACGGAACTCCTGGATACTGTATGTCTCTGCACTTAGGTTATGGAACTCCCGTAAGCTGCATCTCTTACACGCAGCATACCGAAAACCCGCATAGAGCGAATGCCTAATTCCAGGCTACCGAACTCCAGTCAATAGCTGCTCTCTACACCAAGGATAGCCAACTCCGGTACACTGCTTCTCTCTACATCCAGGTAGCAGAGCTCCCATAAGCGGCATCTCCTACACTCAGGATACAGAAATCCCAATTACTGCATATGCCTCTTGCCAGGCGACAGAACTCTTGGAAAGAGTTTCTCTCTACACCCTTATACAGAACTCTGGTAAACTGTGTCTCACTACATTCAAGATACAGAACGCCCATAAGCTGCGTCTGCCACACGCAGCATACAGAAAACCCGCGTATAGCGAATACCTGCTCATAGGCTACAGAGTTCGTGGAAACAGCTTCTCCCTACACTCTGATACAGAACTTCGGTAAACTGTGTCTCTCTAATTCTGGGTTACAGATCTCCCAGAAGCTGCGTCGGCTACACTCAGGCAACAGGATTCCCATATACAGCGTATGCCTACTCTCAGACTACAGAACTCTTGGAAACAGCTTCTCTCTACATTCAACATACAGAACTACTGGAAACTGCATCTCTCTACACTTAGATTACAGAACTCCCGAAAGCTGCATCTGCTACACTCAGCATACAGAATACCCACACATAGCGAATGCCTAATTCCAGGATACGCAACTCCTGTAAACAGCTCCTCTCTACACCAAGGACAGCCAACTCCGGTAAACTGCTTCTCTCTACATCCAGGTAGCAGAGCTCCCATAAGTGGCGTGTCCTACACTCAGGATACAGAAATCCCAATTACTGCATATGCCTCTTGCTAGGCCACAGAACTCTTGGAAACAGTTTCTCTCTACACGCATATATAGAACTCTGGTACACAGTGTCTCACGACATGCAGGAGACAGAACGCCCATAAGCTGCGTGTGCTACACTCAGCATACAGAAAACCCGCGTATAGCGAATACCTGCTCATAGGCTCCAGAACTCTTGGAAACAGCTTCTCCCTACAACCTGATACACAACTTCGGTAAACTAACTGTGTCTCTCTAATTCTAGGTTGCAGATCTCCCAGAAGCTGCGTCTGCTGCACTCAGCATACAGAAAACCCGCATATACCGAATACCTATGCCCAGGCTACCGAAATCTTAGAAACAGCTTCTCTCTACACTCAACATACGGAACTCCTGGATACTGTATGTCTCTGCACTTAGGTTATGGAACTCCCGTAAGCTGCATCTCTTACACGCAGCATACCGAAAACCCGCATAGAGCGAATGCCTAATTCCAGGCTACCGAACTCCAGTCAATAGCTGCTCTCTACACCAAGGATAGCCAACTCCGGTACACTGCTTCTCTCTACATCCAGGTAGCAGAGCTCCCATAAGCGGCATCTCCTACACTCAGGATACGAAATCCCAATTACTGCATATGCCTCTTGCCAGGCGACAGAACTCTTGGAAAGAGTTTCTCTCTACACCCCTATACAGAACTCTGGTAAACTGTGTCTCACGACATTCAAGATACAGAACGCCCATAAGCTGCGTCTGCCACACGCAGCATACAGAAAACCCGCGTATAGCGAATACCTGCTCATAGGCTACAGAGTTCGTGGAAACAGCTTCTCCCTACACTCTGATACAGAACTTCGGTAAACTGTGTCTCTCTAATTCTGGGTTACAGATCTCCCAGAAGCTGCGTCGGCTACACTCATGCAACAGGATTCCCATATACAGCGTATGCCTACTCTCAGACTACAGAACTCTTGGAAACAGCTTCTCTCTACATTCAACATACAGAACTACTGGAAACTGCATCTCTCTACACTTAGATTACAGAACTCCCGAAAGCTGCATCTGCTACACTCAGCATACAGAATACCCACACATAGCGAATGCCTAATTCCAGGATACGCAACTCCTGTAAACAGCTCCTCTCTACACCAAGGACAGCCAACTCCGGTAAACTGCTTCTCTCTACATCCAGGTAGCAGAGCTCCCATAAGTGGCGTGTCCTACACTCAGGATACAGAAATCCCAATTACTGCATATGCCTCTTGCTAGGCCACAGAACTCTTGGAAACAGTTTCTCTCTACACGCATATACAGAACTCTGGTACACAGTGTCTCACGACATGCAGGAGACAGAACGCCCATAAGCTGCGTGTGCTACACTCAGCATACAGAAAACCCGCGTATAGCGAATACCTGCTCATAGGCTCCAGAACTCTTGGAAACAGCTTCTCCCTACACTCTGATACACAACTTCGGTAAACTAACTGTGTCTCTCTAATTCTAGGTTGCAGATCTCCCAGAAGCTGCGTCTGCTGCACTCAGCATACAGAAAACCCGCATATACCGAATACCTATGCCCAGGCTACCGAAATCTTAGAAACAGCTTCTCTCTACACTCAACATACGGAACTCCTGGATACTGTATGTCTCTGCACTTAGGTTATGGAACTCCCGTAAGCTGCATCTCTTACACGCAGCATACCGAAAACCCGCATAGAGCGAATGCCTAATTCCAGGCTACCGAACTCCAGTCAATAGCTGCTCTCTACACCAAGGATAGCCAACTCCGGTACACTGCTTCTCTCTACATCCAGGTAGCAGAGCTCCCATAAGCGGCATCTCCTACACTCAGGATACAGAAATCCCAATTACTGCATATGCCTCTTGCCAGGTGACAGAACTCTTGGAAAGAGTTTCTCTCTACACCCCTATACAGAACTCTGGTAAACTGTGTCTCACGACATTCAAGATACAGAACGCCCATAAGCTGCGTCTGCCACACGCAGCATACAGAAAACCCGCGTATAGCGAATACCTGCTCATAGGCTACAGAGTTCGTGGAAACAGCTTCTCCCTACACTCTGATACAGAACTTCGGTAAACTGTGTCTCTCTAATTCTGGGTTACAGATCTCCCAGAAGCTGCGTCGGCTACACTCAGGCAACAGGATTCCCATATACAGCGTATGCCTACTCTCAGACTACAGAACTCTTGGAAACAGCTTCTCTCTACATTCAACATACAGAACTACTGGAAACTGCATCTCTCTACACTTAGATTACAGAACTCCCGAAAGCTGCATCTGCTACACTCAGCATACAGAATACCCACACATAGCGAATGCCTAATTCCAGGATACGCAACTCCTGTAAACAGCTCCTCTCTACACCAAGGACAGCCAACTCCGGTAAACTGCTTCTCTCTACATCCAGGTAGCAGAGCTCCCATAAGTGGCGTGTCCTACACTCAGGATACAGAAATCCCAATTACTGCATATGCCTCTTGCTAGGCCACAGAACTCTTGGAAACAGTTTCTCTCTACACGCATATACAGAACTCTGGTAAACACTGTCTCACGACATGCAGGAGACAGAACGCCCATAAGCTGCGTGTGCTACACTCAGCATACAGAAAACCCGCGTATAGCGAATACCTGCTCATAGGCTCCAGAACTCTTGGAAACAGCTTCTCCCTACAACCTGATACACAACTTCGGTAAACTAACTGTGTCTCTCTAATTCTAGGTTGCAGATCTCCCAGAAGCTGCGTCTGCTGCACTCAGCATACAGAAAACCCGCATATACCGAATACCTATGCCCAGGCTACCGAAATCTTAGAAACAGCTTCTCTCTACACTCAACATACGGAACTCCTGGATACTGTATGTCTCTGCACTTAGGTTATGGAACTCCCGTAAGCTGCATCTCTTACACGCAGCATACCGAAAACCCGCATAGAGCGAATGCCTAATTCCAGGCTACCGAACTCCAGTCAATAGCTGCTCTCTACACCAAGGATAGCCAACTCCGGTACACTGCTTCTCTCTACATCCAGGTAGCAGAGCTCCCATAAGCGGCATCTCCTACACTCAGGATACAGAAATCCCAATTACTGCATATGCCTCTTGCCAGGCGACAGAACTCTTGGAAAGAGTTTCTCTCTACACCCTTATACAGAACTCTGGTAAACTGTGTCTCACTACATTCAAGATACAGAACGCCCATAAGCTGCGTCTGCCACACGCAGCATACAGAAAACCCGCGTATAGCGAATACCTGCTCATAGGCTACAGAGTTCGTGGAAACAGCTTCTCCCTACACTCTGATACAGAACTTCGGTAAACTGTGTCTCTCTAATTCTGGGTTACAGATCTCCCAGAAGCTGCGTCGGCTACACTCAGGCAACAGGATTCCCATATACAGCGTATGCCTACTCTCAGACTACAGAACTCTTGGAAACAGCTTCTCTCTACATTCAACATACAGAACTACTGGAAACTGCATCTCTCTACACTTAGATTACAGAACTCCCGAAAGCTGCATCTGCTACACTCAGCATACAGAATACCCACACATAGCGAATGCCTAATTCCAGGATACGCAACTCCTGTAAACAGCTCCTCTCTACACCAAGGACAGCCAACTCCGGTAAACTGCTTCTCTCTACATCCAGGTAGCAGAGCTCCCATAAGTGGCGTGTCCTACACTCAGGATACAGAAATCCCAATTACTGCATATGCCTCTTGCTAGGCCACAGAACTCTTGGAAACAGTTTCTCTCTACACGCATATATAGAACTCTGGTACACAGTGTCTCATGACATGCAGGAGACAGAACGCCCATAAGCTGCGTGTGCTACACTCAGCATACAGAAAACCCGCGTATAGCGAATACCTGCTCATAGGCTCCAGAACTCTTGGAAACAGCTTCTCCCTACAACCTGATACACAACTTCGGTAAACTAACTGTGTCTCTCTAATTCTAGGTTGCAGATCTCCCAGAAGCTGCGTCTGCTGCACTCAGCATACAGAAAACCCGCATATACCGAATACCTATGCCCAGGCTACCGAAATCTTAGAAACAGCTTCTCTCTACACTCAACATACGGAACTCCTGGATACTGTATGTCTCTGCACTTAGGTTATGGAACTCCCGTAAGCTGCATCTCTTACACGCAGCATACCGAAAACCCGCATAGAGCGAATGCCTAATTCCAGGCTACCGAACTCCAGTCAATAGCTGCTCTCTACACCAAGGATAGCCAACTCCGGTACACTGCTTCTCTCTACATCCAGGTAGCAGAGCTCCCATAAGCGGCATCTCCTACACTCAGGATACGAAATCCCAATTACTGCATATGCCTCTTGCCAGGCGACAGAACTCTTGGAAAGAGTTTCTCTCTACACCCCTATACAGAACTCTGGTAAACTGTGTCTCACGACATTCAAGATACAGAACGCCCATAAGCTGCGTCTGCCACACGCAGCATACAGAAAACCCGCGTATAGCGAATACCTGCTCATAGGCTACAGAGTTCGTGGAAACAGCTTCTCCCTACACTCTGATACAGAACTTCGGTAAACTGTGTCTCTCTAATTCTGGGTTACAGATCTCCCAGAAGCTGCGTCGGCTACACTCAGGCAACAGGATTCCCATATACAGCGTATGCCTACTCTCAGACTACAGAACTCTTGGAAACAGCTTCTCTCTACATTCAACATACAGAACTACTGGAAACTGCATCTCTCTACACTTAGATTACAGAACTCCCGAAAGCTGCATCTGCTACACTCAGCATACAGAATACCCACACATAGCGAATGCCTAATTCCAGGATACGCAACTCCTGTAAACAGCTCCTCTCTACACCAAGGACAGCCAACTCCGGTAAACTGCTTCTCTCTACATCCAGGTAGCAGAGCTCCCATAAGTGGCGTGTCTTACACTCAGGATACAGAAATCCCAATTACTGCATATGCCTCTTGCTAGGCCACAGAACTCTTGGAAACAGTTTCTCTCTACACGCATATACAGAACTCTGGTACACAGTGTCTCACGACATGCAGGAGACAGAACGCCCATAAGCTGCGTGTGCTACACTCAGCATACAGAAAACCCGCGTATAGCGAATACCTGCTCATAGGCTCCAGAACTCTTGGAAACAGCTTCTCCCTACACTCTGATACACAACTTCGGTAAACTAACTGTGTCTCTCTAATTCTAGGTTGCAGATCTCCCAGAAGCTGCGTCTGCTGCACTCAGCATACAGAAAACCCGCATATACCGAATACCTATGCCCAGGCTACCGAAATCTTAGAAACAGCTTCTCTCTACACTCAACATACGGAACTCCTGGATACTGTATGTCTCTGCACTTAGGTTATGGAACTCCCGTAAGCTGCATCTCTTACACGCAGCATACCGAAAACCCGCATAGAGCGAATGCCTAATTCCAGGCTACCGAACTCCAGTCAATAGCTGCTCTCTACACCAAGGATAGCCAACTCCGGTACACTGCTTCTCTCTACATCCAGGTAGCAGAGCTCCCATAAGCGGCATCTCCTACACTCAGGATACAGAAATCCCAATTACTGCATATGCCTCTTGCCAGGTGACAGAACTCTTGGAAAGAGTTTCTCTCTACACCCCTATACAGAGCTCTGGTAAACTGTGTCTCACGACATTCAAGATACAGAACGCCCATAAGCTGCGTCTGCCACACGCAGCATACAGAAAACCCGCGTATAGCGAATACCTGCTCATAGGCTACAGAGTTCGTGGAAACAGCTTCTCCCTACACTCTGATACAGAACTTCGGTAAACTGTGTCTCTCTAATTCTGGGTTACAGATCTCCCAGAAGCTGCGTCGGCTACACTCAGGCAACAGGATTCCCATATACAGCGTATGCCTACTCTCAGACTACAGAACTCTTGGAAACAGCTTCTCTCTACATTCAACATACAGAACTACTGGAAACTGCATCTCTCTACACTTAGATTACAGAACTCCCGAAAGCTGCATCTGCTACACTCAGCATACAGAATACCCACACATAGCGAATGCCTAATTCCAGGATACGCAACTCCTGTAAACAGCTCCTCTCTACACCAAGGACAGCCAACTCCGGTAAACTGCTTCTCTCTACATCCAGGTAGCAGAGCTCCCATAAGTGGCGTGTCCTACACTCAGGATACAGAAATCCCAATTACTGCATATGCCTCTTGCTAGGCCACAGAACTCTTGGAAACAGTTTCTCTCTACACGCATATACAGAACTCTGGTAAACACTGTCTCACGACATGCAGGAGACAGAACGCCCATAAGCTGCGTGTGCTACACTCAGCATACAGAAAACCCGCGTATAGCGAATACCTGCTCATAGGCTCCAGAACTCTTGGAAACAGCTTCTCCCTACACTCTGATACACAACTTCGGTAAACTAACTGTGTCTCTCTAATTCTAGGTTGCAGATCTCCCAGAAGCTGCGTCTGCTGCACTCAGCATACAGAAAACCCGCATATACCGAATACCTATGCCCAGGCTACCGAAATCTTAGAAACAGCTTCTCTCTACACTCAACATACGGAACTCCTGGATACTGTATGTCTCTGCACTTAGGTTATGGAACTCCCGTAAGCTGCATCTCTTACACGCAGCATACCGAAAACCCGCATAGAGCGAATGCCTAATTCCAGGCTACCGAACTCCAGTCAATAGCTGCTCTCTACACCAAGGATAGCCAACTCCGGTACACTGCTTCTCTCTACATCCAGGTAGCAGAGCTCCCATAAGCGGCATCTCCTACACTCAGGATACAGAAATCCCAATTACTGCATATGCCTCTTGCCAGGCGACAGAACTCTTGGAAAGAGTTTCTCTCTACACCCTTATACAGAACTCTGGTAAACTGTGTCTCACTACATTCAAGATACAGAACGCCCATAAGCTGCGTCTGCCACACGCAGCATACAGAAAACCCGCGTATAGCGAATACCTGCTCATAGGCTACAGAGTTCGTGGAAACAGCTTCTCCCTACACTCTGATACAGAACTTCGGTAAACTGTGTTTCTCTAATTCTGGGTTACAGATCTCCCAGAAGCTGCGTCGGCTACACTCAGGCAACAGGATTCCCATATACAGCGTATGCCTACTCTCAGACTACAGAACTCTTGGAAACAGCTTCTCTCTACATTCAACATACAGAACTACTGGAAACTGCATCTCTCTACACTTAGATTACAGAACTCCCGAAAGCTGCATCTGCTACACTCAGCATACAGAATACCCACACATAGCGAATGCCTAATTCCAGGATACGCAACTCCTGTAAACAGCTCCTCTCTACACCAAGGACAGCCAACTCCGGTAAACTGCTTCTCTCTACATCCAGGTAGCAGAGCTCCCATAAGTGGCGTGTCCTACACTCAGGATACAGAAATCCCAATTACTGCATATGCCTCTTGCTAGGCCACAGAACTCTTGGAAACAGTTTCTCTCTACACGCATATATAGAACTCTGGTACACAGTGTCTCACGACATGCAGGAGACAGAACGCCCATAAGCTGCGTGTGCTACACTCAGCATACAGAAAACCCGCGTATAGCGAATACCTGCTCATAGGCTCCAGAACTCTTGGAAACAGCTTCTCCCTACAACCTGATACACAACTTCGGTAAACTAACTGTGTCTCTCTAATTCTAGGTTGCAGATCTCCCAGAAGCTGCGTCTGCTGCACTCAGCATACAGAAAACCCGCATATACCGAATACCTATGCCCAGGCTACCGAAATCTTAGAAACAGCTTCTCTCTACACTCAACATACGGAACTCCTGGATACTGTATGTCTCTGCACTTAGGTTATGGAACTCCCGTAAGCTGCATCTCTTACACGCAGCATACCGAAAACCCGCATAGAGCGAATGCCTAATTCCAGGCTACCGAACTCCAGTCAATAGCTGCTCTCTACACCAAGGATAGCCAACTCCGGTACACTGCTTCTCTCTACATCCAGGTAGCAGAGCTCCCATAAGCGGCATCTCCTACACTCAGGATACGAAATCCCAATTACTGCATATGCCTCTTGCCAGGCGACAGAACTCTTGGAAAGAGTTTCTCTCTACACCCCTATACAGAACTCTGGTAAACTGTGTCTCACGACATTCAAGATACAGAACGCCCATAAGCTGCGTCTGCCACACGCAGCATACAGAAAACCCGCGTATAGCGAATACCTGCTCATAGGCTACAGAGTTCGTGGAAACAGCTTCTCCCTACACTCTGATACAGAACTTCGGTAAACTGTGTCTCTCTAATTCTGGGTTACAGATCTCCCAGAAGCTGCGTCGGCTACACTCAGGCAACAGGATTCCCATATACAGCGTATGCCTACTCTCAGACTACAGAACTCTTGGAAACAGCTTCTCTCTACATTCAACATACAGAACTACTGGAAACTGCATCTCTCTACACTTAGATTACAGAACTCCCGAAAGCTGCATCTGCTACACTCAGCATACAGAATACCCACACATAGCGAATGCCTAATTCCAGGATACGCAACTCCTGTAAACAGCTCCTCTCTACACCAAGGACAGCCAACTCCGGTAAACTGCTTCTCTCTACATCCAGGTAGCAGAGCTCCCATAAGTGGCGTGTCCTACACTCAGGATACAGAAATCCCAATTACTGCATATGCCTCTTGCTAGGCCACAGAACTCTTGGAAACAGTTTCTCTCTACACGCATATACAGAACTCTGGTAAACACTGTCTCACGACATGCAGGAGACAGAACGCCCATAAGCTGCGTGTGCTACACTCAGCATACAGAAAACCCGCGTATAGCGAATACCTGCTCATAGGCTCCAGAACTCTTGGAAACAGCTTCTCCCTACAACCTGATACACAACTTCGGTAAACTAACTGTGTCTCTCTAATTCTAGGTTGCAGATCTCCCAGAAGCTGCGTCTGCTGCACTCAGCATACAGAAAACCCGCATATACCGAATACCTATGCCCAGGCTACCGAAATCTTAGAAACAGCTTCTCTCTACACTCAACATACGGAACTCCTGGATACTGTATGTCTCTGCACTTAGGTTATGGAACTCCCGTAAGCTGCATCTCTTACACGCAGCATACCGAAAACCCGCATAGAGCGAATGCCTAATTCCAGGCTACCGAACTCCAGTCAATAGCTGCTCTCTACACCAAGGATAGCCAACTCCGGTACACTGCTTCTCTCTACATCCAGGTAGCAGAGCTCCCATAAGCGGCATCTCCTACACTCAGGATACAGAAATCCCAATTACTGCATATGCCTCTTGCCAGGTGACAGAACTCTTGGAAAGAGTTTCTCTCTACACCCCTATACAGAACTCTGGTAAACTGTGTCTCACGACATTCAAGATACAGAACGCCCATAAGCTGCGTCTGCCACACGCAGCATACAGAAAACCCGCGTATAGCGAATACCTGCTCATAGGCTACAGAGTTCGTGGAAACAGCTTCTCCCTACACTCTGATACAGAACTTCGGTAAACTGTGTCTCTCTAATTCTGGGTTACAGATCTCCCAGAAGCTGCGTCGGCTACACTCAGGCAACAGGATTCCCATATACAGCGTATGCCTACTCTCAGACTACAGAACTCTTGGAAACAGCTTCTCTCTACATTCAACATACAGAACTACTGGAAACTGCATCTCTCTACACTTAGATTACAGAACTCCCGAAAGCTGCATCTGCTACACTCAGCATACAGAATACCCACACATAGCGAATGCCTAATTCCAGGATACGCAACTCCTGTAAACAGCTCCTCTCTACACCAAGGATAGCCAACTCCGGTAAACTGCTTCTCTCTACATCCAGGTAGCAGAGCTCCCATAAGTGGCGTGTCCTACACTCAGGATACAGAAATCCCAATTACTGCATATGCCTCTTGCTAGGCCACAGAACTCTTGGAAACAGTTTCTCTCTACACGCATATACAGAACTCTGGTAAACACTGTCTCACGACATGCAGGAGACAGAACGCCCATAAGCTGCGTGTGCTACACTCAGCATACAGAAAACCCGCGTATAGCGAATACCTGCTCATAGGCTCCAGAACTCTTGGAAACAGCTTCTCCCTACACTCTGATACACAACTTCGGTAAACTAACTGTGTCTCTCTAATTCTAGGTTGCAGATCTCCCAGAAGCTGCGTCTGCTGCACTCAGCATACAGAAAACCCGCATATACCGAATACCTATGCCCAGGCTACCGAAATCTTAGAAACAGCTTCTCTCTACACTCAACATACGGAACTCCTGGATACTGTATGTCTCTGCACTTAGGTTATGGAACTCCCGTAAGCTGCATCTCTTACACGCAGCATACCGAAAACCCGCATAGAGCGAATGCCTAATTCCAGGCTACCGAACTCCAGTCAATAGCTGCTCTCTACACCAAGGATAGCCAACTCCAGTACACTGCTTCTCTCTACATCCAGGTAGCAGAGCTCCCATAAGTGGCATACCTACACTCAGGATACAGAAATCCCAATTACTGCATATGCCTCTTGCCAGGCGACAGAACTCTTGGAAAGAGTTTCTCTCTACACCCTTATACAGAACTCTGGTAAACTGTGTCTCACTACATTCAAGATACAGAACGCCCATAAGCTGCGTCTGCCACACGCAGCATACAGAAAACCCGCGTATAGCGAATACCTGCTCATAGGCTACAGAGTTCGTGGAAACAGCTTCTCCCTACACTCTGATACAGAACTTCGGTAAACTGTGTCTCTCTAATTCTGGGTTACAGATCTCCCAGAAGCTGCGTCGGCTACACTCAGGCAACAGGATTCCCATATACAGCGTATGCCTACTCTCAGACTACAGAACTCTTGGAAACAGCTTCTCTCTACATTCAACATACAGAACTACTGGAAACTGCATCTCTCTACACTTAGATTACAGAACTCCCGAAAGCTGCATCTGCTACACTCAGCATACAGAATACCCACACATAGCGAATGCCTAATTCCAGGATACGCAACTCCTGTAAACAGCTCCTCTCTACACCAAGGACAGCCAACTCCGGTAAACTGCTTCTCTCTACATCCAGGTAGCAGAGCTCCCATAAGTGGCGTGTCCTACACTCAGGATACAGAAATCCCAATTACTGCATATGCCTCTTGCTAGGCCACAGAACTCTTGGAAACAGTTTCTCTCTACACGCATATATAGAACTCTGGTACACAGTGTCTCACGACATGCAGGAGACAGAACGCCCATAAGCTGCGTGTGCTACACTCAGCATACAGAAAACCCGCGTATAGCGAATACCTGCTCATAGGCTCCAGAACTCTTGGAAACAGCTTCTCCCTACACTCTGATACACAACTTCGGTAAACTAACTGTGTCTCTCTAATTCTAGGTTGCAGATCTCCCAGAAGCTGCGTCTGCTGCACTCAGCATACAGAAAACCCGCATATACCGAATACCTATGCCCAGGCTACCGAAATCTTAGAAACAGCTTCTCTCTACACTCAACATACGGAACTCCTGGATACTGTATGTCTCTGCACTTAGGTTATGGAACTCCCGTAAGCTGCATCTCTTACACGCAGCATACCGAAAACCCGCATAGAGCGAATGCCTAATTCCAGGCTACCGAACTCCAGTCAATAGCTGCTCTCTACACCAAGGATAGCCAACTCCGGTACACTGCTTCTCTCTACATCCAGGTAGCAGAGCTCCCATAAGCGGCATCTCCTACACTCAGGATACAGAAATCCCAATTACTGCATATGCCTCTTGCCAGGCGACAGAACTCTTGGAAAGAGTTTCTCTCTACACCCCTATACAGAACTCTGGTAAACTGTGTCTCACGACATTCAAGATACAGAACGCCCATAAGCTGCGTCTGCCACACGCAGCATACAGAAAACCCGCGTATAGCGAATACCTGCTCATAGGCTACAGAGTTCGTGGAAACAGCTTCTCCCTACACTCTGATACAGAACTTCGGTAAACTGTGTCTCTCTAATTCTGGGTTACAGATCTCCCAGAAGCTGCGTCGGCTACACTCAGGCAACAGGATTCCCATATACAGCGTATGCCTACTCTCAGACTACAGAACTCTTGGAAACAGCTTCTCTCTACATTCAACATACAGAACTACTGGAAACTGCATCTCTCTACACTTAGATTACAGAACTCCCGAAAGCTGCATCTGCTACACTCAGCATACAGAATACCCACACATAGCGAATGCCTAATTCCAGGATACGCAACTCCTGTAAACAGCTCCTCTCTACACCAAGGACAGCCAACTCCGGTAAACTGCTTCTCTCTACATCCAGGTAGCAGAGCTCCCATAAGTGGCGTGTCCTACACTCAGGATACAGAAATCCCAATTACTGCATATGCCTCTTGCTAGGCCACAGAACTCTTGGAAACAGTTTCTCTCTACACGCATATACAGAACTCTGGTAAACACTGTCTCACGACATGCAGGAGACAGAACGCCCATAAGCTGCGTGTGCTACACTCAGCATACAGAAAACCCGCGTATAGCGAATACCTGCTCATAGGCTCCAGAACTCTTGGAAACAGCTTCTCCCTACAACCTGATACACAACTTCGGTAAACTAACTGTGTCTCTCTAATTCTAGGTTGCAGATCTCCCAGAAGCTGCGTCTGCTGCACTCAGCATACAGAAAACCCGCATATACCGAATACCTATGCCCAGGCTACCGAAATCTTAGAAACAGCTTCTCTCTACACTCAACATACGGAACTCCTGGATACTGTATGTCTCTGCACTTAGGTTATGGAACTCCCGTAAGCTGCATCTCTTACACGCAGCATACCGAAAACCCGCATAGAGCGAATGCCTAATTCCAGGCTACCGAACTCCAGTCAATAGCTGCTCTCTACACCAAGGATAGCCAACTCCGGTACACTGCTTCTCTCTACATCCAGGTAGCAGAGCTCCCATAAGCGGCATCTCCTACACTCAGGATACAGAAATCCCAATTACTGCATATGCCTCTTGCCAGGCGACAGAACTCTTGGAAAGAGTTTCTCTCTACACCCTTATACAGAACTCTGGTAAACTGTGTCTCACTACATTCAAGATACAGAACGCCCATAAGCTGCGTCTGCCACACGCAGCATACAGAAAACCCGCGTATAGCGAATACCTGCTCATAGGCTACAGAGTTCGTGGAAACAGCTTCTCCCTACACTCTGATACAGAACTTCGGTAAACTGTGTCTCTCTAATTCTGGGTTACAGATCTCCCAGAAGCTGCGTCGGCTACACTCAGGCAACAGGATTCCCATATACAGCGTATGCCTACTCTCAGACTACAGAACTCTTGGAAACAGCTTCTCTCTACATTCAACATACAGAACTACTGGAAACTGCATCTCTCTACACTTAGATTACAGAACTCCCGAAAGCTGCATCTGCTACACTCAGCATACAGAATACCCACACATAGCGAATGCCTAATTCCAGGATACGCAACTCCTGTAAACAGCTCCTCTCTACACCAAGGACAGCCAACTCCGGTAAACTGCTTCTCTCTACATCCAGGTAGCAGAGCTCCCATAAGTGGCGTGTCCTACACTCAGGATACAGAAATCCCAATTACTGCATATGCCTCTTGCTAGGCCACAGAACTCTTGGAAACAGTTTCTCTCTACACGCATATATAGAACTCTGGTACACAGTGTCTCACGACATGCAGGAGACAGAACGCCCATAAGCTGCGTGTGCTACACTCAGCATACAGAAAACCCGCGTATAGCGAATACCTGCTCATAGGCTCCAGAACTCTTGGAAACAGCTTCTCCCTACAACCTGATACACAACTTCGGTAAACTAACTGTGTCTCTCTAATTCTAGGTTGCAGATCTCCCAGAAGCTGCGTCTGCTGCACTCAGCATACAGAAAACCCGCATATACCGAATACCTATGCCCAGGCTACCGAAATCTTAGAAACAGCTTCTCTCTACACTCAACATACGGAACTCCTGGATACTGTATGTCTCTGCACTTAGGTTATGGAACTCCCGTAAGCTGCATCTCTTACACGCAGCATACCGAAAACCCGCATAGAGCGAATGCCTAATTCCAGGCTACCGAACTCCAGTCAATAGCTGCTCTCTACACCAAGGATAGCCAACTCCAGTACACTGCTTCTCTCTACATCCAGGTAGCAGAGCTCCCATAAGCGGCATACCTACACTCAGGATACAGAAATCCCAATTACTGCATATGCCTCTTGCCAGGCGACAGAACTCTTGGAAAGAGTTTCTCTCTACACCCTTATACAGAACTCTGGTAAACTGTGTCTCACTACATTCAAGATACAGAACGCCCATAAGCTGCGTCTGCCACACGCAGCATACAGAAAACCCGCGTATAGCGAATACCTGCTCATAGGCTACAGAGTTCGTGGAAACAGCTTCTCCCTACACTCTGATACAGAACTTCGGTAAACTGTGTCTCTCTAATTCTGGGTTACAGATCTCCCAGAAGCTGCGTCGGCTACACTCAGGCAACAGGATTCCCATATACAGCGTATGCCTACTCTCAGACTACAGAACTCTTGGAAACAGCTTCTCTCTACATTCAACATACAGAACTACTGGAAACTGCATCTCTCTACACTTAGATTACAGAACTCCCGAAAGCTGCATCTGCTACACTCAGCATACAGAATACCCACACATAGCGAATGCCTAATTCCAGGATACGCAACTCCTGTAAACAGCTCCTCTCTACACCAAGGACAGCCAACTCCGGTAAACTGCTTCTCTCTACATCCAGGTAGCAGAGCTCCCATAAGTGGCGTGTCCTACACTCAGGATACAGAAATCCCAATTACTGCATATGCCTCTTGCTAGGCCACAGAACTCTTGGAAACAGTTTCTCTCTACACGCATATATAGAACTCTGGTACACAGTGTCTCACGACATGCAGGAGACAGAACGCCCATAAGCTGCGTGTGCTACACTCAGCATACAGAAAACCCGCGTATAGCGAATACCTGCTCATAGGCTCCAGAACTCTTGGAAACAGCTTCTCCCTACAACCTGATACACAACTTCGGTAAACTAACTGTGTCTCTCTAATTCTAGGTTGCAGATCTCCCAGAAGCTGCGTCTGCTGCACTCAGCATACAGAAAACCCGCATATACCGAATACCTATGCCCAGGCTACCGAAATCTTAGAAACAGCTTCTCTCTACACTCAACATACGGAACTCCTGGATACTGTATGTCTCTGCACTTAGGTTATGGAACTCCCGTAAGCTGCATCTCTTACACGCAGCATACCGAAAACCCGCATAGAGCGAATGCCTAATTCCAGGCTACCGAACTCCAGTCAATAGCTGCTCTCTACACCAAGGATAGCCAACTCCGGTACACTGCTTCTCTCTACATCCAGGTAGCAGAGCTCCCATAAGCGGCATCTCCTACACTCAGGATACGAAATCCCAATTACTGCATATGCCTCTTGCCAGGCGACAGAACTCTTGGAAAGAGTTTCTCTCTACACCCCTATACAGAACTCTGGTAAACTGTGTCTCACTACATTCAAGATACAGAACGCCCATAAGCTGCGTCTGCCACACGCAGCATACAGAAAACCCGCGTATAGCGAATACCTGCTCATAGGCTACAGAGTTCATGGAAACAGCTTCTCCCTACACTCTGATACAGAACTTCGGTAAACTGTGTCTCTCTAATTCTGGGTTACAGATCTCCCAGAAGCTGCGTCGGCTACACTCAGGCAACAGGATTCCCATATACAGCGTATGCCTACTCTCAGACTACAGAACTCTTGGAAACAGCTTCTCTCTACATTCAACATACAGAACTACTGGAAACTGCATCTCTCTACACTTAGATTACAGAACTCCCGAAAGCTGCATCTGCTACACTCAGCATACAGAATACCCACACATAGCGAATGCCTAATTCCAGGATACGCAACTCCTGTAAACAGCTCCTCTCTACACCAAGGACAGCCAACTCCGGTAAACTGCTTCTCTCTACATCCAGGTAGCAGAGCTCCCATAAGTGGCGTGTCCTACACTCAGGATACAGAAATCCCAATTACTGCATATGCCTCTTGCTAGGCCACAGAACTCTTGGAAACAGTTTCTCTCTACACGCATATATAGAACTCTGGTACACAGTGTCTCACGACATGCAGGAGACAGAACGCCCATAAGCTGCGTGTGCTACACTCAGCATACAGAAAACCCGCGTATAGCGAATACCTGCTCATAGGCTCCAGAACTCTTGGAAACAGCTTCTCCCTACAACCTGATACACAACTTCGGTAAACTAACTGTGTCTCTCTAATTCTAGGTTGCAGATCTCCCAGAAGCTGCGTCTGCTGCACTCAGCATACAGAAAACCCGCATATACCGAATACCTATGCCCAGGCTACCGAAATCTTAGAAACAGCTTCTCTCTACACTCAACATACGGAACTCCTGGATACTGTATGTCTCTGCACTTAGGTTATGGAACTCCCGTAAGCTGCATCTCTTACACGCAGCATACCGAAAACCCGCATAGAGCGAATGCCTAATTCCAGGCTACCGAACTCCAGTCAATAGCTGCTCTCTACACCAAGGATAGCCAACTCCAGTACACTGCTTCTCTCTACATCCAGGTAGCAGAGCTCCCATAAGCGGCATACCTACACTCAGGATACAGAAATCCCAATTACTGCATATGCCTCTTGCCAGGCGACAGAACTCTTGGAAAGAGTTTCTCTCTACACCCTTATACAGAACTCTGGTAAACTGTGTCTCACTACATTCAAGATACAGAACGCCCATAAGCTGCGTCTGCCACACGCAGCATACAGAAAACCCGCGTATAGCGAATACCTGCTCATAGGCTACAGAGTTCGTGGAAACAGCTTCTCCCTACACTCTGATACAGAACTTCGGTAAACTGTGTCTCTCTAATTCTGGGTTACAGATCTCCCAGAAGCTGCGTCGGCTACACTCAGGCAACAGGATTCCCATATACAGCGTATGCCTACTCTCAGACTACAGAACTCTTGGAAACAGCTTCTCTCTACATTCAACATACAGAACTACTGGAAACTGCATCTCTCTACACTTAGATTACAGAACTCCCGAAAGCTGCATCTGCTACACTCAGCATACAGAATACCCACACATAGCGAATGCCTAATTCCAGGATACGCAACTCCTGTAAACAGCTCCTCTCTACACCAAGGACAGCCAACTCCGGTAAACTGCTTCTCTCTACATCCAGGTAGCAGAGCTCCCATAAGTGGCGTGTCCTACACTCAGGATACAGAAATCCCAATTACTGCATATGCCTCTTGCTAGGCCACAGAACTCTTGGAAACAGTTTCTCTCTACACGCATATACAGAACTCTGGTAAACACTGTCTCACGACATGCAGGAGACAGAACGCCCATAAGCTGCGTGTGCTACACTCAGCATACAGAAAACCCGCGTATAGCGAATACCTGCTCATAGGCTCCAGAACTCTTGGAAACAGCTTCTCCCTACAACCTGATACACAACTTCGGTAAACTAACTGTGTCTCTCTAATTCTAGGTTGCAGATCTCCCAGAAGCTGCGTCTGCTGCACTCAGCATACAGAAAACCCGCATATACCGAATACCTATGCCCAGGCTACCGAAATCTTAGAAACAGCTTCTCTCTACACTCAACATACGGAACTCCTGGATACTGTATGTCTCTGCACTTAGGTTATGGAACTCCCGTAAGCTGCATCTCTTACACGCAGCATACCGAAAACCCGCATAGAGCGAATGCCTAATTCCAGGCTACCGAACTCCAGTCAATAGCTGCTCTCTACACCAAGGATAGCCAACTCCGGTACACTGCTTCTCTCTACATCCAGGTAGCAGAGCTCCCATAAGCGGCATCTCCTACACTCAGGATACAGAAATCCCAATTACTGCATATGCCTCTTGCCAGGCGACAGAACTCTTGGAAAGAGTTTCTCTCTACACCCTTATACAGAACTCTGGTAAACTGTGTCTCACTACATTCAAGATACAGAACGCCCATAAGCTGCGTCTGCCACACGCAGCATACAGAAAACCCGCGTATAGCGAATACCTGCTCATAGGCTACAGAGTTCGTGGAAACAGCTTCTCCCTACACTCTGATACAGAACTTCGGTAAACTGTGTCTCTCTAATTCTGGGTTACAGATCTCCCAGAAGCTGCGTCGGCTACACTCAGGCAACAGGATTCCCATATACAGCGTATGCCTACTCTCAGACTACAGAACTCTTGGAAACAGCTTCTCTCTACATTCAACATACAGAACTACTGGAAACTGCATCTCTCTACACTTAGATTACAGAACTCCCGAAAGCTGCATCTGCTACACTCAGCATACAGAATACCCACACATAGCGAATGCCTAATTCCAGGATACGCAACTCCTGTAAACAGCTCCTCTCTACACCAAGGACAGCCAACTCCGGTAAACTGCTTCTCTCTACATCCAGGTAGCAGAGCTCCCATAAGTGGCGTGTCCTACACTCAGGATACAGAAATCCCAATTACTGCATATGCCTCTTGCTAGGCCACAGAACTCTTGGAAACAGTTTCTCTCTACACGCATATATAGAACTCTGGTACACAGTGTCTCACGACATGCAGGAGACAGAACGCCCATAAGCTGCGTGTGCTACACTCAGCATACAGAAAACCCGCGTATAGCGAATACCTGCTCATAGGCTCCAGAACTCTTGGAAACAGCTTCTCCCTACAACCTGATACACAACTTCGGTAAACTAACTGTGTCTCTCTAATTCTAGGTTGCAGATCTCCCAGAAGCTGCGTCTGCTGCACTCAGCATACAGAAAACCCGCATATACCGAATACCTATGCCCAGGCTACCGAAATCTTAGAAACAGCTTCTCTCTACACTCAACATACGGAACTCCTGGATACTGTATGTCTCTGCACTTAGGTTATGGAACTCCCGTAAGCTGCATCTCTTACACGCAGCATACCGAAAACCCGCATAGAGCGAATGCCTAATTCCAGGCTACCGAACTCCAGTCAATAGCTGCTCTCTACACCAAGGATAGCCAACTCCGGTACACTGCTTCTCTCTACATCCAGGTAGCAGAGCTCCCATAAGCGGCATCTCCTACACTCAGGATACGAAATCCCAATTACTGCATATGCCTCTTGCCAGGCGACAGAACTCTTGGAAAGAGTTTCTCTCTACACCCCTATACAGAACTCTGGTAAACTGTGTCTCACGACATTCAAGATACAGAACGCCCATAAGCTGCGTCTGCCACACGCAGCATACAGAAAACCCGCGTATAGCGAATACCTGCTCATAGGCTACAGAGTTCGTGGAAACAGCTTCTCCCTACACTCTGATACAGAACTTCGGTAAACTGTGTCTCTCTAATTCTGGGTTACAGATCTCCCAGAAGCTGCGTCGGCTACACTCAGGCAACAGGATTCCCATATACAGCGTATGCCTACTCTCAGACTACAGAACTCTTGGAAACAGCTTCTCTCTACATTCAACATACAGAACTACTGGAAACTGCATCTCTCTACACTTAGATTACAGAACTCCCGAAAGCTGCATCTGCTACACTCAGCATACAGAATACCCACACATAGCGAATGCCTAATTCCAGGATACGCAACTCCTGTAAACAGCTCCTCTCTACACCAAGGATAGCCAACTCCGGTAAACTGCTTCTCTCTACATCCAGGTAGCAGAGCTCCCATAAGTGGCGTGTCCTACACTCAGGATACAGAAATCCCAATTACTGCATATGCCTCTTGCTAGGCCACAGAACTCTTGGAAACAGTTTCTCTCTACACGCATATACAGAACTCTGGTAAACACTGTCTCACGACATGCAGGAGACAGAACGCCCATAAGCTGCGTGTGCTACACTCAGCATACAGAAAACCCGCGTATAGCGAATACCTGCTCATAGGCTCCAGAACTCTTGGAAACAGCTTCTCCCTACACTCTGATACACAACTTCGGTAAACTAACTGTGTCTCTCTAATTCTAGGTTGCAGATCTCCCAGAAGCTGCGTCTGCTGCACTCAGCATACAGAAAACCCGCATATACCGAATACCTATGCCCAGGCTACCGAAATCTTAGAAACAGCTTCTCTCTACACTCAACATACGGAACTCCTGGATACTGTATGTCTCTGCACTTAGGTTATGGAACTCCCGTAAGCTGCATCTCTTACACGCAGCATACCGAAAACCCGCATAGAGCGAATGCCTAATTCCAGGCTACCGAACTCCAGTCAATAGCTGCTCTCTACACCAAGGATAGCCAACTCCGGTACACTGCTTCTCTCTACATCCAGGTAGCAGAGCTCCCATAAGCGGCATCTCCTACACTCAGGATACAGAAATCCCAATTACTGCATATGCCTCTTGCCAGGTGACAGAACTCTTGGAAAGAGTTTCTCTCTACACCCCTATACAGAACTCTGGTAAACTGTGTCTCACGACATTCAAGATACAGAACGCCCATAAGCTGCGTCTGCCACACGCAGCATACAGAAAACCCGCGTATAGCGAATACCTGCTCATAGGCTACAGAGTTCGTGGAAACAGCTTCTCCCTACACTCTGATACAGAACTTCGGTAAACTGTGTCTCTCTAATTCTGGGTTACAGATCTCCCAGAAGCTGCGTCGGCTACACTCAGGCAACAGGATTCCCATATACAGCGTATGCCTACTCTCAGACTACAGAACTCTTGGAAACAGCTTCTCTCTACATTCAACATACAGAACTACTGGAAACTGCATCTCTCTACACTTAGATTACAGAACTCCCGAAAGCTGCATCTGCTACACTCAGCATACAGAATACCCACACATAGCGAATGCCTAATTCCAGGATACGCAACTCCTGTAAACAGCTCCTCTCTACACCAAGGATAGCCAACTCCGGTAAACTGCTTCTCTCTACATCCAGGTAGCAGAGCTCCCATAAGTGGCGTGTCCTACACTCAGGATACAGAAATCCCAATTACTGCATATGCCTCTTGCTAGGCCACAGAACTCTTGGAAACAGTTTCTCTCTACACGCATATACAGAACTCTGGTAAACACTGTCTCACGACATGCAGGAGACAGAACGCCCATAAGCTGCGTGTGCTACACTCAGCATACAGAAAACCCGCGTATAGCGAATACCTGCTCATAGGCTCCAGAACTCTTGGAAACAGCTTCTCCCTACACTCTGATACACAACTTCGGTAAACTAACTGTGTCTCTCTAATTCTAGGTTGCAGATCTCCCAGAAGCTGCGTCTGCTGCACTCAGCATACAGAAAACCCGCATATACCGAATACCTATGCCCAGGCTACCGAAATCTTAGAAACAGCTTCTCTCTACACTCAACATACGGAACTCCTGGATACTGTATGTCTCTGCACTTAGGTTATGGAACTCCCGTAAGCTGCATCTCTTACACGCAGCATACCGAAAACCCGCATAGAGCGAATGCCTAATTCCAGGCTACCGAACTCCAGTCAATAGCTGCTCTCTACACCAAGGATAGCCAACTCCGGTACACTGCTTCTCTCTACATCCAGGTAGCAGAGCTCCCATAAGCGGCATACCTACACTCAGGATACAGAAATCCCAATTACTGCATATGCCTCTTGCCAGGTGACAGAACTCTTGGAAAGAGTTTCTCTCTACACCCCTATACAGAACTCTGGTAAACTGTGTCTCACGACATTCAAGATACAGAACGCCCATAAGCTGCGTCTGCCACACGCAGCATACAGAAAACCCGCGTATAGCGAATACCTGCTCATAGGCTACAGAGTTCGTGGAAACAGCTTCTCCCTACACTCTGATACAGAACTTCGGTAAACTGTGTCTCTCTAATTCTGGGTTACAGATCTCCCAGAAGCTGCGTCGGCTACACTCATGCAACAGGATTCCCATATACAGCGTATGCCTACTCTCAGACTACAGAACTCTTGGAAACAGCTTCTCTCTACATTCAACATACAGAACTACTGGAAACTGCATCTCTCTACACTTAGATTACAGAACTCCCGAAAGCTGCATCTGCTACACTCAGCATACAGAATACCCACACATAGCGAATGCCTAATTCCAGGATACGCAACTCCTGTAAACAGCTCCTCTCTACACCAAGGATAGCCAACTCCGGTAAACTGCTTCTCTCTACATCCAGGTAGCAGAGCTCCCATAAGTGGCGTGTCCTACACTCAGGATACAGAAATCCCAATTACTGCATATGCCTCTTGCTAGGCCACAGAACTCTTGGAAACAGTTTCTCTCTACACGCATATACAGAACTCTGGTAAACACTGTCTCACGACATGCAGGAGACAGAACGCCCATAAGCTGCGTGTGCTACACTCAGCATACAGAAAACCCGCGTATAGCGAATACCTGCTCATAGGCTCCAGAACTCTTGGAAACAGCTTCTCCCTACACTCTGATACACAACTTCGGTAAACTAACTGTGTCTCTCTAATTCTAGGTTGCAGATCTCCCAGAAGCTGCGTCTGCTGCACTCAGCATACAGAAAACCCGCATATACCGAATACCTATGCCCAGGCTACCGAAATCTTAGAAACAGCTTCTCTCTACACTCAACATACGGAACTCCTGGATACTGTATGTCTCTGCACTTAGGTTATGGAACTCCCGTAAGCTGCATCTCTTACACGCAGCATACCGAAAACCCGCATAGAGCGAATGCCTAATTCCAGGCTACCGAACTCCAGTCAATAGCTGCTCTCTACACCAAGGATAGCCAACTCCGGTACACTGCTTCTCTCTACATCCAGGTAGCAGAGCTCCCATAAGCGGCATCTCCTACACTCAGGATACAGAAATCCCAATTACTGCATATGCCTCTTGCCAGGCGACAGAACTCTTGGAAAGAGTTTCTCTCTACACCCTTATACAGAACTCTGGTAAACTGTGTCTCACTACATTCAAGATACAGAACGCCCATAAGCTGCGTCTGCCACACGCAGCATACAGAAAACCCGCGTATAGCGAATACCTGCTCATAGGCTACAGAGTTCGTGGAAACAGCTTCTCCCTACACTCTGATACAGAACTTCGGTAAACTGTGTCTCTCTAATTCTGGGTTACAGATCTCCCAGAAGCTGCGTCGGCTACACTCAGGCAACAGGATTCCCATATACAGCGTATGCCTACTCTCAGACTACAGAACTCTTGGAAACAGCTTCTCTCTACATTCAACATACAGAACTACTGGAAACTGCATCTCTCTACACTTAGATTACAGAACTCCCGAAAGCTGCATCTGCTACACTCAGCATACAGAATACCCACACATAGCGAATGCCTAATTCCAGGATACGCAACTCCTGTAAACAGCTCCTCTCTACACCAAGGATAGCCAACTCCGGTAAACTGCTTCTCTCTACATCCAGGTAGCAGAGCTCCCATAAGTGGCGTGTCCTACACTCAGGATACAGAAATCCCAATTACTGCATATGCCTCTTGCTAGGCCACAGAACTCTTGGAAACAGTTTCTCTCTACACGCATATACAGAACTCTGGTAAACACTGTCTCACGACATGCAGGAGACAGAACGCCCATAAGCTGCGTGTGCTACACTCAGCATACAGAAAACCCGCGTATAGCGAATACCTGCTCATAGGCTCCAGAACTCTTGGAAACAGCTTCTCCCTACAACCTGATACACAACTTCGGTAAACTAACTGTGTCTCTCTAATTCTAGGTTGCAGATCTCCCAGAAGCTGCGTCTGCTGCACTCAGCATACAGAAAACCCGCATATACCGAATACCTATGCCCAGGCTACCGAAATCTTAGAAACAGCTTCTCTCTACACTCAACATACGGAACTCCTGGATACTGTATGTCTCTGCACTTAGGTTATGGAACTCCCGTAAGCTGCATCTCTTACACGCAGCATACCGAAAACCCGCATAGAGCGAATGCCTAATTCCAGGCTACCGAACTCCAGTCAATAGCTGCTCTCTACACCAAGGATAGCCAACTCCGGTACACTGCTTCTCTCTACATCCAGGTAGCAGAGCTCCCATAAGCGGCATACCTACACTCAGGATACAGAAATCCCAATTACTGCATATGCCTCTTGCCAGGTGACAGAACTCTTGGAAAGAGTTTCTCTCTACACCCCTATACAGAACTCTGGTAAACTGTGTCTCACGACATTCAAGATACAGAACGCCCATAAGCTGCGTCTGCCACACGCAGCATACAGAAAACCCGCGTATAGCGAATACCTGCTCATAGGCTACAGAGTTCGTGGAAACAGCTTCTCCCTACACTCTGATACAGAACTTCGGTAAACTGTGTCTCTCTAATTCTGGGTTACAGATCTCCCAGAAGCTGCGTCGGCTACACTCATGCAACAGGATTCCCATATACAGCGTATGCCTACTCTCAGACTACAGAACTCTTGGAAACAGCTTCTCTCTACATTCAACATACAGAACTACTGGAAACTGCATCTCTCTACACTTAGATTACAGAACTCCCGAAAGCTGCATCTGCTACACTCAGCATACAGAATACCCACACATAGCGAATGCCTAATTCCAGGATACGCAACTCCTGTAAACAGCTCCTCTCTACACCAAGGATAGCCAACTCCGGTAAACTGCTTCTCTCTACATCCAGGTAGCAGAGCTCCCATAAGTGGCGTGTCCTACACTCAGGATACAGAAATCCCAATTACTGCATATGCCTCTTGCTAGGCCACAGAACTCTTGGAAACAGTTTCTCTCTACACGCATATACAGAACTCTGGTAAACACTGTCTCACGACATGCAGGAGACAGAACGCCCATAAGCTGCGTGTGCTACACTCAGCATACAGAAAACCCGCGTATAGCGAATACCTGCTCATAGGCTCCAGAACTCTTGGAAACAGCTTCTCCCTACACTCTGATACACAACTTCGGTAAACTAACTGTGTCTCTCTAATTCTAGGTTGCAGATCTCCCAGAAGCTGCGTCTGCTGCACTCAGCATACAGAAAACCCGCATATACCGAATACCTATGCCCAGGCTACCGAAATCTTAGAAACAGCTTCTCTCTACACTCAACATACGGAACTCCTGGATACTGTATGTCTCTGCACTTAGGTTATGGAACTCCCGTAAGCTGCATCTCTTACACGCAGCATACCGAAAACCCGCATAGAGCGAATGCCTAATTCCAGGCTACCGAACTCCAGTCAATAGCTGCTCTCTACACCAAGGATAGCCAACTCCGGTACACTGCTTCTCTCTACATCCAGGTAGCAGAGCTCCCATAAGCGGCATCTCCTACACTCAGGATACAGAAATCCCAATTACTGCATATGCCTCTTGCCAGGCGACAGAACTCTTGGAAAGAGTTTCTCTCTACACCCTTATACAGAACTCTGGTAAACTGTGTCTCACTACATTCAAGATACAGAACGCCCATAAGCTGCGTCTGCCACACGCAGCATACAGAAAACCCGCGTATAGCGAATACCTGCTCATAGGCTACAGAGTTCGTGGAAACAGCTTCTCCCTACACTCTGATACAGAACTTCGGTAAACTGTGTCTCTCTAATTCTGGGTTACAGATCTCCCAGAAGCTGCGTCGGCTACACTCAGGCAACAGGATTCCCATATACAGCGTATGCCTACTCTCAGACTACAGAACTCTTGGAAACAGCTTCTCTCTACATTCAACATACAGAACTACTGGAAACTGCATCTCTCTACACTTAGATTACAGAACTCCCGAAAGCTGCATCTGCTACACTCAGCATACAGAATACCCACACATAGCGAATGCCTAATTCCAGGATACGCAACTCCTGTAAACAGCTCCTCTCTACACCAAGGATAGCCAACTCCGGTAAACTGCTTCTCTCTACATCCAGGTAGCAGAGCTCCCATAAGTGGCGTGTCCTACACTCAGGATACAGAAATCCCAATTACTGCATATGCCTCTTGCTAGGCCACAGAACTCTTGGAAACAGTTTCTCTCTACACGCATATACAGAACTCTGGTAAACACTGTCTCACGACATGCAGGAGACAGAACGCCCATAAGCTGCGTGTGCTACACTCAGCATACAGAAAACCCGCGTATAGCGAATACCTGCTCATAGGCTCCAGAACTCTTGGAAACAGCTTCTCCCTACAACCTGATACACAACTTCGGTAAACTAACTGTGTCTCTCTAATTCTAGGTTGCAGATCTCCCAGAAGCTGCGTCTGCTGCACTCAGCATACAGAAAACCCGCATATACCGAATACCTATGCCCAGGCTACCGAAATCTTAGAAACAGCTTCTCTCTACACTCAACATACGGAACTCCTGGATACTGTATGTCTCTGCACTTAGGTTATGGAACTCCCGTAAGCTGCATCTCTTACACGCAGCATACCGAAAACCCGCATAGAGCGAATGCCTAATTCCAGGCTACCGAACTCCAGTCAATAGCTGCTCTCTACACCAAGGATAGCCAACTCCGGTACACTGCTTCTCTCTACATCCAGGTAGCAGAGCTCCCATAAGCGGCATCTCCTACACTCAGGATACGAAATCCCAATTACTGCATATGCCTCTTGCCAGGTGACAGAACTCTTGGAAAGAGTTTCTCTCTACACCCCTATACAGAACTCTGGTAAACTGTGTCTCACGACATTCAAGATACAGAACGCCCATAAGCTGCGTCTGCCACACGCAGCATACAGAAAACCCGCGTATAGCGAATACCTGCTCATAGGCTACAGAGTTCGTGGAAACAGCTTCTCCCTACACTCTGATACAGAACTTCGGTAAACTGTGTCTCTCTAATTCTGGGTTACAGATCTCCCAGAAGCTGCGTCGGCTACACTCATGCAACAGGATTCCCATATACAGCGTATGCCTACTCTCAGACTACAGAACTCTTGGAAACAGCTTCTCTCTACATTCAACATACAGAACTACTGGAAACTGCATCTCTCTACACTTAGATTACAGAACTCCCGAAAGCTGCATCTGCTACACTCAGCATACAGAATACCCACACATAGCGAATGCCTAATTCCAGGATACGCAACTCCTGTAAACAGCTCCTCTCTACACCAAGGATAGCCAACTCCGGTAAACTGCTTCTCTCTACATCCAGGTAGCAGAGCTCCCATAAGTGGCGTGTCCTACACTCAGGATACAGAAATCCCAATTACTGCATATGCCTCTTGCTAGGCCACAGAACTCTTGGAAACAGTTTCTCTCTACACGCATATACAGAACTCTGGTAAACACTGTCTCACGACATGCAGGAGACAGAACGCCCATAAGCTGCGTGTGCTACACTCAGCATACAGAAAACCCGCGTATAGCGAATACCTGCTCATAGGCTCCAGAACTCTTGGAAACAGCTTCTCCCTACACTCTGATACACAACTTCGGTAAACTAACTGTGTCTCTCTAATTCTAGGTTGCAGATCTCCCAGAAGCTGCGTCTGCTGCACTCAGCATACAGAAAACCCGCATATACCGAATACCTATGCCCAGGCTACCGAAATCTTAGAAACAGCTTCTCTCTACACTCAACATACGGAACTCCTGGATACTGTATGTCTCTGCACTTAGGTTATGGAACTCCCGTAAGCTGCATCTCTTACACGCAGCATACCGAAAACCCGCATAGAGCGAATGCCTAATTCCAGGCTACCGAACTCCAGTCAATAGCTGCTCTCTACACCAAGGATAGCCAACTCCGGTACACTGCTTCTCTCTACATCCAGGTAGCAGAGCTCCCATAAGCGGCATCTCCTACACTCAGGATACAGAAATCCCAATTACTGCATATGCCTCTTGCCAGGTGACAGAACTCTTGGAAAGAGTTTCTCTCTACACCCCTATACAGAACTCTGGTAAACTGTGTCTCACGACATTCAAGATACAGAACGCCCATAAGCTGCGTCTGCCACACGCAGCATACAGAAAACCCGCGTATAGCGAATACCTGCTCATAGGCTACAGAGTTCGTGGAAACAGCTTCTCCCTACACTCTGATACAGAACTTCGGTAAACTGTGTCTCTCTAATTCTGGGTTACAGATCTCCCAGAAGCTGCGTCGGCTACACTCAGGCAACAGGATTCCCATATACAGCGTATGCCTACTCTCAGACTACAGAACTCTTGGAAACAGCTTCTCTCTACATTCAACATACAGAACTACTGGAAACTGCATCTCTCTACACTTAGATTACAGAACTCCCGAAAGCTGCATCTGCTACACTCAGCATACAGAATACCCACACATAGCGAATGCCTAATTCCAGGATACGCAACTCCTGTAAACAGCTCCTCTCTACACCAAGGATAGCCAACTCCGGTAAACTGCTTCTCTCTACATCCAGGTAGCAGAGCTCCCATAAGTGGCGTGTCCTACACTCAGGATACAGAAATCCCAATTACTGCATATGCCTCTTGCTAGGCCACAGAACTCTTGGAAACAGTTTCTCTCTACACGCATATACAGAACTCTGGTAAACACTGTCTCACGACATGCAGGAGACAGAACGCCCATAAGCTGCGTGTGCTACACTCAGCATACAGAAAACCCGCGTATAGCGAATACCTGCTCATAGGCTCCAGAACTCTTGGAAACAGCTTCTCCCTACACTCTGATACACAACTTCGGTAAACTAACTGTGTCTCTCTAATTCTAGGTTGCAGATCTCCCAGAAGGTGCGTCTGCTGCACTCAGCATACAGAAAACCCGCATATACCGAATACCTATGCCCAGGCTACCGAAATCTTAGAAACAGCTTCTCTCTACACTCAACATACGGAACTCCTGGATACTGTATGTCTCTGCACTTAGGTTATGGAACTCCCGTAAGCTGCATCTCTTACACGCAGCATACCGAAAACCCGCATAGAGCGAATGCCTAATTCCAGGCTACCGAACTCCAGTCAATAGCTGCTCTCTACACCAAGGATAGCCAACTCCGGTACACTGCTTCTCTCTACATCCAGGTAGCAGAGCTCCCATAAGCGGCATACCTACACTCAGGATACAGAAATCCCAATTACTGCATATGCCTCTTGCCAGGTGACAGAACTCTTGGAAAGAGTTTCTCTCTACACCCCTATACAGAACTCTGGTAAACTGTGTCTCACGACATTCAAGATACAGAACGCCCATAAGCTGCGTCTGCCACACGCAGCATACAGAAAACCCGCGTATAGCGAATACCTGCTCATAGGCTACAGAGTTCGTGGAAACAGCTTCTCCCTACACTCTGATACAGAACTTCGGTAAACTGTGTCTCTCTAATTCTGGGTTACAGATCTCCCAGAAGCTGCGTCGGCTACACTCATGCAACAGGATTCCCATATACAGCGTATGCCTACTCTCAGACTACAGAACTCTTGGAAACAGCTTCTCTCTACATTCAACATACAGAACTACTGGAAACTGCATCTCTCTACACTTAGATTACAGAACTCCCGAAAGCTGCATCTGCTACACTCAGCATACAGAATACCCACACATAGCGAATGCCTAATTCCAGGATACGCAACTCCTGTAAACAGCTCCTCTCTACACCAAGGATAGCCAACTCCGGTAAACTGCTTCTCTCTACATCCAGGTAGCAGAGCTCCCATAAGTGGCGTGTCCTACACTCAGGATACAGAAATCCCAATTACTGCATATGCCTCTTGCTAGGCCACAGAACTCTTGGAAACAGTTTCTCTCTACACGCATATACAGAACTCTGGTAAACACTGTCTCACGACATGCAGGAGACAGAACGCCCATAAGCTGCGTGTGCTACACTCAGCATACAGAAAACCCGCGTATAGCGAATACCTGCTCATAGGCTCCAGAACTCTTGGAAACAGCTTCTCCCTACAACCTGATACACAACTTCGGTAAACTAACTGTGTCTCTCTAATTCTAGGTTGCAGATCTCCCAGAAGCTGCGTCTGCTGCACTCAGCATACAGAAAACCCGCATATACCGAATACCTATGCCCAGGCTACCGAAATCTTAGAAACAGCTTCTCTCTACACTCAACATACGGAACTCCTGGATACTGTATGTCTCTGCACTTAGGTTATGGAACTCCCGTAAGCTGCATCTCTTACACGCAGCATACCGAAAACCCGCATAGAGCGAATGCCTAATTCCAGGCTACCGAACTCCAGTCAATAGCTGCTCTCTACACCAAGGATAGCCAACTCCGGTACACTGCTTCTCTCTACATCCAGGTAGCAGAGCTCCCATAAGCGGCATCTCCTACACTCAGGATACAGAAATCCCAATTACTGCATATGCCTCTTGCCAGGCGACAGAACTCTTGGAAAGAGTTTCTCTCTACACCCTTATACAGAACTCTGGTAAACTGTGTCTCACTACATTCAAGATACAGAACGCCCATAAGCTGCGTCTGCCACACGCAGCATACAGAAAACCCGCGTATAGCGAATACCTGCTCATAGGCTACAGAGTTCGTGGAAACAGCTTCTCCCTACACTCTGATACAGAACTTCGGTAAACTGTGTTTCTCTAATTCTGGGTTACAGATCTCCCAGAAGCTGCGTCGGCTACACTCAGGCAACAGGATTCCCATATACAGCGTATGCCTACTCTCAGACTACAGAACTCTTGGAAACAGCTTCTCTCTACATTCAACATACAGAACTACTGGAAACTGCATCTCTCTACACTTAGATTACAGAACTCCCGAAAGCTGCATCTGCTACACTCAGCATACAGAATACCCACACATAGCGAATGCCTAATTCCAGGATACGCAACTCCTGTAAACAGCTCCTCTCTACACCAAGGACAGCCAACTCCGGTAAACTGCTTCTCTCTACATCCAGGTAGCAGAGCTCCCATAAGTGGCGTGTCCTACACTCAGGATACAGAAATCCCAATTACTGCATATGCCTCTTGCTAGGCCACAGAACTCTTGGAAACAGTTTCTCTCTACACGCATATATAGAACTCTGGTACACAGTGTCTCACGACATGCAGGAGACAGAACGCCCATAAGCTGCGTGTGCTACACTCAGCATACAGAAAACCCGCGTATAGCGAATACCTGCTCATAGGCTCCAGAACTCTTGGAAACAGCTTCTCCCTACACTCTGATACACAACTTCGGTAAACTAACTGTGTCTCTCTAATTCTAGGTTGCAGATCTCCCAGAAGCTGCGTCTGCTGCACTCAGCATACAGAAAACCCGCATATACCGAATACCTATGCCCAGGCTACCGAAATCTTAGAAACAGCTTCTCTCTACACTCAACATACGGAACTCCTGGATACTGTATGTCTCTGCACTTAGGTTATGGAACTCCCGTAAGCTGCATCTCTTACACGCAGCATACCGAAAACCCGCATAGAGCGAATGCCTAATTCCAGGCTACCGAACTCCAGTCAATAGCTGCTCTCTACACCAAGGATAGCCAACTCCGGTACACTGCTTCTCTCTACATCCAGGTAGCAGAGCTCCCATAAGCGGCATCTCCTACACTCAGGATACGAAATCCCAATTACTGCATATGCCTCTTGCCAGGCGACAGAACTCTTGGAAAGAGTTTCTCTCTACACCCCTATACAGAACTCTGGTAAACTGTGTCTCACGACATTCAAGATACAGAACGCCCATAAGCTGCGTCTGCCACACGCAGCATACAGAAAACCCGCGTATAGCGAATACCTGCTCATAGGCTACAGAGTTCGTGGAAACAGCTTCTCCCTACACTCTGATACAGAACTTCGGTAAACTGTGTCTCTCTAATTCTGGGTTACAGATCTCCCAGAAGCTGCGTCGGCTACACTCAGGCAACAGGATTCCCATATACAGCGTATGCCTACTCTCAGACTACAGAACTCTTGGAAACAGCTTCTCTCTACATTCAACATACAGAACTACTGGAAACTGCATCTCTCTACACTTAGATTACAGAACTCCCGAAAGCTGCATCTGCTACACTCAGCATACAGAATACCCACACATAGCGAATGCCTAATTCCAGGATACGCAACTCCTGTAAACAGCTCCTCTCTACACCAAGGGCAGCCAACTCCGGTAAACTGCTTCTCTCTACATCCAGGTAGCAGAGCTCCCATAAGTGGCGTGTCCTACACTCAGGATACAGAAATCCCAATTACTGCATATGCCTCTTGCTAGGCCACAGAACTCTTGGAAACAGTTTCTCTCTACACGCATATACAGAACTCTGGTACACAGTGTCTCACGACATGCAGGAGACAGAACGCCCATAAGCTGCGTGTGCTACACTCAGCATACAGAAAACCCGCGTATAGCGAATACCTGCTCATAGGCTCCAGAACTCTTGGAAACAGCTTCTCCCTACACTCTGATACACAACTTCGGTAAACTAACTGTGTCTCTCTAATTCTAGGTTGCAGATCTCCCAGAAGCTGCGTCTGCTGCACTCAGCATACAGAAAACCCGCATATACCGAATACCTATGCCCAGGCTACCGAAATCTTAGAAACAGCTTCTCTCTACACTCAACATACGGAACTCCTGGATACTGTATGTCTCTGCACTTAGGTTATGGAACTCCCGTAAGCTGCATCTCTTACACGCAGCATACCGAAAACCCGCATAGAGCGAATGCCTAATTCCAGGCTACCGAACTCCAGTCAATAGCTGCTCTCTACACCAAGGATAGCCAACTCCGGTACACTGCTTCTCTCTACATCCAGGTAGCAGAGCTCCCATAAGCGGCATCTCCTACACTCAGGATACAGAAATCCCAATTACTGCATATGCCTCTTGCCAGGTGACAGAACTCTTGGAAAGAGTTTCTCTCTACACCCCTATACAGAGCTCTGGTAAACTGTGTCTCACGACATTCAAGATACAGAACGCCCATAAGCTGCGTCTGCCACACGCAGCATACAGAAAACCCGCGTATAGCGAATACCTGCTCATAGGCTACAGAGTTCGTGGAAACAGCTTCTCCCTACACTCTGATACAGAACTTCGGTAAACTGTGTCTCTCTAATTCTGGGTTACAGATCTCCCAGAAGCTGCGTCGGCTACACTCAGGCAACAGGATTCCCATATACAGCGTATGCCTACTCTCAGACTACAGAACTCTTGGAAACAGCTTCTCTCTACATTCAACATACAGAACTACTGGAAACTGCATCTCTCTACACTTAGATTACAGAACTCCCGAAAGCTGCATCTGCTACACTCAGCATACAGAATACCCACACATAGCGAATGCCTAATTCCAGGATACGCAACTCCTGTAAACAGCTCCTCTCTACACCAAGGATAGCCAACTCCGGTAAACTGCTTCTCTCTACATCCAGGTAGCAGAGCTCCCATAAGTGGCGTGTCCTACACTCAGGATACAGAAATCCCAATTACTGCATATGCCTCTTGCTAGGCCACAGAACTCTTGGAAACAGTTTCTCTCTACACGCATATACAGAACTCTGGTAAACACTGTCTCACGACATGCAGGAGACAGAACGCCCATAAGCTGCGTGTGCTACACTCAGCATACAGAAAACCCGCGTATAGCGAATACCTGCTCATAGGCTCCAGAACTCTTGGAAACAGCTTCTCCCTACACTCTGATACACAACTTCGGTAAACTAACTGTGTCTCTCTAATTCTAGGTTGCAGATCTCCCAGAAGCTGCGTCTGCTGCACTCAGCATACAGAAAACCCGCATATACCGAATACCTATGCCCAGGCTACCGAAATCTTAGAAACAGCTTCTCTCTACACTCAACATACGGAACTCCTGGATACTGTATGTCTCTGCACTTAGGTTATGGAACTCCCGTAAGCTGCATCTCTTACACGCAGCATACCGAAAACCCGCATAGAGCGAATGCCTAATTCCAGGCTACCGAACTCCAGTCAATAGCTGCTCTCTACACCAAGGATAGCCAACTCCGGTACACTGCTTCTCTCTACATCCAGGTAGCAGAGCTCCCATAAGCGGCATCTCCTACACTCAGGATACAGAAATCCCAATTACTGCATATGCCTCTTGCCAGGTGACAGAACTCTTGGAAAGAGTTTCTCTCTACACCCCTATACAGAACTCTGGTAAACTGTGTCTCACGACATTCAAGATACAGAACGCCCATAAGCTGCGTCTGCCACACGCAGCATACAGAAAACCCGCGTATAGCGAATACCTGCTCATAGGCTACAGAGTTCGTGGAAACAGCTTCTCCCTACACTCTGATACAGAACTTCGGTAAACTGTGTCTCTCTAATTCTGGGTTACAGATCTCCCAGAAGCTGCGTCGGCTACACTCAGGCAACAGGATTCCCATATACAGCGTATGCCTACTCTCAGACTACAGAACTCTTGGAAACAGCTTCTCTCTACATTCAACATACAGAACTACTGGAAACTGCATCTCTCTACACTTAGATTACAGAACTCCCGAAAGCTGCATCTGCTACACTCAGCATACAGAATACCCACACATAGCGAATGCCTAATTCCAGGATACGCAACTCCTGTAAACAGCTCCTCTCTACACCAAGGACAGCCAACTCCGGTAAACTGCTTCTCTCTACATCCAGGTAGCAGAGCTCCCATAAGTGGCGTGTCCTACACTCAGGATACAGAAATCCCAATTACTGCATATGCCTCTTGCTAGGCCACAGAACTCTTGGAAACAGTTTCTCTCTACACGCATATACAGAACTCTGGTAAACACTGTCTCACGACATGCAGGAGACAGAACGCCCATAAGCTGCGTGTGCTACACTCAGCATACAGAAAACCCGCGTATAGCGAATACCTGCTCATAGGCTCCAGAACTCTTGGAAACAGCTTCTCCCTACAACCTGATACACAACTTCGGTAAACTAACTGTGTCTCTCTAATTCTAGGTTGCAGATCTCCCAGAAGCTGCGTCTGCTGCACTCAGCATACAGAAAACCCGCATATACCGAATACCTATGCCCAGGCTACCGAAATCTTAGAAACAGCTTCTCTCTACACTCAACATACGGAACTCCTGGATACTGTATGTCTCTGCACTTAGGTTATGGAACTCCCGTAAGCTGCATCTCTTACACGCAGCATACCGAAAACCCGCATAGAGCGAATGCCTAATTCCAGGCTACCGAACTCCAGTCAATAGCTGCTCTCTACACCAAGGATAGCCAACTCCGGTACACTGCTTCTCTCTACATCCAGGTAGCAGAGCTCCCATAAGCGGCATCTCCTACACTCAGGATACAGAAATCCCAATTACTGCATATGCCTCTTGCCAGGCGACAGAACTCTTGGAAAGAGTTTCTCTCTACACCCTTATACAGAACTCTGGTAAACTGTGTCTCACTACATTCAAGATACAGAACGCCCATAAGCTGCGTCTGCCACACGCAGCATACAGAAAACCCGCGTATAGCGAATACCTGCTCATAGGCTACAGAGTTCGTGGAAACAGCTTCTCCCTACACTCTGATACAGAACTTCGGTAAACTGTGTTTCTCTAATTCTGGGTTACAGATCTCCCAGAAGCTGCGTCGGCTACACTCAGGCAACAGGATTCCCATATACAGCGTATGCCTACTCTCAGACTACAGAACTCTTGGAAACAGCTTCTCTCTACATTCAACATACAGAACTACTGGAAACTGCATCTCTCTACACTTAGATTACAGAACTCCCGAAAGCTGCATCTGCTACACTCAGCATACAGAATACCCACACATAGCGAATGCCTAATTCCAGGATACGCAACTCCTGTAAACAGCTCCTCTCTACACCAAGGACAGCCAACTCCGGTAAACTGCTTCTCTCTACATCCAGGTAGCAGAGCTCCCATAAGTGGCGTGTCCTACACTCAGGATACAGAAATCCCAATTACTGCATATGCCTCTTGCTAGGCCACAGAACTCTTGGAAACAGTTTCTCTCTACACGCATATACAGAACTCTGGTAAACACTGTCTCACGACATGCAGGAGACAGAACGCCCATAAGCTGCGTGTGCTACACTCAGCATACAGAAAACCCGCGTATAGCGAATACCTGCTCATAGGCTCCAGAACTCTTGGAAACAGCTTCTCCCTACAACCTGATACACAACTTCGGTAAACTAACTGTGTCTCTCTAATTCTAGGTTGCAGATCTCCCAGAAGCTGCGTCTGCTGCACTCAGCATACAGAAAACCCGCATATACCGAATACCTATGCCCAGGCTACCGAAATCTTAGAAACAGCTTCTCTCTACACTCAACATACGGAACTCCTGGATACTGTATGTCTCTGCACTTAGGTTATGGAACTCCCGTAAGCTGCATCTCTTACACGCAGCATACCGAAAACCCGCATAGAGCGAATGCCTAATTCCAGGCTACCGAACTCCAGTCAATAGCTGCTCTCTACACCAAGGATAGCCAACTCCGGTACACTGCTTCTCTCTACATCCAGGTAGCAGAGCTCCCATAAGCGGCATCTCCTACACTCAGGATACGAAATCCCAATTACTGCATATGCCTCTTGCCAGGCGACAGAACTCTTGGAAAGAGTTTCTCTCTACACCCCTATACAGAACTCTGGTAAACTGTGTCTCACGACATTCAAGATACAGAACGCCCATAAGCTGCGTCTGCCACACGCAGCATACAGAAAACCCGCGTATAGCGAATACCTGCTCATAGGCTACAGAGTTCGTGGAAACAGCTTCTCCCTACACTCTGATACAGAACTTCGGTAAACTGTGTCTCTCTAATTCTGGGTTACAGATCTCCCAGAAGCTGCGTCGGCTACACTCAGGCAACAGGATTCCCATATACAGCGTATGCCTACTCTCAGACTACAGAACTCTTGGAAACAGCTTCTCTCTACATTCAACATACAGAACTACTGGAAACTGCATCTCTCTACACTTAGATTACAGAACTCCCGAAAGCTGCATCTGCTACACTCAGCATACAGAATACCCACACATAGCGAATGCCTAATTCCAGGATACGCAACTCCTGTAAACAGCTCCTCTCTACACCAAGGACAGCCAACTCCGGTAAACTGCTTCTCTCTACATCCAGGTAGCAGAGCTCCCATAAGTGGCGTGTCCTACACTCAGGATACAGAAATCCCAATTACTGCATATGCCTCTTGCTAGGCCACAGAACTCTTGGAAACAGTTTCTCTCTACACGCATATACAGAACTCTGGTAAACACTGTCTCACGACATGCAGGAGACAGAACGCCCATAAGCTGCGTGTGCTACACTCAGCATACAGAAAACCCGCGTATAGCGAATACCTGCTCATAGGCTCCAGAACTCTTGGAAACAGCTTCTCCCTACAACCTGATACACAACTTCGGTAAACTAACTGTGTCTCTCTAATTCTAGGTTGCAGATCTCCCAGAAGCTGCGTCTGCTGCACTCAGCATACAGAAAACCCGCATATACCGAATACCTATGCCCAGGCTACCGAAATCTTAGAAACAGCTTCTCTCTACACTCAACATACGGAACTCCTGGATACTGTATGTCTCTGCACTTAGGTTATGGAACTCCCGTAAGCTGCATCTCTTACACGCAGCATACCGAAAACCCGCATAGAGCGAATGCCTAATTCCAGGCTACCGAACTCCAGTCAATAGCTGCTCTCTACACCAAGGATAGCCAACTCCGGTACACTGCTTCTCTCTACATCCAGGTAGCAGAGCTCCCATAAGCGGCATCTCCTACACTCAGGATACAGAAATCCCAATTACTGCATATGCCTCTTGCCAGGTGACAGAACTCTTGGAAAGAGTTTCTCTCTACACCCCTATACAGAACTCTGGTAAACTGTGTCTCACGACATTCAAGATACAGAACGCCCATAAGCTGCGTCTGCCACACGCAGCATACAGAAAACCCGCGTATAGCGAATACCTGCTCATAGGCTACAGAGTTCGTGGAAACAGCTTCTCCCTACACTCTGATACAGAACTTCGGTAAACTGTGTCTCTCTAATTCTGGGTTACAGATCTCCCAGAAGCTGCGTCGGCTACACTCAGGCAACAGGATTCCCATATACAGCGTATGCCTACTCTCAGACTACAGAACTCTTGGAAACAGCTTCTCTCTACATTCAACATACAGAACTACTGGAAACTGCATCTCTCTACACTTAGATTACAGAACTCCCGAAAGCTGCATCTGCTACACTCAGCATACAGAATACCCACACATAGCGAATGCCTAATTCCAGGATACGCAACTCCTGTAAACAGCTCCTCTCTACACCAAGGATAGCCAACTCCGGTAAACTGCTTCTCTCTACATCCAGGTAGCAGAGCTCCCATAAGTGGCGTGTCCTACACTCAGGATACAGAAATCCCAATTACTGCATATGCCTCTTGCTAGGCCACAGAACTCTTGGAAACAGTTTCTCTCTACACGCATATACAGAACTCTGGTAAACACTGTCTCACGACATGCAGGAGACAGAACGCCCATAAGCTGCGTGTGCTACACTCAGCATACAGAAAACCCGCGTATAGCGAATACCTGCTCATAGGCTCCAGAACTCTTGGAAACAGCTTCTCCCTACACTCTGATACACAACTTCGGTAAACTAACTGTGTCTCTCTAATTCTAGGTTGCAGATCTCCCAGAAGCTGCGTCTGCTGCACTCAGCATACAGAAAACCCGCATATACCGAATACCTATGCCCAGGCTACCGAAATCTTAGAAACAGCTTCTCTCTACACTCAACATACGGAACTCCTGGATACTGTATGTCTCTGCACTTAGGTTATGGAACTCCCGTAAGCTGCATCTCTTACACGCAGCATACCGAAAACCCGCATAGAGCGAATGCCTAATTCCAGGCTACCGAACTCCAGTCAATAGCTGCTCTCTACACCAAGGATAGCCAACTCCAGTACACTGCTTCTCTCTACATCCAGGTAGCAGAGCTCCCATAAGCGGCATACCTACACTCAGGATACAGAAATCCCAATTACTGCATATGCCTCTTGCCAGGCGACAGAACTCTTGGAAAGAGTTTCTCTCTACACCCTTATACAGAACTCTGGTAAACTGTGTCTCACTACATTCAAGATACAGAACGCCCATAAGCTGCGTCTGCCACACGCAGCATACAGAAAACCCGCGTATAGCGAATACCTGCTCATAGGCTACAGAGTTCGTGGAAACAGCTTCTCCCTACACTCTGATACAGAACTTCGGTAAACTGTGTCTCTCTAATTCTGGGTTACAGATCTCCCAGAAGCTGCGTCGGCTACACTCAGGCAACAGGATTCCCATATACAGCGTATGCCTACTCTCAGACTACAGAACTCTTGGAAACAGCTTCTCTCTACATTCAACATACAGAACTACTGGAAACTGCATCTCTCTACACTTAGATTACAGAACTCCCGAAAGCTGCATCTGCTACACTCAGCATACAGAATACCCACACATAGCGAATGCCTAATTCCAGGATACGCAACTCCTGTAAACAGCTCCTCTCTACACCAAGGACAGCCAACTCCGGTAAACTGCTTCTCTCTACATCCAGGTAGCAGAGCTCCCATAAGTGGCGTGTCCTACACTCAGGATACAGAAATCCCAATTACTGCATATGCCTCTTGCTAGGCCACAGAACTCTTGGAAACAGTTTCTCTCTACACGCATATATAGAACTCTGGTACACAGTGTCTCACGACATGCAGGAGACAGAACGCCCATAAGCTGCGTGTGCTACACTCAGCATACAGAAAACCCGCGTATAGCGAATACCTGCTCATAGGCTCCAGAACTCTTGGAAACAGCTTCTCCCTACAACCTGATACACAACTTCGGTAAACTAACTGTGTCTCTCTAATTCTAGGTTGCAGATCTCCCAGAAGCTGCGTCTGCTGCACTCAGCATACAGAAAACCCGCATATACCGAATACCTATGCCCAGGCTACCGAAATCTTAGAAACAGCTTCTCTCTACACTCAACATACGGAACTCCTGGATACTGTATGTCTCTGCACTTAGGTTATGGAACTCCCGTAAGCTGCATCTCTTACACGCAGCATACCGAAAACCCGCATAGAGCGAATGCCTAATTCCAGGCTACCGAACTCCAGTCAATAGCTGCTCTCTACACCAAGGATAGCCAACTCCGGTACACTGCTTCTCTCTACATCCAGGTAGCAGAGCTCCCATAAGCGGCATCTCCTACACTCAGGATACAGAAATCCCAATTACTGCATATGCCTCTTGCCAGGCGACAGAACTCTTGGAAAGAGTTTCTCTCTACACCCTTATACAGAACTCTGGTAAACTGTGTCTCACTACATTCAAGATACAGAACGCCCATAAGCTGCGTCTGCCACACGCAGCATACAGAAAACCCGCGTATAGCGAATACCTGCTCATAGGCTACAGAGTTCGTGGAAACAGCTTCTCCCTACACTCTGATACAGAACTTCGGTAAACTGTGTTTCTCTAATTCTGGGTTACAGATCTCCCAGAAGCTGCGTCGGCTACACTCAGGCAACAGGATTCCCATATACAGCGTATGCCTACTCTCAGACTACAGAACTCTTGGAAACAGCTTCTCTCTACATTCAACATACAGAACTACTGGAAACTGCATCTCTCTACACTTAGATTACAGAACTCCCGAAAGCTGCATCTGCTACACTCAGCATACAGAATACCCACACATAGCGAATGCCTAATTCCAGGATACGCAACTCCTGTAAACAGCTCCTCTCTACACCAAGGACAGCCAACTCCGGTAAACTGCTTCTCTCTACATCCAGGTAGCAGAGCTCCCATAAGTGGCGTGTCCTACACTCAGGATACAGAAATCCCAATTACTGCATATGCCTCTTGCTAGGCCACAGAACTCTTGGAAACAGTTTCTCTCTACACGCATATACAGAACTCTGGTAAACACTGTCTCACGACATGCAGGAGACAGAACGCCCATAAGCTGCGTGTGCTACACTCAGCATACAGAAAACCCGCGTATAGCGAATACCTGCTCATAGGCTCCAGAACTCTTGGAAACAGCTTCTCCCTACAACCTGATACACAACTTCGGTAAACTAACTGTGTCTCTCTAATTCTAGGTTGCAGATCTCCCAGAAGCTGCGTCTGCTGCACTCAGCATACAGAAAACCCGCATATACCGAATACCTATGCCCAGGCTACCGAAATCTTAGAAACAGCTTCTCTCTACACTCAACATACGGAACTCCTGGATACTGTATGTCTCTGCACTTAGGTTATGGAACTCCCGTAAGCTGCATCTCTTACACGCAGCATACCGAAAACCCGCATAGAGCGAATGCCTAATTCCAGGCTACCGAACTCCAGTCAATAGCTGCTCTCTACACCAAGGATAGCCAACTCCGGTACACTGCTTCTCTCTACATCCAGGTAGCAGAGCTCCCATAAGCGGCATCTCCTACACTCAGGATACGAAATCCCAATTACTGCATATGCCTCTTGCCAGGCGACAGAACTCTTGGAAAGAGTTTCTCTCTACACCCCTATACAGAACTCTGGTAAACTGTGTCTCACGACATTCAAGATACAGAACGCCCATAAGCTGCGTCTGCCACACGCAGCATACAGAAAACCCGCGTATAGCGAATACCTGCTCATAGGCTACAGAGTTCGTGGAAACAGCTTCTCCCTACACTCTGATACAGAACTTCGGTAAACTGTGTCTCTCTAATTCTGGGTTACAGATCTCCCAGAAGCTGCGTCGGCTACACTCAGGCAACAGGATTCCCATATACAGCGTATGCCTACTCTCAGACTACAGAACTCTTGGAAACAGCTTCTCTCTACATTCAACATACAGAACTACTGGAAACTGCATCTCTCTACACTTAGATTACAGAACTCCCGAAAGCTGCATCTGCTACACTCAGCATACAGAATACCCACACATAGCGAATGCCTAATTCCAGGATACGCAACTCCTGTAAACAGCTCCTCTCTACACCAAGGACAGCCAACTCCGGTAAACTGCTTCTCTCTACATCCAGGTAGCAGAGCTCCCATAAGTGGCGTGTCCTACACTCAGGATACAGAAATCCCAATTACTGCATATGCCTCTTGCTAGGCCACAGAACTCTTGGAAACAGTTTCTCTCTACACGCATATACAGAACTCTGGTAAACACTGTCTCACGACATGCAGGAGACAGAACGCCCATAAGCTGCGTGTGCTACACTCAGCATACAGAAAACCCGCGTATAGCGAATACCTGCTCATAGGCTCCAGAACTCTTGGAAACAGCTTCTCCCTACAACCTGATACACAACTTCGGTAAACTAACTGTGTCTCTCTAATTCTAGGTTGCAGATCTCCCAGAAGCTGCGTCTGCTGCACTCAGCATACAGAAAACCCGCATATACCGAATACCTATGCCCAGGCTACCGAAATCTTAGAAACAGCTTCTCTCTACACTCAACATACGGAACTCCTGGATACTGTATGTCTCTGCACTTAGGTTATGGAACTCCCGTAAGCTGCATCTCTTACACGCAGCATACCGAAAACCCGCATAGAGCGAATGCCTAATTCCAGGCTACCGAACTCCAGTCAATAGCTGCTCTCTACACCAAGGATAGCCAACTCCGGTACACTGCTTCTCTCTACATCCAGGTAGCAGAGCTCCCATAAGCGGCATCTCCTACACTCAGGATACAGAAATCCCAATTACTGCATATGCCTCTTGCCAGGTGACAGAACTCTTGGAAAGAGTTTCTCTCTACACCCCTATACAGAACTCTGGTAAACTGTGTCTCACGACATTCAAGATACAGAACGCCCATAAGCTGCGTCTGCCACACGCAGCATACAGAAAACCCGCGTATAGCGAATACCTGCTCATAGGCTACAGAGTTCGTGGAAACAGCTTCTCCCTACACTCTGATACAGAACTTCGGTAAACTGTGTCTCTCTAATTCTGGGTTACAGATCTCCCAGAAGCTGCGTCGGCTACACTCAGGCAACAGGATTCCCATATACAGCGTATGCCTACTCTCAGACTACAGAACTCTTGGAAACAGCTTCTCTCTACATTCAACATACAGAACTACTGGAAACTGCATCTCTCTACACTTAGATTACAGAACTCCCGAAAGCTGCATCTGCTACACTCAGCATACAGAATACCCACACATAGCGAATGCCTAATTCCAGGATACGCAACTCCTGTAAACAGCTCCTCTCTACACCAAGGATAGCCAACTCCGGTAAACTGCTTCTCTCTACATCCAGGTAGCAGAGCTCCCATAAGTGGCGTGTCCTACACTCAGGATACAGAAATCCCAATTACTGCATATGCCTCTTGCTAGGCCACAGAACTCTTGGAAACAGTTTCTCTCTACACGCATATACAGAACTCTGGTAAACACTGTCTCACGACATGCAGGAGACAGAACGCCCATAAGCTGCGTGTGCTACACTCAGCATACAGAAAACCCGCGTATAGCGAATACCTGCTCATAGGCTCCAGAACTCTTGGAAACAGCTTCTCCCTACACTCTGATACACAACTTCGGTAAACTAACTGTGTCTCTCTAATTCTAGGTTGCAGATCTCCCAGAAGCTGCGTCTGCTGCACTCAGCATACAGAAAACCCGCATATACCGAATACCTATGCCCAGGCTACCGAAATCTTAGAAACAGCTTCTCTCTACACTCAACATACGGAACTCCTGGATACTGTATGTCTCTGCACTTAGGTTATGGAACTCCCGTAAGCTGCATCTCTTACACGCAGCATACCGAAAACCCGCATAGAGCGAATGCCTAATTCCAGGCTACCGAACTCCAGTCAATAGCTGCTCTCTACACCAAGGATAGCCAACTCCAGTACACTGCTTCTCTCTACATCCAGGTAGCAGAGCTCCCATAAGCGGCATACCTACACTCAGGATACAGAAATCCCAATTACTGCATATGCCTCTTGCCAGGCGACAGAACTCTTGGAAAGAGTTTCTCTCTACACCCTTATACAGAACTCTGGTAAACTGTGTCTCACTACATTCAAGATACAGAACGCCCATAAGCTGCGTCTGCCACACGCAGCATACAGAAAACCCGCGTATAGCGAATACCTGCTCATAGGCTACAGAGTTCGTGGAAACAGCTTCTCCCTACACTCTGATACAGAACTTCGGTAAACTGTGTCTCTCTAATTCTGGGTTACAGATCTCCCAGAAGCTGCGTCGGCTACACTCAGGCAACAGGATTCCCATATACAGCGTATGCCTACTCTCAGACTACAGAACTCTTGGAAACAGCTTCTCTCTACATTCAACATACAGAACTACTGGAAACTGCATCTCTCTACACTTAGATTACAGAACTCCCGAAAGCTGCATCTGCTACACTCAGCATACAGAATACCCACACATAGCGAATGCCTAATTCCAGGATACGCAACTCCTGTAAACAGCTCCTCTCTACACCAAGGACAGCCAACTCCGGTAAACTGCTTCTCTCTACATCCAGGTAGCAGAGCTCCCATAAGTGGCGTGTCCTACACTCAGGATACAGAAATCCCAATTACTGCATATGCCTCTTGCTAGGCCACAGAACTCTTGGAAACAGTTTCTCTCTACACGCATATATAGAACTCTGGTACACAGTGTCTCACGACATGCAGGAGACAGAACGCCCATAAGCTGCGTGTGCTACACTCAGCATACAGAAAACCCGCGTATAGCGAATACCTGCTCATAGGCTCCAGAACTCTTGGAAACAGCTTCTCCCTACAACCTGATACACAACTTCGGTAAACTAACTGTGTCTCTCTAATTCTAGGTTGCAGATCTCCCAGAAGCTGCGTCTGCTGCACTCAGCATACAGAAAACCCGCATATACCGAATACCTATGCCCAGGCTACCGAAATCTTAGAAACAGCTTCTCTCTACACTCAACATACGGAACTCCTGGATACTGTATGTCTCTGCACTTAGGTTATGGAACTCCCGTAAGCTGCATCTCTTACACGCAGCATACCGAAAACCCGCATAGAGCGAATGCCTAATTCCAGGCTACCGAACTCCAGTCAATAGCTGCTCTCTACACCAAGGATAGCCAACTCCGGTACACTGCTTCTCTCTACATCCAGGTAGCAGAGCTCCCATAAGCAGCATCTCCTACACTCAGGATACGAAATCCCAATTACTGCATATGCCTCTTGCCAGGCGACAGAACTCTTGGAAAGAGTTTCTCTCTACACCCCTATACAGAACTCTGGTAAACTGTGTCTCACGACATTCAAGATACAGAACGCCCATAAGCTGCGTCTGCCACACGCAGCATACAGAAAACCCGCGTATAGCGAATACCTGCTCATAGGCTACAGAGTTCGTGGAAACAGCTTCTCCCTACACTCTGATACAGAACTTCGGTAAACTGTGTCTCTCTAATTCTGGGTTACAGATCTCCCAGAAGCTGCGTCGGCTACACTCATGCAACAGGATTCCCATATACAGCGTATGCCTACTCTCAGACTACAGAACTCTTGGAAACAGCTTCTCTCTACATTCAACATACAGAACTACTGGAAACTGCATCTCTCTACACTTAGATTACAGAACTCCCGAAAGCTGCATCTGCTACACTCAGCATACAGAATACCCACACATAGCGAATGCCTAATTCCAGGATACGCAACTCCTGTAAACAGCTCCTCTCTACACCAAGGACAGCCAACTCCGGTAAACTGCTTCTCTCTACATCCAGGTAGCAGAGCTCCCATAAGTGGCGTGTCCTACACTCAGGATACAGAAATCCCAATTACTGCATATGCCTCTTGCTAGGCCACAGAACTCTTGGAAACAGTTTCTCTCTACACGCATATACAGAACTCTGGTACACAGTGTCTCACGACATGCAGGAGACAGAACGCCCATAAGCTGCGTGTGCTACACTCAGCATACAGAAAACCCGCGTATAGCGAATACCTGCTCATAGGCTCCAGAACTCTTGGAAACAGCTTCTCCCTACACTCTGATACACAACTTCGGTAAACTAACTGTGTCTCTCTAATTCTAGGTTGCAGATCTCCCAGAAGCTGCGTCTGCTGCACTCAGCATACAGAAAACCCGCATATACCGAATACCTATGCCCAGGCTACCGAAATCTTAGAAACAGCTTCTCTCTACACTCAACATACGGAACTCCTGGATACTGTATGTCTCTGCACTTAGGTTATGGAACTCCCGTAAGCTGCATCTCTTACACGCAGCATACCGAAAACCCGCATAGAGCGAATGCCTAATTCCAGGCTACCGAACTCCAGTCAATAGCTGCTCTCTACACCAAGGATAGCCAACTCCGGTACACTGCTTCTCTCTACATCCAGGTAGCAGAGCTCCCATAAGCGGCATCTCCTACACTCAGGATACAGAAATCCCAATTACTGCATATGCCTCTTGCCAGGTGACAGAACTCTTGGAAAGAGTTTCTCTCTACACCCCTATACAGAACTCTGGTAAACTGTGTCTCACGACATTCAAGATACAGAACGCCCATAAGCTGCGTCTGCCACACGCAGCATACAGAAAACCCGCGTATAGCGAATACCTGCTCATAGGCTACAGAGTTCGTGGAAACAGCTTCTCCCTACACTCTGATACAGAACTTCGGTAAACTGTGTCTCTCTAATTCTGGGTTACAGATCTCCCAGAAGCTGCGTCGGCTACACTCAGGCAACAGGATTCCCATATACAGCGTATGCCTACTCTCAGACTACAGAACTCTTGGAAACAGCTTCTCTCTACATTCAACATACAGAACTACTGGAAACTGCATCTCTCTACACTTAGATTACAGAACTCCCGAAAGCTGCATCTGCTACACTCAGCATACAGAATACCCACACATAGCGAATGCCTAATTCCAGGATACGCAACTCCTGTAAACAGCTCCTCTCTACACCAAGGACAGCCAACTCCGGTAAACTGCTTCTCTCTACATCCAGGTAGCAGAGCTCCCATAAGTGGCGTGTCCTACACTCAGGATACAGAAATCCCAATTACTGCATATGCCTCTTGCTAGGCCACAGAACTCTTGGAAACAGTTTCTCTCTACACGCATATACAGAACTCTGGTAAACACTGTCTCACGACATGCAGGAGACAGAACGCCCATAAGCTGCGTGTGCTACACTCAGCATACAGAAAACCCGCGTATAGCGAATACCTGCTCATAGGCTCCAGAACTCTTGGAAACAGCTTCTCCCTACAACCTGATACACAACTTCGGTAAACTAACTGTGTCTCTCTAATTCTAGGTTGCAGATCTCCCAGAAGCTGCGTCTGCTGCACTCAGCATACAGAAAACCCGCATATACCGAATACCTATGCCCAGGCTACCGAAATCTTAGAAACAGCTTCTCTCTACACTCAACATACGGAACTCCTGGATACTGTATGTCTCTGCACTTAGGTTATGGAACTCCCGTAAGCTGCATCTCTTACACGCAGCATACCGAAAACCCGCATAGAGCGAATGCCTAATTCCAGGCTACCGAACTCCAGTCAATAGCTGCTCTCTACACCAAGGATAGCCAACTCCGGTACACTGCTTCTCTCTACATCCAGGTAGCAGAGCTCCCATAAGCGGCATCTCCTACACTCAGGATACAGAAATCCCAATTACTGCATATGCCTCTTGCCAGGCGACAGAACTCTTGGAAAGAGTTTCTCTCTACACCCTTATACAGAACTCTGGTAAACTGTGTCTCACTACATTCAAGATACAGAACGCCCATAAGCTGCGTCTGCCACACGCAGCATACAGAAAACCCGCGTATAGCGAATACCTGCTCATAGGCTACAGAGTTCGTGGAAACAGCTTCTCCCTACACTCTGATACAGAACTTCGGTAAACTGTGTTTCTCTAATTCTGGGTTACAGATCTCCCAGAAGCTGCGTCGGCTACACTCAGGCAACAGGATTCCCATATACAGCGTATGCCTACTCTCAGACTACAGAACTCTTGGAAACAGCTTCTCTCTACATTCAACATACAGAACTACTGGAAACTGCATCTCTCTACACTTAGATTACAGAACTCCCGAAAGCTGCATCTGCTACACTCAGCATACAGAATACCCACACATAGCGAATGCCTAATTCCAGGATACGCAACTCCTGTAAACAGCTCCTCTCTACACCAAGGACAGCCAACTCCGGTAAACTGCTTCTCTCTACATCCAGGTAGCAGAGCTCCCATAAGTGGCGTGTCCTACACTCAGGATACAGAAATCCCAATTACTGCATATGCCTCTTGCTAGGCCACAGAACTCTTGGAAACAGTTTCTCTCTACACGCATATACAGAACTCTGGTAAACACTGTCTCACGACATGCAGGAGACAGAACGCCCATAAGCTGCGTGTGCTACACTCAGCATACAGAAAACCCGCGTATAGCGAATACCTGCTCATAGGCTCCAGAACTCTTGGAAACAGCTTCTCCCTACAACCTGATACACAACTTCGGTAAACTAACTGTGTCTCTCTAATTCTAGGTTGCAGATCTCCCAGAAGCTGCGTCTGCTGCACTCAGCATACAGAAAACCCGCATATACCGAATACCTATGCCCAGGCTACCGAAATCTTAGAAACAGCTTCTCTCTACACTCAACATACGGAACTCCTGGATACTGTATGTCTCTGCACTTAGGTTATGGAACTCCCGTAAGCTGCATCTCTTACACGCAGCATACCGAAAACCCGCATAGAGCGAATGCCTAATTCCAGGCTACCGAACTCCAGTCAATAGCTGCTCTCTACACCAAGGATAGCCAACTCCGGTACACTGCTTCTCTCTACATCCAGGTAGCAGAGCTCCCATAAGCGGCATCTCCTACACTCAGGATACAGAAATCCCAATTACTGCATATGCCTCTTGCCAGGTGACAGAACTCTTGGAAAGAGTTTCTCTCTACACCCCTATACAGAACTCTGGTAAACTGTGTCTCACGACATTCAAGATACAGAACGCCCATAAGCTGCGTCTGCCACACGCAGCATACAGAAAACCCGCGTATAGCGAATACCTGCTCATAGGCTACAGAGTTCGTGGAAACAGCTTCTCCCTACACTCTGATACAGAACTTCGGTAAACTGTGTCTCTCTAATTCTGGGTTACAGATCTCCCAGAAGCTGCGTCGGCTACACTCAGGCAACAGGATTCCCATATACAGCGTATGCCTACTCTCAGACTACAGAACTCTTGGAAACAGCTTCTCTCTACATTCAACATACAGAACTACTGGAAACTGCATCTCTCTACACTTAGATTACAGAACTCCCGAAAGCTGCATCTGCTACACTCAGCATACAGAATACCCACACATAGCGAATGCCTAATTCCAGGATACGCAACTCCTGTAAACAGCTCCTCTCTACACCAAGGATAGCCAACTCCGGTAAACTGCTTCTCTCTACATCCAGGTAGCAGAGCTCCCATAAGTGGCGTGTCCTACACTCAGGATACAGAAATCCCAATTACTGCATATGCCTCTTGCTAGGCCACAGAACTCTTGGAAACAGTTTCTCTCTACACGCATATACAGAACTCTGGTAAACACTGTCTCACGACATGCAGGAGACAGAACGCCCATAAGCTGCGTGTGCTACACTCAGCATACAGAAAACCCGCGTATAGCGAATACCTGCTCATAGGCTCCAGAACTCTTGGAAACAGCTTCTCCCTACACTCTGATACACAACTTCGGTAAACTAACTGTGTCTCTCTAATTCTAGGTTGCAGATCTCCCAGAAGCTGCGTCTGCTGCACTCAGCATACAGAAAACCCGCATATACCGAATACCTATGCCCAGGCTACCGAAATCTTAGAAACAGCTTCTCTCTACACTCAACATACGGAACTCCTGGATACTGTATGTCTCTGCACTTAGGTTATGGAACTCCCGTAAGCTGCATCTCTTACACGCAGCATACCGAAAACCCGCATAGAGCGAATGCCTAATTCCAGGCTACCGAACTCCAGTCAATAGCTGCTCTCTACACCAAGGATAGCCAACTCCAGTACACTGCTTCTCTCTACATCCAGGTAGCAGAGCTCCCATAAGCGGCATACCTACACTCAGGATACAGAAATCCCAATTACTGCATATGCCTCTTGCCAGGCGACAGAACTCTTGGAAAGAGTTTCTCTCTACACCCTTATACAGAACTCTGGTAAACTGTGTCTCACTACATTCAAGATACAGAACGCCCATAAGCTGCGTCTGCCACACGCAGCATACAGAAAACCCGCGTATAGCGAATACCTGCTCATAGGCTACAGAGTTCGTGGAAACAGCTTCTCCCTACACTCTGATACAGAACTTCGGTAAACTGTGTCTCTCTAATTCTGGGTTACAGATCTCCCAGAAGCTGCGTCGGCTACACTCAGGCAACAGGATTCCCATATACAGCGTATGCCTACTCTCAGACTACAGAACTCTTGGAAACAGCTTCTCTCTACATTCAACATACAGAACTACTGGAAACTGCATCTCTCTACACTTAGATTACAGAACTCCCGAAAGCTGCATCTGCTACACTCAGCATACAGAATACCCACACATAGCGAATGCCTAATTCCAGGATACGCAACTCCTGTAAACAGCTCCTCTCTACACCAAGGACAGCCAACTCCGGTAAACTGCTTCTCTCTACATCCAGGTAGCAGAGCTCCCATAAGCGGCATCTCCTACACTCAGGATACAGAAATCCCAATTACTGCATATGCCTCTTGCCAGGCGACAGAACTCTTGGAAAGAGTTTCTCTCTACACCCCTATACAGAACTCTGGTAAACTGTGTCTCACGACATTCAAGATACAGAACGCCCATAAGCTGCGTCTGCCACACGCAGCATACAGAAAACCCGCGTATAGCGAATACCTGCTCATAGGCTACAGAGTTCGTGGAAACAGCTTCTCCCTACACTCTGATACAGAACTTCGGTAAACTGTGTCTCTCTAATTCTGGGTTACAGATCTCCCAGAAGCTGCGTCGGCTACACTCATGCAACAGGATTCCCATATACAGCGTATGCCTACTCTCAGACTACAGAACTCTTGGAAACAGCTTCTCTCTACATTCAACATACAGAACTACTGGAAACTGCATCTCTCTACACTTAGATTACAGAACTCCCGAAAGCTGCATCTGCTACACTCAGCATACAGAATACCCACACATAGCGAATGCCTAATTCCAGGATACGCAACTCCTGTAAACAGCTCCTCTCTACACCAAGGACAGCCAACTCCGGTAAACTGCTTCTCTCTACATCCAGGTAGCAGAGCTCCCATAAGTGGCGTGTCCTACACTCAGGATACAGAAATCCCAATTACTGCATATGCCTCTTGCTAGGCCACAGAACTCTTGGAAACAGTTTCTCTCTACACGCATATACAGAACTCTGGTACACAGTGTCTCACGACATGCAGGAGACAGAACGCCCATAAGCTGCGTGTGCTACACTCAGCATACAGAAAACCCGCGTATAGCGAATACCTGCTCATAGGCTCCAGAACTCTTGGAAACAGCTTCTCCCTACACTCTGATACACAACTTCGGTAAACTAACTGTGTCTCTCTAATTCTAGGTTGCAGATCTCCCAGAAGCTGCGTCTGCTGCACTCAGCATACAGAAAACCCGCATATACCGAATACCTATGCCCAGGCTACCGAAATCTTAGAAACAGCTTCTCTCTACACTCAACATACGGAACTCCTGGATACTGTATGTCTCTGCACTTAGGTTATGGAACTCCCGTAAGCTGCATCTCTTACACGCAGCATACCGAAAACCCGCATAGAGCGAATGCCTAATTCCAGGCTACCGAACTCCAGTCAATAGCTGCTCTCTACACCAAGGATAGCCAACTCCGGTACACTGCTTCTCTCTACATCCAGGTAGCAGAGCTCCCATAAGCGGCATCTCCTACACTCAGGATACAGAAATCCCAATTACTGTATATGCCTCTTGCCAGGTGACAGAACTCTTGGAAAGAGTTTCTCTCTACACCCCTATACAGAACTCTGGTAAACTGTGTCTCACGACATTCAAGATACAGAACGCCCATAAGCTGCGTCTGCCACACGCAGCATACAGAAAACCCGCGTATAGCGAATACCTGCTCATAGGCTACAGAGTTCGTGGAAACAGCTTCTCCCTACACTCTGATACAGAACTTCGGTAAACTGTGTCTCTCTAATTCTGGGTTACAGATCTCCCAGAAGCTGCGTCGGCTACACTCAGGCAACAGGATTCCCATATACAGCGTATGCCTACTCTCAGACTACAGAACTCTTGGAAACAGCTTCTCTCTACATTCAACATACAGAACTACTGGAAACTGCATCTCTCTACACTTAGATTACAGAACTCCCGAAAGCTGCATCTGCTACACTCAGCATACAGAATACCCACACATAGCGAATGCCTAATTCCAGGATACGCAACTCCTGTAAACAGCTCCTCTCTACACCAAGGACAGCCAACTCCGGTAAACTGCTTCTCTCTACATCCAGGTAGCAGAGCTCCCATAAGTGGCGTGTCCTACACTCAGGATACAGAAATCCCAATTACTGCATATGCCTCTTGCTAGGCCACAGAACTCTTGGAAACAGTTTCTCTCTACACGCATATACAGAACTCTGGTAAACACTGTCTCACGACATGCAGGAGACAGAACGCCCATAAGCTGCGTGTGCTACACTCAGCATACAGAAAACCCGCGTATAGCGAATACCTGCTCATAGGCTCCAGAACTCTTGGAAACAGCTTCTCCCTACACTCTGATACACAACTTCGGTAAACTAACTGTGTCTCTCTAATTCTAGGTTGCAGATCTCCCAGAAGCTGCGTCTGCTGCACTCAGCATACAGAAAACCCGCATATACCGAATACCTATGCCCAGGCTACCGAAATCTTAGAAACAGCTTCTCTCTACACTCAACATACGGAACTCCTGGATACTGTATGTCTCTGCACTTAGGTTATGGAACTCCCGTAAGCTGCATCTCTTACACGCAGCATACCGAAAACCCGCATAGAGCGAATGCCTAATTCCAGGCTACCGAACTCCAGTCAATAGCTGCTCTCTACACCAAGGATAGCCAACTCCGGTACACTGCTTCTCTCTACATCCAGGTAGCAGAGCTCCCATAAGCGGCATCTCCTACACTCAGGATACAGAAATCCCAATTACTGCATATGCCTCTTGCCAGGCGACAGAACTCTTGGAAAGAGTTTCTCTCTACACCCTTATACAGAACTCTGGTAAACTGTGTCTCACTACATTCAAGATACAGAACGCCCATAAGCTGCGTCTGCCACACGCAGCATACAGAAAACCCGCGTATAGCGAATACCTGCTCATAGGCTACAGAGTTCGTGGAAACAGCTTCTCCCTACACTCTGATACAGAACTTCGGTAAACTGTGTTTCTCTAATTCTGGGTTACAGATCTCCCAGAAGCTGCGTCGGCTACACTCAGGCAACAGGATTCCCATATACAGCGTATGCCTACTCTCAGACTACAGAACTCTTGGAAACAGCTTCTCTCTACATTCAACATACAGAACTACTGGAAACTGCATCTCTCTACACTTAGATTACAGAACTCCCGAAAGCTGCATCTGCTACACTCAGCATACAGAATACCCACACATAGCGAATGCCTAATTCCAGGATACGCAACTCCTGTAAACAGCTCCTCTCTACACCAAGGACAGCCAACTCCGGTAAACTGCTTCTCTCTACATCCAGGTAGCAGAGCTCCCATAAGTGGCGTGTCCTACACTCAGGATACAGAAATCCCAATTACTGCATATGCCTCTTGCTAGGCCACAGAACTCTTGGAAACAGTTTCTCTCTACACGCATATATAGAACTCTGGTACACAGTGTCTCACGACATGCAGGAGACAGAACGCCCATAAGCTGCGTGTGCTACACTCAGCATACAGAAAACCCGCGTATAGCGAATACCTGCTCATAGGCTCCAGAACTCTTGGAAACAGCTTCTCCCTACAACCTGATACACAACTTCGGTAAACTAACTGTGTCTCTCTAATTCTAGGTTGCAGATCTCCCAGAAGCTGCGTCTGCTGCACTCAGCATACAGAAAACCCGCATATACCGAATACCTATGCCCAGGCTACCGAAATCTTAGAAACAGCTTCTCTCTACACTCAACATACGGAACTCCTGGATACTGTATGTCTCTGCACTTAGGTTATGGAACTCCCGTAAGCTGCATCTCTTACACGCAGCATACCGAAAACCCGCATAGAGCGAATGCCTAATTCCAGGCTACCGAACTCCAGTCAATAGCTGCTCTCTACACCAAGGATAGCCAACTCCGGTACACTGCTTCTCTCTACATCCAGGTAGCAGAGCTCCCATAAGCGGCATCTCCTACACTCAGGATACGAAATCCCAATTACTGCATATGCCTCTTGCCAGGCGACAGAACTCTTGGAAAGAGTTTCTCTCTACACCCCTATACAGAACTCTGGTAAACTGTGTCTCACGACATTCAAGATACAGAACGCCCATAAGCTGCGTCTGCCACACGCAGCATACAGAAAACCCGCGTATAGCGAATACCTGCTCATAGGCTACAGAGTTCGTGGAAACAGCTTCTCCCTACACTCTGATACAGAACTTCGGTAAACTGTGTCTCTCTAATTCTGGGTTACAGATCTCCCAGAAGCTGCGTCGGCTACACTCAGGCAACAGGATTCCCATATACAGCGTATGCCTACTCTCAGACTACAGAACTCTTGGAAACAGCTTCTCTCTACATTCAACATACAGAACTACTGGAAACTGCATCTCTCTACACTTAGATTACAGAACTCCCGAAAGCTGCATCTGCTACACTCAGCATACAGAATACCCACACATAGCGAATGCCTAATTCCAGGATACGCAACTCCTGTAAACAGCTCCTCTCTACACCAAGGACAGCCAACTCCGGTAAACTGCTTCTCTCTACATCCAGGTAGCAGAGCTCCCATAAGTGGCGTGTCCTACACTCAGGATACAGAAATCCCAATTACTGCATATGCCTCTTGCTAGGCCACAGAACTCTTGGAAACAGTTTCTCTCTACACGCATATACAGAACTCTGGTACACAGTGTCTCACGACATGCAGGAGACAGAACGCCCATAAGCTGCGTGTGCTACACTCAGCATACAGAAAACCCGCGTATAGCGAATACCTGCTCATAGGCTCCAGAACTCTTGGAAACAGCTTCTCCCTACAACCTGATACACAACTTCGGTAAACTAACTGTGTCTCTCTAATTCTAGGTTGCAGATCTCCCAGAAGCTGCGTCTGCTGCACTCAGCATACAGAAAACCCGCATATACCGAATACCTATGCCCAGGCTACCGAAATCTTAGAAACAGCTTCTCTCTACACTCAACATACGGAACTCCTGGATACTGTATGTCTCTGCACTTAGGTTATGGAACTCCCGTAAGCTGCATCTCTTACACGCAGCATACCGAAAACCCGCATAGAGCGAATGCCTAATTCCAGGCTACCGAACTCCAGTCAATAGCTGCTCTCTACACCAAGGATAGCCAACTCCGGTACACTGCTTCTCTCTACATCCAGGTAGCAGAGCTCCCATAAGCGGCATCTCCTACACTCAGGATACAGAAATCCCAATTACTGCATATGCCTCTTGCCAGGTGACAGAACTCTTGGAAAGAGTTTCTCTCTACACCCCTATACAGAACTCTGGTAAACTGTGTCTCACGACATTCAAGATACAGAACGCCCATAAGCTGCGTCTGCCACACGCAGCATACAGAAAACCCGCGTATAGCGAATACCTGCTCATAGGCTACAGAGTTCGTGGAAACAGCTTCTCCCTACACTCTGATACAGAACTTCGGTAAACTGTGTCTCTCTAATTCTGGGTTACAGATCTCCCAGAAGCTGCGTCGGCTACACTCAGGCAACAGGATTCCCATATACAGCGTATGCCTACTCTCAGACTACAGAACTCTTGGAAACAGCTTCTCTCTACATTCAACATACAGAACTACTGGAAACTGCATCTCTCTACACTTAGATTACAGAACTCCCGAAAGCTGCATCTGCTACACTCAGCATACAGAATACCCACACATAGCGAATGCCTAATTCCAGGATACGCAACTCCTGTAAACAGCTCCTCTCTACACCAAGGACAGCCAACTCCGGTAAACTGCTTCTCTCTACATCCAGGTAGCAGAGCTCCCATAAGTGGCGTGTCCTACACTCAGGATACAGAAATCCCAATTACTGCATATGCCTCTTGCTAGGCCACAGAACTCTTGGAAACAGTTTCTCTCTACACGCATATACAGAACTCTGGTAAACACTGTCTCACGACATGCAGGAGACAGAACGCCCATAAGCTGCGTGTGCTACACTCAGCATACAGAAAACCCGCGTATAGCGAATACCTGCTCATAGGCTCCAGAACTCTTGGAAACAGCTTCTCCCTACAACCTGATACACAACTTCGGTAAACTAACTGTGTCTCTCTAATTCTAGGTTGCAGATCTCCCAGAAGCTGCGTCTGCTGCACTCAGCATACAGAAAACCCGCATATACCGAATACCTATGCCCAGGCTACCGAAATCTTAGAAACAGCTTCTCTCTACACTCAACATACGGAACTCCTGGATACTGTATGTCTCTGCACTTAGGTTATGGAACTCCCGTAAGCTGCATCTCTTACACGCAGCATACCGAAAACCCGCATAGAGCGAATGCCTAATTCCAGGCTACCGAACTCCAGTCAATAGCTGCTCTCTACACCAAGGATAGCCAACTCCGGTACACTGCTTCTCTCTACATCCAGGTAGCAGAGCTCCCATAAGCGGCATCTCCTACACTCAGGATACAGAAATCCCAATTACTGCATATGCCTCTTGCCAGGCGACAGAACTCTTGGAAAGAGTTTCTCTCTACACCCTTATACAGAACTCTGGTAAACTGTGTCTCACTACATTCAAGATACAGAACGCCCATAAGCTGCGTCTGCCACACGCAGCATACAGAAAACCCGCGTATAGCGAATACCTGCTCATAGGCTACAGAGTTCGTGGAAACAGCTTCTCCCTACACTCTGATACAGAACTTCGGTAAACTGTGTTTCTCTAATTCTGGGTTACAGATCTCCCAGAAGCTGCGTCGGCTACACTCAGGCAACAGGATTCCCATATACAGCGTATGCCTACTCTCAGACTACAGAACTCTTGGAAACAGCTTCTCTCTACATTCAACATACAGAACTACTGGAAACTGCATCTCTCTACACTTAGATTACAGAACTCCCGAAAGCTGCATCTGCTACACTCAGCATACAGAATACCCACACATAGCGAATGCCTAATTCCAGGATACGCAACTCCTGTAAACAGCTCCTCTCTACACCAAGGACAGCCAACTCCGGTAAACTGCTTCTCTCTACATCCAGGTAGCAGAGCTCCCATAAGTGGCGTGTCCTACACTCAGGATACAGAAATCCCAATTACTGCATATGCCTCTTGCTAGGCCACAGAACTCTTGGAAACAGTTTCTCTCTACACGCATATATAGAACTCTGGTACACAGTGTCTCACGACATGCAGGAGACAGAACGCCCATAAGCTGCGTGTGCTACACTCAGCATACAGAAAACCCGCGTATAGCGAATACCTGCTCATAGGCTCCAGAACTCTTGGAAACAGCTTCTCCCTACAACCTGATACACAACTTCGGTAAACTAACTGTGTCTCTCTAATTCTAGGTTGCAGATCTCCCAGAAGCTGCGTCTGCTGCACTCAGCATACAGAAAACCCGCATATACCGAATACCTATGCCCAGGCTACCGAAATCTTAGAAACAGCTTCTCTCTACACTCAACATACGGAACTCCTGGATACTGTATGTCTCTGCACTTAGGTTATGGAACTCCCGTAAGCTGCATCTCTTACACGCAGCATACCGAAAACCCGCATAGAGCGAATGCCTAATTCCAGGCTACCGAACTCCAGTCAATAGCTGCTCTCTACACCAAGGATAGCCAACTCCGGTACACTGCTTCTCTCTACATCCAGGTAGCAGAGCTCCCATAAGCGGCATCTCCTACACTCAGGATACGAAATCCCAATTACTGCATATGCCTCTTGCCAGGCGACAGAACTCTTGGAAAGAGTTTCTCTCTACACCCCTATACAGAACTCTGGTAAACTGTGTCTCACGACATTCAAGATACAGAACGCCCATAAGCTGCGTCTGCCACACGCAGCATACAGAAAACCCGCGTATAGCGAATACCTGCTCATAGGCTACAGAGTTCGTGGAAACAGCTTCTCCCTACACTCTGATACAGAACTTCGGTAAACTGTGTCTCTCTAATTCTGGGTTACAGATCTCCCAGAAGCTGCGTCGGCTACACTCAGGCAACAGGATTCCCATATACAGCGTATGCCTACTCTCAGACTACAGAACTCTTGGAAACAGCTTCTCTCTACATTCAACATACAGAACTACTGGAAACTGCATCTCTCTACACTTAGATTACAGAACTCCCGAAAGCTGCATCTGCTACACTCAGCATACAGAATACCCACACATAGCGAATGCCTAATTCCAGGATACGCAACTCCTGTAAACAGCTCCTCTCTACACCAAGGACAGCCAACTCCGGTAAACTGCTTCTCTCTACATCCAGGTAGCAGAGCTCCCATAAGTGGCGTGTCCTACACTCAGGATACAGAAATCCCAATTACTGCATATGCCTCTTGCTAGGCCACAGAACTCTTGGAAACAGTTTCTCTCTACACGCATATACAGAACTCTGGTACACAGTGTCTCACGACATGCAGGAGACAGAACGCCCATAAGCTGCGTGTGCTACACTCAGCATACAGAAAACCCGCGTATAGCGAATACCTGCTCATAGGCTCCAGAACTCTTGGAAACAGCTTCTCCCTACAACCTGATACACAACTTCGGTAAACTAACTGTGTCTCTCTAATTCTAGGTTGCAGATCTCCCAGAAGCTGCGTCTGCTGCACTCAGCATACAGAAAACCCGCATATACCGAATACCTATGCCCAGGCTACCGAAATCTTAGAAACAGCTTCTCTCTACACTCAACATACGGAACTCCTGGATACTGTATGTCTCTGCACTTAGGTTATGGAACTCCCGTAAGCTGCATCTCTTACACGCAGCATACCGAAAACCCGCATAGAGCGAATGCCTAATTCCAGGCTACCGAACTCCAGTCAATAGCTGCTCTCTACACCAAGGATAGCCAACTCCGGTACACTGCTTCTCTCTACATCCAGGTAGCAGAGCTCCCATAAGCGGCATCTCCTACACTCAGGATACAGAAATCCCAATTACTGCATATGCCTCTTGCCAGGTGACAGAACTCTTGGAAAGAGTTTCTCTCTACACCCCTATACAGAACTCTGGTAAACTGTGTCTCACGACATTCAAGATACAGAACGCCCATAAGCTGCGTCTGCCACACGCAGCATACAGAAAACCCGCGTATAGCGAATACCTGCTCATAGGCTACAGAGTTCGTGGAAACAGCTTCTCCCTACACTCTGATACAGAACTTCGGTAAACTGTGTCTCTCTAATTCTGGGTTACAGATCTCCCAGAAGCTGCGTCGGCTACACTCAGGCAACAGGATTCCCATATACAGCGTATGCCTACTCTCAGACTACAGAACTCTTGGAAACAGCTTCTCTCTACATTCAACATACAGAACTACTGGAAACTGCATCTCTCTACACTTAGATTACAGAACTCCCGAAAGCTGCATCTGCTACACTCAGCATACAGAATACCCACACATAGCGAATGCCTAATTCCAGGATACGCAACTCCTGTAAACAGCTCCTCTCTACACCAAGGATAGCCAACTCCGGTAAACTGCTTCTCTCTACATCCAGGTAGCAGAGCTCCCATAAGTGGCGTGTCCTACACTCAGGATACAGAAATCCCAATTACTGCATATGCCTCTTGCTAGGCCACAGAACTCTTGGAAACAGTTTCTCTCTACACGCATATACAGAACTCTGGTAAACACTGTCTCACGACATGCAGGAGACAGAACGCCCATAAGCTGCGTGTGCTACACTCAGCATACAGAAAACCCGCGTATAGCGAATACCTGCTCATAGGCTCCAGAACTCTTGGAAACAGCTTCTCCCTACAACCTGATACACAACTTCGGTAAACTAACTGTGTCTCTCTAATTCTAGGTTGCAGATCTCCCAGAAGCTGCGTCTGCTGCACTCAGCATACAGAAAACCCGCATATACCGAATACCTATGCCCAGGCTACCGAAATCTTAGAAACAGCTTCTCTCTACACTCAACATACGGAACTCCTGGATACTGTATGTCTCTGCACTTAGGTTATGGAACTCCCGTAAGCTGCATCTCTTACACGCAGCATACCGAAAACCCGCATAGAGCGAATGCCTAATTCCAGGCTACCGAACTCCAGTCAATAGCTGCTCTCTACACCAAGGATAGCCAACTCCAGTACACTGCTTCTCTCTACATCCAGGTAGCAGAGCTCCCATAAGCGGCATACCTACACTCAGGATACAGAAATCCCAATTACTGCATATGCCTCTTGCCAGGCGACAGAACTCTTGGAAAGAGTTTCTCTCTACACCCTTATACAGAACTCTGGTAAACTGTGTCTCACTACATTCAAGATACAGAACGCCCATAAGCTGCGTCTGCCACACGCAGCATACAGAAAACCCGCGTATAGCGAATACCTGCTCATAGGCTACAGAGTTCGTGGAAACAGCTTCTCCCTACACTCTGATACAGAACTTCGGTAAACTGTGTCTCTCTAATTCTGGGTTACAGATCTCCCAGAAGCTGCGTCGGCTACACTCAGGCAACAGGATTCCCATATACAGCGTATGCCTACTCTCAGACTACAGAACTCTTGGAAACAGCTTCTCTCTACATTCAACATACAGAACTACTGGAAACTGCATCTCTCTACACTTAGATTACAGAACTCCCGAAAGCTGCATCTGCTACACTCAGCATACAGAATACCCACACATAGCGAATGCCTAATTCCAGGATACGCAACTCCTGTAAACAGCTCCTCTCTACACCAAGGACAGCCAACTCCGGTAAACTGCTTCTCTCTACATCCAGGTAGCAGAGCTCCCATAAGTGGCGTGTCCTACACTCAGGATACAGAAATCCCAATTACTGCATATGCCTCTTGCTAGGCCACAGAACTCTTGGAAACAGTTTCTCTCTACACGCATATATAGAACTCTGGTACACAGTGTCTCACGACATGCAGGAGACAGAACGCCCATAAGCTGCGTGTGCTACACTCAGCATACAGAAAACCCGCGTATAGCGAATACCTGCTCATAGGCTCCAGAACTCTTGGAAACAGCTTCTCCCTACAACCTGATACACAACTTCGGTAAACTAACTGTGTCTCTCTAATTCTAGGTTGCAGATCTCCCAGAAGCTGCGTCTGCTGCACTCAGCATACAGAAAACCCGCATATACCGAATACCTATGCCCAGGCTACCGAAATCTTAGAAACAGCTTCTCTCTACACTCAACATACGGAACTCCTGGATACTGTATGTCTCTGCACTTAGGTTATGGAACTCCCGTAAGCTGCATCTCTTACACGCAGCATACCGAAAACCCGCATAGAGCGAATGCCTAATTCCAGGCTACCGAACTCCAGTCAATAGCTGCTCTCTACACCAAGGATAGCCAACTCCGGTACACTGCTTCTCTCTACATCCAGGTAGCAGAGCTCCCATAAGCGGCATCTCCTACACTCAGGATACGAAATCCCAATTACTGCATATGCCTCTTGCCAGGCGACAGAACTCTTGGAAAGAGTTTCTCTCTACACCCCTATACAGAACTCTGGTAAACTGTGTCTCACGACATTCAAGATACAGAACGCCCATAAGCTGCGTCTGCCACACGCAGCATACAGAAAACCCGCGTATAGCGAATACCTGCTCATAGGCTACAGAGTTCGTGGAAACAGCTTCTCCCTACACTCTGATACAGAACTTCGGTAAACTGTGTCTCTCTAATTCTGGGTTACAGATCTCCCAGAAGCTGCGTCGGCTACACTCATGCAACAGGATTCCCATATACAGCGTATGCCTACTCTCAGACTACAGAACTCTTGGAAACAGCTTCTCTCTACATTCAACATACAGAACTACTGGAAACTGCATCTCTCTACACTTAGATTACAGAACTCCCGAAAGCTGCATCTGCTACACTCAGCATACAGAATACCCACACATAGCGAATGCCTAATTCCAGGATACGCAACTCCTGTAAACAGCTCCTCTCTACACCAAGGACAGCCAACTCCGGTAAACTGCTTCTCTCTACATCCAGGTAGCAGAGCTCCCATAAGTGGCGTGTCCTACACTCAGGATACAGAAATCCCAATTACTGCATATGCCTCTTGCTAGGCCACAGAACTCTTGGAAACAGTTTCTCTCTACACGCATATACAGAACTCTGGTACACAGTGTCTCACGACATGCAGGAGACAGAACGCCCATAAGCTGCGTGTGCTACACTCAGCATACAGAAAACCCGCGTATAGCGAATACCTGCTCATAGGCTCCAGAACTCTTGGAAACAGCTTCTCCCTACACTCTGATACACAACTTCGGTAAACTAACTGTGTCTCTCTAATTCTAGGTTGCAGATCTCCCAGAAGCTGCGTCTGCTGCACTCAGCATACAGAAAACCCGCATATACCGAATACCTATGCCCAGGCTACCGAAATCTTAGAAACAGCTTCTCTCTACACTCAACATATGGAACTCCTGGATACTGTATGTCTCTGCACTTAGGTTATGGAACTCCCGTAAGCTGCATCTCTTACACGCAGCATACCGAAAACCCGCATAGAGCGAATGCCTAATTCCAGGCTACCGAACTCCAGTCAATAGCTGCTCTCTACACCAAGGATAGCCAACTCCGGTACACTGCTTCTCTCTACATCCAGGTAGCAGAGCTCCCATAAGCGGCATCTCCTACACTCAGGATACAGAAATCCCAATTACTGCATATGCCTCTTGCCAGGTGACAGAACTCTTGGAAAGAGTTTCTCTCTACACCCCTATACAGAACTCTGGTAAACTGTGTCTCACGACATTCAAGATACAGAACGCCCATAAGCTGCGTCTGCCACACGCAGCATACAGAAAACCCGCGTATAGCGAATACCTGCTCATAGGCTACAGAGTTCGTGGAAACAGCTTCTCCCTACACTCTGATACAGAACTTCGGTAAACTGTGTCTCTCTAATTCTGGGTTACAGATCTCCCAGAAGCTGCGTCGGCTACACTCAGGCAACAGGATTCCCATATACAGCGTATGCCTACTCTCAGACTACAGAACTCTTGGAAACAGCTTCTCTCTACATTCAACATACAGAACTACTGGAAACTGCATCTCTCTACACTTAGATTACAGAACTCCCGAAAGCTGCATCTGCTACACTCAGCATACAGAATACCCACACATAGCGAATGCCTAATTCCAGGATACGCAACTCCTGTAAACAGCTCCTCTCTACACCAAGGACAGCCAACTCCGGTAAACTGCTTCTCTCTACATCCAGGTAGCAGAGCTCCCATAAGTGGCGTGTCCTACACTCAGGATACAGAAATCCCAATTACTGCATATGCCTCTTGCTAGGCCACAGAACTCTTGGAAACAGTTTCTCTCTACACGCATATACAGAACTCTGGTAAACACTGTCTCACGACATGCAGGAGACAGAACGCCCATAAGCTGCGTGTGCTACACTCAGCATACAGAAAACCCGCGTATAGCGAATACCTGCTCATAGGCTCCAGAACTCTTGGAAACAGCTTCTCCCTACAACCTGATACACAACTTCGGTAAACTAACTGTGTCTCTCTAATTCTAGGTTGCAGATCTCCCAGAAGCTGCGTCTGCTGCACTCAGCATACAGAAAACCCGCATATACCGAATACCTATGCCCAGGCTACCGAAATCTTAGAAACAGCTTCTCTCTACACTCAACATACGGAACTCCTGGATACTGTATGTCTCTGCACTTAGGTTATGGAACTCCCGTAAGCTGCATCTCTTACACGCAGCATACCGAAAACCCGCATAGAGCGAATGCCTAATTCCAGGCTACCGAACTCCAGTCAATAGCTGCTCTCTACACCAAGGATAGCCAACTCCGGTACACTGCTTCTCTCTACATCCAGGTAGCAGAGCTCCCATAAGCGGCATCTCCTACACTCAGGATACAGAAATCCCAATTACTGCATATGCCTCTTGCCAGGCGACAGAACTCTTGGAAAGAGTTTCTCTCTACACCCTTATACAGAACTCTGGTAAACTGTGTCTCACTACATTCAAGATACAGAACGCCCATAAGCTGCGTCTGCCACACGCAGCATACAGAAAACCCGCGTATAGCGAATACCTGCTCATAGGCTACAGAGTTCGTGGAAACAGCTTCTCCCTACACTCTGATACAGAACTTCGGTAAACTGTGTTTCTCTAATTCTGGGTTACAGATCTCCCAGAAGCTGCGTCGGCTACACTCAGGCAACAGGATTCCCATATACAGCGTATGCCTACTCTCAGACTACAGAACTCTTGGAAACAGCTTCTCTCTACATTCAACATACAGAACTACTGGAAACTGCATCTCTCTACACTTAGATTACAGAACTCCCGAAAGCTGCATCTGCTACACTCAGCATACAGAATACCCACACATAGCGAATGCCTAATTCCAGGATACGCAACTCCTGTAAACAGCTCCTCTCTACACCAAGGACAGCCAACTCCGGTAAACTGCTTCTCTCTACATCCAGGTAGCAGAGCTCCCATAAGTGGCGTGTCCTACACTCAGGATACAGAAATCCCAATTACTGCATATGCCTCTTGCTAGGCCACAGAACTCTTGGAAACAGTTTCTCTCTACACGCATATATAGAACTCTGGTACACAGTGTCTCACGACATGCAGGAGACAGAACGCCCATAAGCTGCGTGTGCTACACTCAGCATACAGAAAACCCGCGTATAGCGAATACCTGCTCATAGGCTCCAGAACTCTTGGAAACAGCTTCTCCCTACAACCTGATACACAACTTCGGTAAACTAACTGTGTCTCTCTAATTCTAGGTTGCAGATCTCCCAGAAGCTGCGTCTGCTGCACTCAGCATACAGAAAACCCGCATATACCGAATACCTATGCCCAGGCTACCGAAATCTTAGAAACAGCTTCTCTCTACACTCAACATACGGAACTCCTGGATACTGTATGTCTCTGCACTTAGGTTATGGAACTCCCGTAAGCTGCATCTCTTACACGCAGCATACCGAAAACCCGCATAGAGCGAATGCCTAATTCCAGGCTACCGAACTCCAGTCAATAGCTGCTCTCTACACCAAGGATAGCCAACTCCGGTACACTGCTTCTCTCTACATCCAGGTAGCAGAGCTCCCATAAGCGGCATCTCCTACACTCAGGATACGAAATCCCAATTACTGCATATGCCTCTTGCCAGGCGACAGAACTCTTGGAAAGAGTTTCTCTCTACACCCCTATACAGAACTCTGGTAAACTGTGTCTCACGACATTCAAGATACAGAACGCCCATAAGCTGCGTCTGCCACACGCAGCATACAGAAAACCCGCGTATAGCGAATACCTGCTCATAGGCTACAGAGTTCGTGGAAACAGCTTCTCCCTACACTCTGATACAGAACTTCGGTCAACTGTGTCTCTCTAATTCTGGGTTACAGATCTCCCAGAAGCTGCGTCGGCTACACTCAGGCAACAGGATTCCCATATACAGCGTATGCCTACTCTCAGGCTACAGAACTCTTGGAAACAGCTTCTCTCTACATTCAACATACAGAACTACTGGAAACTGCATCTCTCTACACTTAGATTACAGAACTCCCGAAAGCTGCATCTGCTACACTCAGCATACAGAATACCCACACATAGCGAATGCCTAATTCCAGGATACGCAACTCCTGTAAACAGCTCCTCTCTACACCAAGGACAGCCAACTCCGGTAAACTGCTTCTCTCTACATCCAGGTAGCAGAGCTCCCATAAGTGGCGTGTCCTACACTCAGGATACAGAAATCCCAATTACTGCATATGCCTCTTGCTAGGCCACAGAACTCTTGGAAACAGTTTCTCTCTACACGCATATACAGAACTCTGGTACACAGTGTCTCACGACATGCAGGAGACAGAACGCCCATAAGCTGCGTGTGCTACACTCAGCATACAGAAAACCCGCGTATAGCGAATACCTGCTCATAGGCTCCAGAACTCTTGGAAACAGCTTCTCCCTACACTCTGATACACAACTTCGGTAAACTAACTGTGTCTCTCTAATTCTAGGTTGCAGATCTCCCAGAAGCTGCGTCTGCTGCACTCAGCATACAGAAAACCCGCATATACCGAATACCTATGCCCAGGCTACCGAAATCTTAGAAACAGCTTCTCTCTACACTCAACATACGGAACTCCTGGATACTGTATGTCTCTGCACTTAGGTTATGGAACTCCCGTAAGCTGCATCTCTTACACGCAGCATACCGAAAACCCGCATAGAGCGAATGCCTAATTCCAGGCTACCGAACTCCAGTCAATAGCTGCTCTCTACACCAAGGATAGCCAACTCCGGTACACTGCTTCTCTCTACATCCAGGTAGCAGAGCTCCCATAAGCGGCATCTCCTACACTCAGGATACAGAAATCCCAATTACTGCATATGCCTCTTGCCAGGTGACAGAACTCTTGGAAAGAGTTTCTCTCTACACCCCTATACAGAGCTCTGGTAAACTGTGTCTCACGACATTCAAGATACAGAACGCCCATAAGCTGCGTCTGCCACACGCAGCATACAGAAAACCCGCGTATAGCGAATACCTGCTCATAGGCTACAGAGTTCGTGGAAACAGCTTCTCCCTACACTCTGATACAGAACTTCAGTAAACTGTGTCTCTCTAATTCTGGGTTACAGATCTCCCAGAAGCTGCGTCGGCTACACTCAGGCAACAGGATTCCCATATACAGCGTATGCCTACTCTCAGACTACAGAACTCTTGGAAACAGCTTCTCTCTACATTCAACATACAGAACTACTGGAAACTGCATCTCTCTACACTTAGATTACAGAACTCCCGAAAGCTGCATCTGCTACACTCAGCATACAGAATACCCACACATAGCGAATGCCTAATTCCAGGATACGCAACTCCTGTAAACAGCTCCTCTCTACACCAAGGATAGCCAACTCCGGTAAACTGCTTCTCTCTACATCCAGGTAGCAGAGCTCCCATAAGTGGCGTGTCCTACACTCAGGATACAGAAATCCCAATTACTGCATATGCCTCTTGCTAGGCTACAGAACTCTTGGAAAGAGTTTCTCTCTACACGCATATTCAGAACTCTGGTAAACACTGTCTCACGACATGCAGGAGACAGAACGCCCATAAGCTGCGTGTGCTACACTCAGCATACAGAAAACCCGCGTATAGCGAATACCTGCTCATAGGCTCCAGAACTCTTGGAAACAGCTTCTCCCTACACTCTGATACACAACTTCGGTAAACTAACTGTGTCTCTCTAATTCTAGGTTGCAGATCTCCCAGAAGCTGCGTCTGCTGCACTCAGCATACAGAAAACCCGCATATACCGAATACCTATGCCCAGGCTACCGAAATCTTAGAAACAGCTTCTCTCTACACTCAACATACGGAACTCCTGGATACTGTATGTCTCTGCACTTAGGTTATGGAACTCCCGTAAGCTGCATCTCTTACACGCAGCATACCGAAAACCCGCATAGAGCGAATGCCTAATTCCAGGCTACCGAACTCCAGTCAATAGCTGCTCTCTACACCAAGGATAGCCAACTCCGGTACACTGCTTCTCTCTACATCCAGGTAGCAGAGCTCCCATAAGCGGCATCTCCTACACTCAGGATACAGAAATCCCAATTACTGCATATGCCTCTTGCCAGGTGACAGAACTCTTGGAAAGAGTTTCTCTCTACACCCCTATACAGAACTCTGGTAAACTGTGTCTCACGACATTCAAGATACAGAACGCCCATAAGCTGCGTCTGCCACACGCAGCATACAGAAAACCCGCGTATAGCGAATACCTGCTCATAGGCTACAGAGTTCGTGGAAACAGCTTCTCCCTACACTCTGATACAGAACTTCGGTAAACTGTGTCTCTCTAATTCTGGGTTACAGATCTCCCAGAAGCTGCGTCGGCTACACTCATGCAACAGGATTCCCATATACAGCGTATGCCTACTCTCAGACTACAGAACTCTTGGAAACAGCTTCTCTCTACATTCAACATACAGAACTACTGGAAACTGCATCTCTCTACACTTAGATTACAGAACTCCCGAAAGCTGCATCTGCTACACTCAGCATACAGAATACCCACACATAGCGAATGCCTAATTCCAGGATACGCAACTCCTGTAAACAGCTCCTCTCTACACCAAGGATAGCCAACTCCGGTAAACTGCTTCTCTCTACATCCAGGTAGCAGAGCTCCCATAAGTGGCGTGTCCTACACTCAGGATACAGAAATCCCAATTACTGCATATGCCTCTTGCTAGGCCACAGAACTCTTGGAAACAGTTTCTCTCTACACGCATATACAGAACTCTGGTAAACACTGTCTCACGACATGCAGGAGACAGAACGCCCATAAGCTGCGTGTGCTACACTCAGCATACAGAAAACCCGCGTATAGCGAATACCTGCTCATAGGCTCCAGAACTCTTGGAAACAGCTTCTCCCTACACTCTGATACACAACTTCGGTAAACTAACTGTGTCTCTCTAATTCTAGGTTGCAGATCTCCCAGAAGCTGCGTCTGCTGCACTCAGCATACAGAAAACCCGCATATACCGAATACCTATGCCCAGGCTACCGAAATCTTAGAAACAGCTTCTCTCTACACTCAACATACGGAACTCCTGGATACTGTATGTCTCTGCACTTAGGTTATGGAACTCCCGTAAGCTGCATCTCTTACACGCAGCATACCGAAAACCCGCATAGAGCGAATGCCTAATTCCAGGCTACCGAACTCCAGTCAATAGCTGCTCTCTACACCAAGGATAGCCAACTCCGGTACACTGCTTCTCTCTACATCCAGGTAGCAGAGCTCCCATAAGCGGCATCTCCTACACTCAGGATACAGAAATCCCAATTACTGCATATGCCTCTTGCCAGGTGACAGAACTCTTGGAAAGAGTTTCTCTCTACACCCCTATACAGAACTCTGGTAAACTGTGTCTCACGACATTCAAGATACAGAACGCCCATAAGCTGCGTCTGCCACACGCAGCATACAGAAAACCCGCGTATAGCGAATACCTGCTCATAGGCTACAGAGTTCGTGGAAACAGCTTCTCCCTACACTCTGATACAGAACTTCGGTAAACTGTGTCTCTCTAATTCTGGGTTACAGATCTCCCAGAAGCTGCGTCGGCTACACTCAGGCAACAGGATTCCCATATACAGCGTATGCCTACTCTCAGACTACAGAACTCTTGGAAACAGCTTCTCTCTACATTCAACATACAGAACTACTGGAAACTGCATCTCTCTACACTTAGATTACAGAACTCCCGAAAGCTGCATCTGCTACACTCAGCATACAGAATACCCACACATAGCGAATGCCTAATTCCAGGATACGCAACTCCTGTAAACAGCTCCTCTCTACACCAAGGATAGCCAACTCCGGTAAACTGCTTCTCTCTACATCCAGGTAGCAGAGCTCCCATAAGTGGCGTGTCCTACACTCAGGATACAGAAATCCCAATTACTGCATATGCCTCTTGCTAGGCCACAGAACTCTTGGAAACAGTTTCTCTCTACACGCATATACAGAACTCTGGTAAACACTGTCTCACGACATGCAGGAGACAGAACGCCCATAAGCTGCGTGTGCTACACTCAGCATACAGAAAACCCGCGTATAGCGAATACCTGCTCATAGGCTCCAGAACTCTTGGAAACAGCTTCTCCCTACACTCTGATACACAACTTCGGTAAACTAACTGTGTCTCTCTAATTCTAGGTTGCAGATCTCCCAGAAGCTGCGTCTGCTGCACTCAGCATACAGAAAACCCGCATATACCGAATACCTATGCCCAGGCTACCGAAATCTTAGAAACAGCTTCTCTCTACACTCAACATACGGAACTCCTGGATACTGTATGTCTCTGCACTTAGGTTATGGAACTCCCGTAAGCTGCATCTCTTACACGCAGCATACCGAAAACCCGCATAGAGCGAATGCCTAATTCCAGGCTACCGAACTCCAGTCAATAGCTGCTCTCTACACCAAGGATAGCCAACTCCGGTACACTGCTTCTCTCTACATCCAGGTAGCAGAGCTCCCATAAGCGGCATCTCCTACACTCAGGATACAGAAATCCCAATTACTGCATATGCCTCTTGCCAGGTGACAGAACTCTTGGAAAGAGTTTCTCTCTACACCCCTATACAGAACTCTGGTAAACTGTGTCTCACGACATTCAAGATACAGAACGCCCATAAGCTGCGTCTGCCACACGCAGCATACAGAAAACCCGCGTATAGCGAATACCTGCTCATAGGCTACAGAGTTCGTGGAAACAGCTTCTCCCTACACTCTGATACAGAACTTCGGTAAACTGTGTCTCTCTAATTCTGGGTTACAGATCTCCCAGAAGCTGCGTCGGCTACACTCATGCAACAGGATTCCCATATACAGCGTATGCCTACTCTCAGACTACAGAACTCTTGGAAACAGCTTCTCTCTACATTCAACATACAGAACTACTGGAAACTGCATCTCTCTACACTTAGATTACAGAACTCCCGAAAGCTGCATCTGCTACACTCAGCATACAGAATACCCACACATAGCGAATGCCTAATTCCAGGATACGCAACTCCTGTAAACAGCTCCTCTCTACACCAAGGATAGCCAACTCCGGTAAACTGCTTCTCTCTACATCCAGGTAGCAGAGCTCCCATAAGTGGCGTGTCCTACACTCAGGATACAGAAATCCCAATTACTGCATATGCCTCTTGCTAGGCCACAGAACTCTTGGAAACAGTTTCTCTCTACACGCATATACAGAACTCTGGTAAACACTGTCTCACGACATGCAGGAGACAGAACGCCCATAAGCTGCGTGTGCTACACTCAGCATACAGAAAACCCGCGTATAGCGAATACCTGCTCATAGGCTCCAGAACTCTTGGAAACAGCTTCTCCCTACACTCTGATACACAACTTCGGTAAACTAACTGTGTCTCTCTAATTCTAGGTTGCAGATCTCCCAGAAGCTGCGTCTGCTGCACTCAGCATACAGAAAACCCGCATATACCGAATACCTATGCCCAGGCTACCGAAATCTTAGAAACAGCTTCTCTCTACACTCAACATACGGAACTCCTGGATACTGTATGTCTCTGCACTTAGGTTATGGAACTCCCGTAAGCTGCATCTCTTACACGCAGCATACCGAAAACCCGCATAGAGCGAATGCCTAATTCCAGGCTACCGAACTCCAGTCAATAGCTGCTCTCTACACCAAGGATAGCCAACTCCGGTACACTGCTTCTCTCTACATCCAGGTAGCAGAGCTCCCATAAGCGGCATCTCCTACACTCAGGATACAGAAATCCCAATTACTGCATATGCCTCTTGCCAGGCGACAGAACTCTTGGAAAGAGTTTCTCTCTACACCCTTATACAGAACTCTGGTAAACTGTGTCTCACTACATTCAAGATACAGAACGCCCATAAGCTGCGTCTGCCACACGCAGCATACAGAAAACCCGCGTATAGCGAATACCTGCTCATAGGCTACAGAGTTCGTGGAAACAGCTTCTCCCTACACTCTGATACAGAACTTCGGTAAACTGTGTTTCTCTAATTCTGGGTTACAGATCTCCCAGAAGCTGCGTCGGCTACACTCAGGCAACAGGATTCCCATATACAGCGTATGCCTACTCTCAGACTACAGAACTCTTGGAAACAGCTTCTCTCTACATTCAACATACAGAACTACTGGAAACTGCATCTCTCTACACTTAGATTACAGAACTCCCGAAAGCTGCATCTGCTACACTCAGCATACAGAATACCTACACATAGCGAATGCCTAATTCCAGGATACGCAACTCCTGTAAACAGCTCCTCTCTACACCAAGGACAGCCAACTCCGGTAAACTGCTTCTCTCTACATCCAGGTAGCAGAGCTCCCATAAGTGGCGTGTCCTACACTCAGGATACAGAAATCCCAATTACTGCATATGCCTCTTGCTAGGCCACAGAACTCTTGGAAACAGTTTCTCTCTACACGCATATATAGAACTCTGGTACACAGTGTCTCACGACATGCAGGAGACAGAACGCCCATAAGCTGCGTGTGCTACACTCAGCATACAGAAAACCCGCGTATAGCGAATACCTGCTCATAGGCTCCAGAACTCTTGGAAACAGCTTCTCCCTACAACCTGATACACAACTTCGGTAAACTAACTGTGTCTCTCTAATTCTAGGTTGCAGATCTCCCAGAAGCTGCGTCTGCTGCACTCAGCATACAGAAAACCCGCATATACCGAATACCTATGCCCAGGCTACCGAAATCTTAGAAACAGCTTCTCTCTACACTCAACATACGGAACTCCTGGATACTGTATGTCTCTGCACTTAGGTTATGGAACTCCCGTAAGCTGCATCTCTTACACGCAGCATACCGAAAACCCGCATAGAGCGAATGCCTAATTCCAGGCTACCGAACTCCAGTCAATAGCTGCTCTCTACACCAAGGATAGCCAACTCCGGTACACTGCTTCTCTCTACATCCAGGTAGCAGAGCTCCCATAAGCGGCATCTCCTACACTCAGGATACAGAAATCCCAATTACTGCATATGCCTCTTGCCAGGCGACAGAACTCTTGGAAAGAGTTTCTCTCTACACCCCTATACAGAACTCTGGTAAACTGTGTCTCACGACATTCAAGATACAGAACGCCCATAAGCTGCGTCTGCCACACGCAGCATACAGAAAACCCGCGTATAGCGAATACCTGCTCATAGGCTACAGAGTTCGTGGAAACAGCTTCTCCCTACACTCTGATACAGAACTTCGGTAAACTGTGTCTCTCTAATTCTGGGTTACAGATCTCCCAGAAGCTGCGTCGGCTACACTCAGGCAACAGGATTCCCATATACAGCGTATGCCTACTCTCAGACTACAGAACTCTTGGAAACAGCTTCTCTCTACATTCAACATACAGAACTACTGGAAACTGCATCTCTCTACACTTAGATTACAGAACTCCCGAAAGCTGCATCTGCTACACTCAGCATACAGAATACCCACACATAGCGAATGCCTAATTCCAGGATACGCAACTCCTGTAAACAGCTCCTCTCTACACCAAGGATAGCCAACTCCGGTAAACTGCTTCTCTCTACATCCAGGTAGCAGAGCTCCCATAAGTGGCGTGTCCTACACTCAGGATACAGAAATCCCAATTACTGCATATGCCTCTTGCTAGGCCACAGAACTCTTGGAAACAGTTTCTCTCTACACGCATATACAGAACTCTGGTACACAGTGTCTCACGACATGCAGGAGACAGAACGCCCATAAGCTGCGTGTGCTACACTCAGCATACAGAAAACCCGCGTATAGCGAATACCTGCTCATAGGCTCCAGAACTCTTGGAAACAGCTTCTCCCTACACTCTGATACACAACTTCGGTAAACTAACTGTGTCTCTCTAATTCTAGGTTGCAGATCTCCCAGAAGCTGCGTCTGCTGCACTCAGCATACAGAAAACCCGCATATACCGAATACCTATGCCCAGGCTACCGAAATCTTAGAAACAGCTTCTCTCTACACTCAACATACGGAACTCCTGGATACTGTATGTCTCTGCACTTAGGTTATGGAACTCCCGTAAGCTGCATCTCTTACACGCAGCATACCGAAAACCCGCATAGAGCGAATGCCTAATTCCAGGCTACCGAACTCCAGTCAATAGCTGCTCTCTACACCAAGGATAGCCAACTCCGGTACACTGCTTCTCTCTACATCCAGGTAGCAGAGCTCCCATAAGCGGCATCTCCTACACTCAGGATACAGAAATCCCAATTACTGCATATGCCTCTTGCCAGGTGACAGAACTCTTGGAAAGAGTTTCTCTCTACACCCCTATACAGAACTCTGGTAAACTGTGTCTCACGACATTCAAGATACAGAACGCCCATAAGCTGCGTCTGCCACACGCAGCATACAGAAAACCCGCGTATAGCGAATACCTGCTCATAGGCTACAGAGTTCGTGGAAACAGCTTCTCCCTACACTCTGATACAGAACTTCGGTAAACTGTGTCTCTCTAATTCTGGGTTACAGATCTCCCAGAAGCTGCGTCGGCTACACTCAGGCAACAGGATTCCCATATACAGCGTATGCCTACTCTCAGACTACAGAACTCTTGGAAACAGCTTCTCTCTACATTCAACATACAGAACTACTGGAAACTGCATCTCTCTACACTTAGATTACAGAACTCCCGAAAGCTGCATCTGCTACACTCAGCATACAGAATACCCACACATAGCGAATGCCTAATTCCAGGATACGCAACTCCTGTAAACAGCTCCTCTCTACACCAAGGATAGCCAACTCCGGTAAACTGCTTCTCTCTACATCCAGGTAGCAGAGCTCCCATAAGTGGCGTGTCCTACACTCAGGATACAGAAATCCCAATTACTGCATATGCCTCTTGCTAGGCCACAGAACTCTTGGAAACAGTTTCTCTATACACGCATATACAGAACTCTGGTAAACACTGTCTCACGACATGCAGGAGACAGAACGCCCATAAGCTGCGTGTGCTACACTCAGCATACAGAAAACCCGCGTATAGCGAATACCTGCTCATAGGCTCCAGACCTCTTGGAAACAGCTTCTCCCTACAACCTGATACACAACTTCGGTAAACTAACTGTGTCTCTCTAATTCTAGGTTGCAGATCTCCCAGAAGCTGCGTCTGCTGCACTCAGCATACAGAAAACCCGCATATACCGAATACCTATGCCCAGGCTACCGAAATCTTAGAAACAGCTTCTCTCTACACTCAACATACGGAACTCCTGGATACTGTATGTCTCTGCACTTAGGTTATGGAACTCCCGTAAGCTGCATCTCTTACACGCAGCATACCGAAAACCCGCATAGAGCGAATGCCTAATTCCAGGCTACCGAACTCCAGTCAATAGCTGCTCTCTACACCAAGGATAGCCAACTCCGGTACACTGCTTCTCTCTACATCCAGGTAGCAGAGCTCCCATAAGCGGCATCTCCTACACTCAGGATACAGAAATCCCAATTACTGCATATGCCTCTTGCCAGGCGACAGAACTCTTGGAAAGAGTTTCTCTCTACACCCCTATACAGAACTCTGGTAAACTGTGTCTCACGACATTCAAGATACAGAACGCCCATAAGCTGCGTCTGCCACACGCAGCATACAGAAAACCCGCGTATAGCGAATACCTGCTCATAGGCTACAGAGTTCGTGGAAACAGCTTCTCCCTACACTCTGATACAGAACTTCGGTAAACTGTGTCTCTCTAATTCTGGGTTACAGATCTCCCAGAAGCTGCGTCGGCTACACTCAGGCAACAGGATTCCCATATACAGCGTATGCCTACTCTCAGACTACAGAACTCTTGGAAACAGCTTCTCTCTACATTCAACATACAGAACTACTGGAAACTGCATCTCTCTACACTTAGATTACAGAACTCCCGAAAGCTGCATCTGCTACACTCAGCATACAGAATACCCACACATAGCGAATGCCTAATTCCAGGATACGCAACTCCTGTAAACAGCTCCTCTCTACACCAAGGATAGCCAACTCCGGTAAACTGCTTCTCTCTACATCCAGGTAGCAGAGCTCCCATAAGTGGCGTGTCCTACACTCAGGATACAGAAATCCCAATTACTGCATATGCCTCTTGCTAGGCCACAGAACTCTTGGAAACAGTTTCTCTCTACACGCATATACAGAACTCTGGTAAACACTGTCTCACGACATGCAGGAGACAGAACGCCCATAAGCTGCGTGTGCTACACTCAGCATACAGAAAACCCGCGTATAGCGAATACCTGCTCATAGGCTCCAGAACTCTTGGAAACAGCTTCTCCCTACAACCTGATACACAACTTCGGTAAACTAACTGTGTCTCTCTAATTCTAGGTTGCAGATCTCCCAGAAGCTGCGTCTGCTGCACTCAGCATACAGAAAACCCGCATATACCGAATACCTATGCCCAGGCTACCGAAATCTTAGAAACAGCTTCTCTCTACACTCAACATACGGAACTCCTGGATACTGTATGTCTCTGCACTTAGGTTATGGAACTCCCGTAAGCTGCATCTCTTACACGCAGCATACCGAAAACCCGCATAGAGCGAATGCCTAATTCCAGGCTACCGAACTCCAGTCAATAGCTGCTCTCTACACCAAGGATAGCCAACTCCGGTACACTGCTTCTCTCTACATCCAGGTAGCAGAGCTCCCATAAGCGGCATCTCCTACACTCAGGATACAGAAATCCCAATTACTGCATATGCCTCTTGCCAGGTGACAGAACTCTTGGAAAGAGTTTCTCTCTACACCCCTATACAGAACTCTGGTAAACTGTGTCTCACGACATTCAAGATACAGAACGCCCATAAGCTGCGTCTGCCACACGCAGCATACAGAAAACCCGCGTATAGCGAATACCTGCTCATAGGCTACAGAGTTCGTGGAAACAGCTTCTCCCTACACTCTGATACAGAACTTCGGTAAACTGTGTCTCTCTAATTCTGGGTTACAGATTTCCCAGAAGCTGCGTCGGCTACACTCAGGCAACAGGATTCCCATATACAGCGTATGCCTACTCTCAGACTACAGAACTCTTGGAAACAGCTTCTCTCTACATTCAACATACAGAACTACTGGAAACTGCATCTCTCTACACTTAGATTACAGAACTCCCGAAAGCTGCATCTGCTACACTCAGCATACAGAATACCCACACATAGCGAATGCCTAATTCCAGGATACGCAACTCCTGTAAACAGCTCCTCTCTACACCAAGGATAGCCAACTCCGGTAAACTGCTTCTCTCTACATCCAGGTAGCAGAGCTCCCATAAGTGGCGTGTCCTACACTCAGGATACAGAAATCCCAATTACTGCATATGCCTCTTGCTAGGCCACAGAACTCTTGGAAACAGTTTCTCTCTACACGCATATACAGAACTCTGGTAAACACTGTCTCACGACATGCAGGAGACAGAACGCCCATAAGCTGCGTGTGCTACACTCAGCATACAGAAAACCCGCGTATAGCGAATACCTGCTCATAGGCTCCAGAACTCTTGGAAACAGCTTCTCCCTACAACCTGATACACAACTTCGGTAAACTAACTGTGTCTCTCTAATTCTAGGTTGCAGATCTCCCAGAAGCTGCGTCTGCTGCACTCAGCATACAGAAAACCCGCATATACCGAATACCTATGCCCAGGCTACCGAAATCTTAGAAACAGCTTCTCTCTACACTCAACATACGGAACTCCTGGATACTGTATGTCTCTGCACTTAGGTTATGGAACTCCCGTAAGCTGCATCTCTTACACGCAGCATACCGAAAACCCGCATAGAGCGAATGCCTAATTCCAGGCTACCGAACTCCAGTCAATAGCTGCTCTCTACACCAAGGATAGCCAACTCCGGTACACTGCTTCTCTCTACATCCAGGTAGCAGAGCTCCCATAAGCGGCATCTCCTACACTCAGGATACAGAAATCCCAATTACTGCATATGCCTCTTGCCAGGTGACAGAACTCTTGGAAAGAGTTTCTCTCTACACCCCTATACAGAACTCTGGTAAACTGTGTCTCACGACATTCAAGATACAGAACGCCCATAAGCTGCGTCTGCCACACGCAGCATACAGAAAACCCGCGTATAGCGAATACCTGCTCATAGGCTACAGAGTTCGTGGAAACAGCTTCTCCCTACACTCTGATACAGAACTTCGGTAAACTGTGTCTCTCTAATTCTGGGTTACAGATTTCCCAGAAGCTGCGTCGGCTACACTCAGGCAACAGGATTCCCATATACAGCGTATGCCTACTCTCAGACTACAGAACTCTTGGAAACAGCTTCTCTCTACATTCAACATACAGAACTACTGGAAACTGCATCTCTCTACACTTAGATTACAGAACTCCCGAAAGCTGCATCTGCTACACTCAGCATACAGAATACCCACACATAGCGAATGCCTAATTCCAGGATACGCAACTCCTGTAAACAGCTCCTCTCTACACCAAGGATAGCCAACTCCGGTAAACTGCTTCTCTCTACATCCAGGTAGCAGAGCTCCCATAAGTGGCGTGTCCTACACTCAGGATACAGAAATCCCAATTACTGCATATGCCTCTTGCTAGGCCACAGAACTCTTGGAAACAGTTTCTCTCTACACGCATATACAGAACTCTGGTACACAGTGTCTCACGACATGCAGGAGACAGAACGCCCATAAGCTGCGTGTGCTACACTCAGCATACAGAAAACCCGCGTATAGCGAATACCTGCTCATAGGCTCCAGACCTCTTGGAAACAGCTTCTCCCTACAACCTGATACACAACTTCGGTAAACTAACTGTGTCTCTCTAATTCTAGGTTGCAGATCTCCCAGAAGCTGCGTCTGCTGCACTCAGCATACAGAAAACCCGCATATACCGAATACCTATGCCCAGGCTACCGAAATCTTAGAAACAGCTTCTCTCTACACTCAACATACGGAACTCCTGGATACTGTATGTCTCTGCACTTAGGTTATGGAACTCCCGTAAGCTGCATCTCTTACACGCAGCATACCGAAAACCCGCATAGAGCGAATGCCTAATTCCAGGCTACCGAACTCCAGTCAATAGCTGCTCTCTACACCAAGGATAGCCAACTCCGGTACACTGCTTCTCTCTACATCCAGGTAGCAGAGCTCCCATAAGCGGCATCTCCTACACTCAGGATACAGAAATCCCAATTACTGCATATGCCTCTTGCCAGGCGACAGAACTCTTGGAAAGAGTTTCTCTCTACACCCCTATACAGAGCTCTGGTATACTGTGTCTCACGACATTCAAGATACAGAACGCCCATAAGCTGCGTCTGCCACACGCAGCATACAGAAAACCCGCGTATAGCGAATACCTGCTCATAGGCTACAGAGTTCGTGGAAACAGCTTCTCCCTACACTCTGATACAGAACTTCGGTAAACTGTGTCTCTCTAATTCTGGGTTACAGATCTCCCAGAAGCTGCGTCGGCTACACTCAGGCAACAGGATTCCCATATACAGCGTATGCCTACTCTCAGACTACAGAACTCTTGGAAACAGCTTCTCTCTACATTCAACATACAGAACTACTGGAAACTGCATCTCTCTACACTTAGATTACAGAACTCCCGAAAGCTGCATCTGCTACACTCAGCATACAGAATACCCACACATAGCGAATGCCTAATTCCAGGATACGCAACTCCTGTAAACAGCTCCTCTCTACACCAAGGATAGCCAACTCCGGTAAACTGCTTCTCTCTACATCCAGGTAGCAGAGCTCCCATAAGTGGCGTGTCCTACACTCAGGATACAGAAATCCCAATTACTGCATATGCCTCTTGCTAGGCCACAGAACTCTTGGAAACAGTTTCTCTCTACACGCATATACAGAACTCTGGTAAACACTGTCTCACGACATGCAGGAGACAGAACGCCCATAAGCTGCGTGTGCTACACTCAGCATACAGAAAACCCGCGTATAGCGAATACCTGCTCATAGGCTCCAGAACTCTTGGAAACAGCTTCTCCCTACAACCTGATACACAACTTCGGTAAACTAACTGTGTCTCTCTAATTCTAGGTTGCAGATCTCCCAGAAGCTGCGTCTGCTGCACTCAGCATACAGAAAACCCGCATATACCGAATACCTATGCCCAGGCTACCAAAATCTTAGAAACAGCTTCTCTCTACACTCAACATACGGAACTCCTGGATACTGTATGTCTCTGCACTTAGGTTATGGAACTCCCGTAAGCTGCATCTCTTACACGCAGCATACCGAAAACCCGCATAGAGCGAATGCCTAATTCCAGGCTACCGAACTCCAGTCAATAGCTGCTCTCTACACCAAGGATAGCCAACTCCGGTACACTGCTTCTCTCTACATCCAGGTAGCAGAGCTCCCATAAGCGGCATCTCCTACACTCAGGATACAGAAATCCCAATTACTGCATATGCCTCTTGCCAGGCGACAGAACTCTTGGAAAGAGTTTCTCTCTACACCCCTATACAGAACTCTGGTAAACTGTGTCTCACGACATTCAAGATACAGAACGCCCATAAGCTGCGTCTGCCACACGCAGCATACAGAAAACCCGCGTATAGCGAATACCTGCTCATAGGCTACAGAGTTCGTGGAAACAGCTTCTCCCTACACTCTGATACAGAACTTCGGTAAACTGTGTCTCTCTAATTCTGGGTTACAGATCTCCCAGAAGCTGCGTCGGCTACACTCAGGCAACAGGATTCCCATATACAGCGTATGCCTACTCTCAGACTACAGAACTCTTGGAAACAGCTTCTCTCTACATTCAACATACAGAACTACTGGAAACTGCATCTCTCTACACTTAGATTACAGAACTCCCGAAAGCTGCATCTGCTACACTCAGCATACAGAATACCCACACATAGCGAATGCCTAATTCCAGGATACGCAACTCCTGTAAACAGCTCCTCTCTACACCAAGGATAGCCAACTCCGGTAAACTGCTTCTCTCTACATCCAGGTAGCAGAGCTCCCATAAGTGGCGTGTCCTACACTCAGGATACAGAAATCCCAATTACTGCATATGCCTCTTGCTAGGCCACAGAACTCTTGGAAACAGTTTCTCTCTACACGCATATACAGAACTCTGGTACACAGTGTCTCACGACATGCAGGAGACAGAACGCCCATAAGCTGCGTGTGCTACACTCAGCATACAGAAAACCCGCGTATAGCGAATACCTGCTCATAGGCTCCAGAACTCTTGGAAACAGCTTCTCCCTACAACCTGATACACAACTTCGGTAAACTAACTGTGTCTCTCTAATTCTAGGTTGCAGATCTCCCAGAAGCTGCGTCTGCTGCACTCAGCATACAGAAAACCCGCATATACCGAATACCTATGCCCAGGCTACCGAAATCTTAGAAACAGCTTCTCTCTACACTCAACATACGGAACTCCTGGATACTATATGTCTCTGCACTTAGGTTATGGAACTCCCGTAAGCTGCATCTCTTACACGCAGCATACCGAAAACCCGCATAGAGCGAATGCCTAATTCCAGGCTACCGAACTCCAGTCAATAGCTGCTCTCTACACCAAGGATAGCCAACTCCGGTACACTGCTTCTCTCTACATCCAGGTAGCAGAGCTCCCATAAGCGGCATCTCCTACACTCAGGATACAGAAATCCCAATTACTGCATATGCCTCTTGCCAGGTGACAGAACTCTTGGAAAGAGTTTCTCTCTACACCCCTATACAGAACTCTGGTAAACTGTGTCTCACGACATTCAAGATACAGAACGCCCATAAGCTGCGTCTGCCACACGCAGCATACAGAAAACCCGCGTATAGCGAATACCTGCTCATAGGCTACAGAGTTCGTGGAAACAGCTTCTCCCTACACTCTGATACAGAACTTCGGTAAACTGTGTCTCTCTAATTCTGGGTTACAGATCTCCCAGAAGCTGCGTCGGCTACACTCAGGCAACAGGATTCCCATATACAGCGTATGCCTACTCTCAGACTACAGAACTCTTGGAAACAGCTTCTCTCTACATTCAACATACAGAACTACTGGAAACTGCATCTCTCTACACTTAGATTACAGAACTCCCGAAAGCTGCATCTGCTACACTCAGCATACAGAATACCCACACATAGCGAATGCCTAATTCCAGGATACGCAACTCCTGTAAACAGCTCCTCTCTACACCAAGGATAGCCAACTCCGGTAAACTGCTTCTCTCTACATCCAGGTAGCAGAGCTCCCATAAGTGGCGTGTCCTACACTCAGGATACAGAAATCCCAATTACTGCATATGCCTCTTGCTAGGCCACAGAACTCTTGGAAACAGTTTCTCTCTACACGCATATACAGAACTCTGGTACACAGTGTCTCACGACATGCAGGAGACAGAACGCCCATAAGCTGCGTGTGCTACACTCAGCATACAGAAAACCCGCGTATAGCGAATACCTGCTCATAGGCTCCAGAACTCTTGGAAACAGCTTCTCCCTACACTCTGATACACAACTTCGGTAAACTAACTGTGTCTCTCTAATTCTAGGTTGCAGATCTCCCAGAAGCTGCGTCTGCTGCACTCAGCATACAGAAAACCCGCATATACCGAATACCTATGCCCAGGCTACCGAAATCTTAGAAACAGCTTCTCTCTACACTCAACATACGGAACTCCTGGATACTGTATGTCTCTGCACTTAGGTTATGGAACTCCCGTAAGCTGCATCTCTTACACGCAGCATACCGAAAACCCGCATAGAGCGAATGCCTAATTCCAGGCTACCGAACTCCAGTCAATAGCTGCTCTCTACACCAAGGATAGCCAACTCCGGTACACTGCTTCTCTCTACATCCAGGTAGCAGAGCTCCCATAAGCGGCATCTCCTACACTCAGGATACAGAAATCCCAATTACTGCATATGCCTCTTGCCAGGCGACAGAACTCTTGGAAAGAGTTTCTCTCTACACCCCTATACAGAGCTCTGGTAAACTGTGTCTCACGACATTCAAGATACAGAACGCCCATAAGCTGCGTCTGCCACACGCAGCATACAGAAAACCCGCGTATAGCGAATACCTGCTCATAGGCTACAGAGTTCGTGGAAACAGCTTCTCCCTACACTCTGATACAGAACTTCGGTAAACTGTGTCTCTCTAATTCTGGGTTACAGATCTCCCAGAAGCTGCGTCGGCTACACTCAGGCAACAGGATTCCCATATACAGCGTATGCCTACTCTCAGACTACAGAACTCTTGGAAACAGCTTCTCTCTACATTCAACATACAGAACTACTGGAAACTGCATCTCTCTACACTTAGATTACAGAACTCCCGAAAGCTGCATCTGCTACACTCAGCATACAGAATACCCACACATAGCGAATGCCTAATTCCAGGATACGCAACTCCTGTAAACAGCTCCTCTCTACACCAAGGATAGCCAACTCCGGTAAACTGCTTCTCTCTACATCCAGGTAGCAGAGCTCCCATAAGTGGCGTGTCCTACACTCAGGATACAGAAATCCCAATTACTGCATATGCCTCTTGCTAGGCCACAGAACTCTTGGAAACAGTTTCTCTCTACACGCATATACAGAACTCTGGTAAACACTGTCTCACGACATGCAGGAGACAGAACGCCCATAAGCTGCGTGTGCTACACTCAGCATACAGAAAACCCGCGTATAGCGAATACCTGCTCATAGGCTCCAGAACTCTTGGAAACAGCTTCTCCCTACAACCTGATACACAACTTCGGTAAACTAACTGTGTCTCTCTAATTCTAGGTTGCAGATCTCCCAGAAGCTGCGTCTGCTGCACTCAGCATACAGAAAACCCGCATATACCGAATACCTATGCCCAGGCTACCGAAATCTTAGAAACAGCTTCTCTCTACACTCAACATACGGAACTCCTGGATACTGTATGTCTCTGCACTTAGGTTATGGAACTCCCGTAAGCTGCATCTCTTACACGCAGCATACCGAAAACCCGCATAGAGCGAATGCCTAATTCCAGGCTACCGAACTCCAGTCAATAGCTGCTCTCTACACCAAGGATAGCCAACTCCGGTACACTGCTTCTCTCTACATCCAGGTAGCAGAGCTCCCATAAGCGGCATCTCCTACACTCAGGATACAGAAATCCCAATTACTGCATATGCCTCTTGCCAGGCGACAGAACTCTTGGAAAGAGTTTCTCTCTACACCCCTATACAGAACTCTGGTAAACTGTGTCTCACGACATTCAAGATACAGAACGCCCATAAGCTGCGTCTGCCACACGCAGCATACAGAAAACCCGCGTATAGCGAATACCTGCTCATAGGCTACAGAGTTCGTGGAAACAGCTTCTCCCTACACTCTGATACAGAACTTCGGTAAACTGTGTCTCTCTAATTCTGGGTTACAGATCTCCCAGAAGCTGCGTCGGCTACACTCAGGCAACAGGATTCCCATATACAGCGTATGCCTACTCTCAGACTACAGAACTCTTGGAAACAGCTTCTCTCTACATTCAACATACAGAACTACTGGAAACTGCATCTCTCTACACTTAGATTACAGAACTCCCGAAAGCTGCATCTGCTACACTCAGCATACAGAATACCCACACATAGCGAATGCCTAATTCCAGGATACGCAACTCCTGTAAACAGCTCCTCTCTACACCAAGGATAGCCAACTCCGGTAAACTGCTTCTCTCTACATCCAGGTAGCAGAGCTCCCATAAGTGGCGTGTCCTACACTCAGGATACAGAAATCCCAATTACTGCATATGCCTCTTGCTAGGCCACAGAACTCTTGGAAACAGTTTCTCTCTACACGCATATACAGAACTCTGGTACACAGTGTCTCACGACATGCAGGAGACAGAACGCCCATAAGCTGCGTGTGCTACACTCAGCATACAGAAAACCCACGTATAGGAATACCTATGCCCAGGCTACCGAAATCTTAGAAACAGCTTCTCTCTACACTCAACATACGGAACTCCTGGATACTGTATGTCTCTGCACTTAGGTTATGGAACTCCCGTAAGCTGCATCTCTTACACGCAGCATACCGAAAACCCGCATAGAGCGAATGCCTAATTCCAGGCTACCGAACTCCAGTCAATAGCTGCTCTCTACACCAAGGATAGCCAACTCCGGTACACTGCTTCTCTCTACATCCAGGTAGCAGAGCTCCCATAAGCGGCATCTCCTACACTCAGGATACAGAAATCCCAATTACTGCATATGCCTCTTGCCAGGCGACAGAACTCTTGGAAAGAGTTTCTCTCTACACCCTTATACAGAACTCTGGTAAACTGTGTCTCACGACATTCAAGATACAGAACGCCCATAAGCTGCGTCTGCCACACGCAGCATACAGAAAACCCGCGTATAGCGAATACCTGCTCATAGGCTACAGAGTTCGTGGAAACAGCTTCTCCCTACACTCTGATACAGAACTTCGGTAAACTGTGTTTCTCTAATTCTGGGTTACAGATCTCCCAGAAGCTGCGTCGGCTACACTCAGGCAACAGGATTCCCATATACAGCGTATGCCTACTCTCAGACTACAGAACTCTTGGAAACAGCTTCTCTCTACATTCAACATACAGAACTACTGGAAACTGCATCTCTCTACACTTAGATTACAGAACTCCCGAAAGCTGCATCTGCTACACTCAGCATACAGAATACCCACACATAGCGAATGCCTAATTCCAGGATACGCAACTCCTGTAAACAGCTCCTCTCTACACCAAGGACAGCCAACTCCGGTAAACTGCTTCTCTCTACATCCAGGTAGCAGAGCTCCCATAAGTGGCGTGTCCTACACTCAGGATACAGAAATCCCAATTACTGCATATGCCTCTTGCTAGGCCACAGAACTCTTGGAAACAGTTTCTCTCTACACGCATATACAGAACTCTGGTACACAGTGTCTCACGACATGCAGGAGACAGAACGCCCATAAGCTGCGTGTGCTACACTCAGCATACAGAAAACCCGCGTATAGCGAATACCTGCTCATAGGCTCCAGAACTCTTGGAAACAGCTTCTCCCTACAACCTGATACACAACTTCGGTAAACTAACTGTGTCTCTCTAATTCTAGGTTGCAGATCTCCCAGAAGCTGCGTCTGCTGCACTCAGCATACAGAAAACCCGCATATACCGAATACCTATGCCCAGGCTACCGAAATCTTAGAAACAGCTTCTCTCTACACTCAACATACGGAACTCCTGGATACTGTATGTCTCTGCACTTAGGTTATGGAACTCCCGTAAGCTGCATCTCTTACACGCAGCATACCGAAAACCCGCATAGAGCGAATGCCTAATTCCAGGCTACCGAACTCCAGTCAATAGCTGCTCTCTACACCAAGGATAGCCAACTCCGGTACACTGCTTCTCTCTACATCCAGGTAGCAGAGCTCCCATAAGCGGCATCTCCTACACTCAGGATACAGAAATCCCAATTACTGCATATGCCTCTTGCCAGGCGACAGAACTCTTGGAAAGAGTTTCTCTCTACACCCCTATACAGAACTCTGGTAAACTGTGTCTCACGACATTCAAGATACAGAACGCCCATAAGCTGCGTCTGCCACACGCAGCATACAGAAAACCCGCGTATAGCGAATACCTGCTCATAGGCTACAGAGTTCGTGGAAACAGCTTCTCCCTACACTCTGATACAGAACTTCGGTAAACTGTGTCTCTCTAATTCTGGGTTACAGATCTCCCAGAAGCTGCGTCGGCTACACTCAGGCAACAGGATTCCCATATACAGCGTATGCCTACTCTCAGACTACAGAACTCTTGGAAACAGCTTCTCTCTACATTCAACATACAGAACTACTGGAAACTGCATCTCTCTACACTTAGATTACAGAACTCCCGAAAGCTGCATCTGCTACACTCAGCATACAGAATACCCACACATAGCGAATGCCTAATTCCAGGATACGCAACTCCTGTAAACAGCTCCTCTCTACCAAGGATAGCCAACTCCGGTAAACTGCTTCTCTCTACATCCAGGTAGCAGAGCTCCCATAAGTGGCGTGTCCTACACTCAGGATACAGAAATCCCAATTACTGCATATGCCTCTTGCTAGGCCACAGAACTCTTGGAAACAGTTTCTCTCTACACGCATATACAGAACTCTGGTACACAGTGTCTCACGACATGCAGGAGACAGAACGCCCATAAGCTGCGTGTGCTACACTCAGCATACAGAAAACCCGCGTATAGCGAATACCTGCTCATAGGCTCCAGAACTCTTGGAAACAGCTTCTCCCTACAACCTGATACACAACTTCGGTAAACTAACTGTGTCTCTCTAATTCTAGGTTGCAGATCTCCCAGAAGCTGCGTCTGCTGCACTCAGCATACAGAAAACCCGCATATACCGAATACCTATGCCCAGGCTACCGAAATCTTAGAAACAGCTTCTCTCTACACTCAACATACGGAACTCCTGGATACTGTATGTCTCTGCACTTAGGTTATGGAACTCCCGTAAGCTGCATCTCTTACACGCAGCATACCGAAAACCCGCATAGAGCGAATGCCTAATTCCAGGCTACCGAACTCCAGTCAATAGCTGCTCTCTACACCAAGGATAGCCAACTCCGGTACACTGCTTCTCTCTACATCCAGGTAGCAGAGCTCCCATAAGCGGCATCTCCTACACTCAGGATACAGAAATCCCAATTACTGCATATGCCTCTTGCCAGGCGACAGAACTCTTGGAAAGAGTTTCTCTCTACACCCTTATACAGAACTCTGGTAAACTGTGTCTCACGACATTCAAGATACAGAACGCCCATAAGCTGCGTCTGCCACACGCAGCATACAGAAAACCCGCGTATAGCGAATACCTGCTCATAGGCTACAGAGTTCGTGGAAACAGCTTCTCCCTACACTCTGATACAGAACTTCGGTAAACTGTGTTTCTCTAATTCTGGGTTACAGATCTCCCAGAAGCTGCGTCGGCTACACTCAGGCAACAGGATTCCCATATACAGCGTATGCCTACTCTCAGACTACAGAACTCTTGGAAACAGCTTCTCTCTACATTCAACATACAGAACTACTGGAAACTGCATCTCTCTACACTTAGATTACAGAACTCCCGAAAGCTGCATCTGCTACACTCAGCATACAGAATACCCACACATAGCGAATGCCTAATTCCAGGATACGCAACTCCTGTAAACAGCTCCTCTCTACACCAAGGACAGCCAACTCCGGTAAACTGCTTCTCTCTACATCCAGGTAGCAGAGCTCCCATAAGTGGCGTGTCCTACACTCAGGATACAGAAATCCCAATTACTGCATATGCCTCTTGCTAGGCCACAGAACTCTTGGAAACAGTTTCTCTCTACACGCATATACAGAACTCTGGTACACAGTGTCTCACGACATGCAGGAGACAGAACGCCCATAAGCTGCGTGTGCTACACTCAGCATACAGAAAACCCGCGTATAGCGAATACCTGCTCATAGGCTCCAGAACTCTTGGAAACAGCTTCTCCCTACACTCTGATACACAACTTCGGTAAACTAACTGTGTCTCTCTAATTCTAGGTTGCAGATCTCCCAGAAGCTGCGTCTGCTGCACTCAGCATACAGAAAACCCGCATATACCGAATACCTATGCCCAGGCTACCGAAATCTTAGAAACAGCTTCTCTCTACACTCAACATACGGAACTCCTGGATACTGTATGTCTCTGCACTTAGGTTATGGAACTCCCGTAAGCTGCATCTCTTACACGCAGCATACCGAAAACCCGCATAGAGCGAATGCTTAATTCCAGGCTACCGAACTCCAGTCAATAGCTGCTCTCTACACCAAGGATAGCCAACTCCGGTACACTGCTTCTCTCTACATCCAGGTAGCAGAGCTCCCATAAGTGGCATCTCCTACACTCAGGATACAGAAATCCCAATTACTGCATATGCCTCTTGCCAGGCGACAGAACTCTTGGAAAGAGTTTCTCTCTACACCCCTATACAGAACTCTGGTAAACTGTGTCTCACGACATTCAAGATACAGAACGCCCATAAGCTGCGTCTGCCACACGCAGCATACAGAAAACCCGCGTATAGCGAATACCTGCTCATAGGCTACAGAGTTCGTGGAAACAGCTTCTCCCTACACTCTGATACAGAACTTCGGTAAACTGTGTCTCTCTAATTCTGGGTTACAGATCTCCCAGAAGCTGCGTCGGCTACACTCAGGCAACAGGATTCCCATATACAGCGTATGCCTACTCTCAGACTACAGAACTCTTGGAAACAGCTTCTCTCTACATTCAACATACAGAACTACTGGAAACTGCATCTCTCTACACTTAGATTACAGAACTCCCGAAAGCTGCATCTGCTACACTCAGCATACAGAATACCCACACATAGCGAATGCCTAATTCCAGGATACGCAACTCCTGTAAACAGCTCCTCTCTACACCAAGGATAGCCAACTCCGGTAAACTGCTTCTCTCTACATCCAGGTAGCAGAGCTCCCATAAGTGGCGTGTCCTACACTCAGGATACAGAAATCCCAATTACTGCATATGCCTCTTGCTAGGCCACAGAACTCTTGGAAACAGTTTCTCTCTACACGCATATACAGAACTCTGGTACACAGTGTCTCACGACATGCAGGAGACAGAACGCCCATAAGCTGCGTGTGCTACACTCAGCATACAGAAAACCCACGTATAGGAATACCTATGCCCAGGCTACCGAAATCTTAGAAACAGCTTCTCTCTACACTCAACATACGGAACTCCTGGATACTGTATGTCTCTGCACTTAGGTTATGGAACTCCCGTAAGCTGCATCTCTTACACGCAGCATACCGAAAACCCGCATAGAGCGAATGCCTAATTCCAGGCTACCGAACTCCAGTCAATAGCTGCTCTCTACACCAAGGATAGCCAACTCCGGTACACTGCTTCTCTCTACATCCAGGTAGCAGAGCTCCCATAAGCGGCATCTCCTACACTCAGGATACAGAAATCCCAATTACTGCATATGCCTCTTGCCAGGCGACAGAACTCTTGGAAAGAGTTTCTCTCTACACCCTTATACAGAACTCTGGTAAACTGTGTCTCACGACATTCAAGATACAGAACGCCCATAAGCTGCGTCTGCCACACGCAGCATACAGAAAACCCGCGTATAGCGAATACCTGCTCATAGGCTACAGAGTTCGTGGAAACAGCTTCTCCCTACACTCTGATACAGAACTTCGGTAAACTGTGTCTCTCTAATTCTGGGTTACAGATCTCCCAGAAGCTGCGTCGGCTACACTCAGGCAACAGGATTCCCATATACAGCGTATGCCTACTCTCAGACTACAGAACTCTTGGAAACAGCTTCTCTCTACATTCAACATACAGAACTACTGGAAACTGCATCTCTCTACACTTAGATTACAGAACTCCCGAAAGCTGCATCTGCTACACTCAGCATACAGAATACCCACACATAGCGAATGCCTAATTCCAGGATACGCAACTCCTGTAAACAGCTCCTCTCTACACCAAGGACAGCCAACTCCGGTAAACTGCTTCTCTCTACATCCAGGTAGCAGAGCTCCCATAAGTGGCGTGTCCTACACTCAGGATACAGAAATCCCAATTACTGCATATGCCTCTTGCTAGGCCACAGAACTCTTGGAAACAGTTTCTCTCTACACGCATATACAGAACTCTGGTACACAGTGTCTCACGACATGCAGGAGACAGAACGCCCATAAGCTGCGTGTGCTACACTCAGCATACAGAAAACCCGCGTATAGCGAATACCTGCTCATAGGCTCCAGAACTCTTGGAAACAGCTTCTCCCTACACTCTGATACACAACTTCGGTAAACTAACTGTGTCTCTCTAATTCTAGGTTGCAGATCTCCCAGAAGCTGCGTCTGCTGCACTCAGCATACAGAAAACCCGCATATACCGAATACCTATGCCCAGGCTACCGAAATCTTAGAAACAGCTTCTCTCTACACTCAACATACGGAACTCCTGGATACTGTATGTCTCTGCACTTAGGTTATGGAACTCCCGTAAGCTGCATCTCTTACACGCAGCATACCGAAAACCCGCATAGAGCGAATGCCTAATTCCAGGCTACCGAACTCCAGTCAATAGCTGCTCTCTACACCAAGGATAGCCAACTCCGGTACACTGCTTCTCTCTACATCCAGGTAGCAGAGCTCCCATAAGTGGCATCTCCTACACTCAGGATACAGAAATCCCAATTACTGCATATGCCTCTTGCCAGGCGACAGAACTCTTGGAAAGAGTTTCTCTCTACACCCCTATACAGAACTCTGGTAAACTGTGTCTCACGACATTCAAGATACAGAACGCCCATAAGCTGCGTCTGCCACACGCAGCATACAGAAAACCCGCGTATAGCGAATACCTGCTCATAGGCTACAGAGTTCGTGGAAACAGCTTCTCCCTACACTCTGATACAGAACTTCGGTAAACTGTGTCTCTCTAATTCTGGGTTACAGATCTCCCAGAAGCTGCGTCGGCTACACTCAGGCAACAGGATTCCCATATACAGCGTATGCCTACTCTCAGACTACAGAACTCTTGGAAACAGCTTCTCTCTACATTCAACATACAGAACTACTGGAAACTGCATCTCTCTACACTTAGATTACAGAACTCCCGAAAGCTGCATCTGCTACACTCAGCATACAGAATACCCACACATAGCGAATGCCTAATTCCAGGATACGCAACTCCTGTAAACAGCTCCTCTCTACACCAAGGACAGCCAACTCCGGTAAACTGCTTCTCTCTACATCCAGGTAGCAGAGCTCCCATAAGTGGCGTGTCCTACACTCAGGATACAGAAATCCCAATTACTGCATATGCCTCTTGCTAGGCCACAGAACTCTTGGAAACAGTTTCTCTCTACACGCATATACAGAACTCTGGTACACAGTGTCTCACGACATGCAGGAGACAGAACGCCCATAAGCTGCGTGTGCTACACTCAGCATACAGAAAACCCACGTATAGGAATACCTATGCCCAGGCTACCGAAATCTTAGAAACAGCTTCTCTCTACACTCAACATACGGAACTCCTGGATACTGTATGTCTCTGCACTTAGGTTATGGAACTCCCGTAAGCTGCATCTCTTACACGCAGCATACCGAAAACCCGCATAGAGCGAATGCCTAATTCCAGGCTACCGAACTCCAGTCAATAGCTGCTCTCTACACCAAGGATAGCCAACTCCGGTACACTGCTTCTCTCTACATCCAGGTAGCAGAGCTCCCATAAGCGGCATCTCCTACACTCAGGATACAGAAATCCCAATTACTGCATATGCCTCTTGCCAGGCGACAGAACTCTTGGAAAGAGTTTCTCTCTACACCCTTATACAGAACTCTGGTAAACTGTGTCTCACTACATTCAAGATACAGAACGCCCATAAGCTGCGTCTGCCACACGCAGCATACAGAAAACCCGCGTATAGCGAATACCTGCTCATAGGCTACAGAGTTCGTGGAAACAGCTTCTCCCTACACTCTGATACAGAACTTCGGTAAACTGTGTTTCTCTAATTCTGGGTTACAGATCTCCCAGAAGCTGCGTCGGCTACACTCAGGCAACAGGATTCCCATATACAGCGTATGCCTACTCTCAGACTACAGAACTCTTGGAAACAGCTTCTCTCTACATTCAACATACAGAACTACTGGAAACTGCATCTCTCTACACTTAGATTACAGAACTCCCGAAAGCTGCATCTGCTACACTCAGCATACAGAATACCCACACATAGCGAATGCCTAATTCCAGGATACGCAACTCCTGTAAACAGCTCCTCTCTACACCAAGGACAGCCAACTCCGGTAAACTGCTTCTCTCTACATCCAGGTAGCAGAGCTCCCATAAGTGGCGTGTCCTACACTCAGGATACAGAAATCCCAATTACTGCATATGCCTCTTGCTAGGCCACAGAACTCTTGGAAACAGTTTCTCTCTACACGCATATACAGAACTCTGGTACACAGTGTCTCACGACATGCAGGAGACAGAACGCCCATAAGCTGCGTGTGCTACACTCAGCATACAGAAAACCCACGTATAGGAATACCTATGCCCAGGCTACCGAAATCTTAGAAACAGCTTCTCTCTACACTCAACATACGGAACTCCTGGATACTGTATGTCTCTGCACTTAGGTTATGGAACTCCCGTAAGCTGCATCTCTTACACGCAGCATACCGAAAACCCGCATAGAGCGAATGCCTAATTCCAGGCTACCGAACTCCAGTCAATAGCTGCTCTCTACACCAAGGATAGCCAACTCCGGTACACTGCTTCTCTCTACATCCAGGTAGCAGAGCTCCCATAAACGGCATCTCCTACACTCAGGATACAGAAATCCCAATTACTGCATATGCCTCTTGCCAGGTGACAGAACTCTTGGAAAGAGTTTCTCTCTACACCCCTATACAGAACTCTGGTAAACTGTGTCTCACGACATTCAAGATACAGAACGCCCATAAGCTGCGTCTGCCACACGCAGCATACAGAAAACCCGCGTATAGCGAATACCTGCTCATAGGCTACAGAGTTCGTGGAAACAGCTTCTCCCTACACTCTGATACAGAACTTCGGTAAACTGTGTCTCTCTAATTCTGGGTTACAGATCTCCCAGAAGCTGCGTCGGCTACACTCATGCAACAGGATTCCCATATACAGCGTATGCCTACTCTCAGACTACAGAACTCTTGGAAACAGCTTCTCTCTACATTCAACATACAGAACTACTGGAAACTGCATCTCTCTACACTTAGATTACAGAACTCCCGAAAGCTGCATCTGCTACACTCAGCATACAGAATACCCACACATAGCGAATGCCTAATTCCAGGATACGCAACTCCTGTAAACAGCTCCTCTCTACACCAAGGATAGCCAACTCCGGTAAACTGCTTCTCTCTACATCCAGGTAGCAGAGCTCCCATAAGTGGCGTGTCCTACACTCAGGATACAGAAATCCCAATTACTGCATATGCCTCTTGCTAGGCCACAGAACTCTTGGAAACAGTTTCTCTCTACACGCATATACAGAACTCTGGTACACAGTGTCTCACGACATGCAGGAGACAGAACGCCCATAAGCTGCGTGTGCTACACTCAGCATACAGAAAACCTGCGTATAGCGAATACCTGCTCATAGGCTCCAGAACTCTTGGAAACAGCTTCTCCCTACACTCTGATACACAACTTCGGTAAACTAACTGTGTCTCTCTAATTCTAGGTTGCAGATCTCCCAGAAGCTGCGTCTGCTGCACTCAGCATACAGAAAACCCGCATATACCGAATACCTATGCCCAGGCTACCGAAATCTTAGAAACAGCTTCTCTCTACACTCAACATACGGAACTCCTGGATACTGTATGTCTCTGCACTTAGGTTATGGAACTCCCGTAAGCTGCATCTCTTACACGCAGCATACCGAAAACCCGCATAGAGCGAATGCCTAATTCCAGGCTACCGAACTCCAGTCAATAGCTGCTCTCTACACCAAGGATAGCCAACTCCGGTACACTGCTTCTCTCTACATCCAGGTAGCAGAGCTCCCATAAGTGGCATCTCCTACACTCAGGATACAGAAATCCCAATTACTGCATATGCCTCTTGCCAGGCGACAGAACTCTTGGAAAGAGTTTCTCTCTACACCCCTATACAGAACTCTGGTAAACTGTGTCTCACGACATTCAAGATACAGAACGCCCATAAGCTGCGTCTGCCACACGCAGCATACAGAAAACCCGCGTATAGCGAATACCTGCTCATAGGCTACAGAGTTCGTGGAAACAGCTTCTCCCTACACTCTGATACAGAACTTCGGTAAACTGTGTCTCTCTAATTCTGGGTTACAGATCTCCCAGAAGCTGCGTCGGCTACACTCAGGCAACAGGATTCCCATATACAGCGTATGCCTACTCTCAGACTACAGAACTCTTGGAAACAGCTTCTCTCTACATTCAACATACAGAACTACTGGAAACTGCATCTCTCTACACTTAGATTACAGAACTCCCGAAAGCTGCATCTGCTACACTCAGCATACAGAATACCCACACATAGCGAATGCCTAATTCCAGGATACGCAACTCCTGTAAACAGCTCCTCTCTACACCAAGGACAGCCAACTCCGGTAAACTGCTTCTCTCTACATCCAGGTAGCAGAGCTCCCATAAGTGGCGTGTCCTACACTCAGGATACAGAAATCCCAATTACTGCATATGCCTCTTGCTAGGCCACAGAACTCTTGGAAACAGTTTCTCTCTACACGCATATACAGAACTCTGGTACACAGTGTCTCACGACATGCAGGAGACAGAACGCCCATAAGCTGCGTGTGCTACACTCAGCATACAGAAAACCCACGTATAGGAATACCTATGCCCAGGCTACCGAAATCTTAGAAACAGCTTCTCTCTACACTCAACATACGGAACTCCTGGATACTGTATGTCTCTGCACTTAGGTTATGGAACTCCCGTAAGCTGCATCTCTTACACGCAGCATACCGAAAACCCGCATAGAGCGAATGCCTAATTCCAGGCTACCGAACTCCAGTCAATAGCTGCTCTCTACACCAAGGATAGCCAACTCCGGTACACTGCTTCTCTCTACATCCAGGTAGCAGAGCTCCCATAAGCGGCATCTCCTACACTCAGGATACAGAAATCCCAATTACTGCATATGCCTCTTGCCAGGCGACAGAACTCTTGGAAAGAGTTTCTCTCTACACCCTTATACAGAACTCTGGTAAACTGTGTCTCACTACATTCAAGATACAGAACGCCCATAAGCTGCGTCTGCCACACGCAGCATACAGAAAACCCGCGTATAGCGAATACCTGCTCATAGGCTACAGAGTTCGTGGAAACAGCTTCTCCCTACACTCTGATACAGAACTTCGGTAAACTGTGTTTCTCTAATTCTGGGTTACAGATCTCCCAGAAGCTGCGTCGGCTACACTCAGGCAACAGGATTCCCATATACAGCGTATGCCTACTCTCAGACTACAGAACTCTTGGAAACAGCTTCTCTCTACATTCAACATACAGAACTACTGGAAACTGCATCTCTCTACACTTAGATTACAGAACTCCCGAAAGCTGCATCTGCTACACTCAGCATACAGAATACCCACACATAGCGAATGCCTAATTCCAGGATACGCAACTCCTGTAAACAGCTCCTCTCTACACCAAGGACAGCCAACTCCGGTAAACTGCTTCTCTCTACATCCAGGTAGCAGAGCTCCCATAAGTGGCGTGTCCTACACTCAGGATACAGAAATCCCAATTACTGCATATGCCTCTTGCTAGGCCACAGAACTCTTGGAAACAGTTTCTCTCTACACGCATATACAGAACTCTGGTACACAGTGTCTCACGACATGCAGGAGACAGAACGCCCATAAGCTGCGTGTGCTACACTCAGCATACAGAAAACCCACGTATAGGAATACCTATGCCCAGGCTACCGAAATCTTAGAAACAGCTTCTCTCTACACTCAACATACGGAACTCCTGGATACTGTATGTCTCTGCACTTAGGTTATGGAACTCCCGTAAGCTGCATCTCTTACACGCAGCATACCGAAAACCCGCATAGAGCGAATGCCTAATTCCAGGCTACCGAACTCCAGTCAATAGCTGCTCTCTACACCAAGGATAGCCAACTCCGGTACACTGCTTCTCTCTACATCCAGGTAGCAGAGCTCCCATAAACGGCATCTCCTACACTCAGGATACAGAAATCCCAATTACTGCATATGCCTCTTGCCAGGTGACAGAACTCTTGGAAAGAGTTTCTCTCTACACCCCTATACAGAACTCTGGTAAACTGTGTCTCACGACATTCAAGATACAGAACGCCCATAAGCTGCGTCTGCCACACGCAGCATACAGAAAACCCGCGTATAGCGAATACCTGCTCATAGGCTACAGAGTTCGTGGAAACAGCTTCTCCCTACACTCTGATACAGAACTTCGGTAAACTGTGTCTCTCTAATTCTGGGTTACAGATCTCCCAGAAGCTGCGTCGGCTACACTCATGCAACAGGATTCCCATATACAGCGTATGCCTACTCTCAGACTACAGAACTCTTGGAAACAGCTTCTCTCTACATTCAACATACAGAACTACTGGAAACTGCATCTCTCTACACTTAGATTACAGAACTCCCAAAGCTGCATCTGCTACACTCAGCATACAGAATACCCACACATAGCGAATGCCTAATTCCAGGATACGCAACTCCTGTAAACAGCTCCTCTCTACACCAAGGATAGCCAACTCCGGTAAACTGCTTCTCTCTACATCCAGGTAGCAGAGCTCCCATAAGTGGCGTGTCCTACACTCAGGATACAGAAATCCCAATTACTGCATATGCCTCTTGCTAGGCCACAGAACTCTTGGAAACAGTTTCTCTCTACACGCATATACAGAACTCTGGTAAACACTGTCTCACGACATGCAGGAGACAGAACGCCCATAAGCTGCGTGTGCTACACTCAGCATACAGAAAACCCGCGTATAGCGAATACCTGCTCATAGGCTCCAGAACTCTTGGAAACAGCTTCTCCCTACACTCTGATACACAACTTCGGTAAACTAACTGTGTCTCTCTAATTCTAGGTTGCAGATCTCTCAGAAGCTGCGTCTGCTGCACTCAGCATACAGAAAACCCGCATATACCGAATACCTATGCCCAGGCTACCGAAATCTTAGAAACAGCTTCTCTCTACACTCAACATACGGAACTCCTGGATACTGTATGTCTCTGCACTTAGGTTATGGAACTCCCGTAAGCTGCATCTCTTACACGCAGCATACCGAAAACCCGCATAGAGCGAATGCCTAATTCCAGGCTACCGAACTCCAGTCAATAGCTGCTCTCTACACCAAGGATAGCCAACTCCGGTACACTGCTTCTCTCTACATCCAGGTAGCAGAGCTCCCATAAGCGGCATCTCCTACACTCAGGATACAGAAATCCCAATTACTGCATATGCCTCTTGCCAGGCGACAGAACTCTTGGAAAGAGTTTCTCTCTACACCCCTATACAGAACTCTGGTAAACTGTGTCTCACGACATTCAAGATACAGAACGCCCATAAGCTGCGTCTGCCACACGCAGCGTACAGAAAACCCGCGTATAGCGAATACCTGCTCATAGGCTACAGAGTTCGTGGAAACAGCTTCTCCCTACACTCTGATACAGAACTTCGGTAAACTGTGTCTCTCTAATTCTGGGTTACAGATCTCCCAGAAGCTGCGTCGGCTACACTCAGGCAACAGGATTCCCATATACAGCGTATGCCTACTCTCAGACTACAGAACTCTTGGAAACAGCTTCTCTCTACATTCAACATACAGAACTACTGGAAACTGCATCTCTCTACACTTAGATTACAGAACTCCCGAAAGCTGCATCTGCTACACTCAGCATACAGAATACCCACACATAGCGAATGCCTAATTCCAGGATACGCAACTCCTGTAAACAGCTCCTCTCTACACCAAGGATAGCCAACTCCGGTAAACTGCTTCTCTCTACATCCAGGTAGCAGAGCTCCCATAAGTGGCGTGTCCTACACTCAGGATACAGAAATCCCAATTACTGCATATGCCTCTTGCTAGGCCACAGAACTCTTGGAAACAGTTTCTCTCTACACGCATATACAGAACTCTGGTACACAGTGTCTCACGACATGCAGGAGACAGAACGCCCATAAGCTGCGTGTGCTACACTCAGCATACAGAAAACCCGCGTATAGCGAATACCTGCTCATAGGCTCCAGAACTCTTGGAAACAGCTTCTCCCTACACTCTGATACACAACTTCGGTAAACTAACTGTGTCTCTCTAATTCTAGGTTGCAGATCTCCCAGAAGCTGCGTCTGCTGCACTCAGCATACAGAAAACCCGCATATACCGAATACCTATGCCCAGGCTACCGAAATCTTAGAAACAGCTTCTCTCTACACTCAACATACGGAACTCCTGGATACTGTATGTCTCTGCACTTAGGTTATGGAACTCCCGTAAGCTGCATCTCTTACACGCAGCATACCGAAAACCCGCATAGAGCGAATGCCTAATTCCAGGCTACCGAACTCCAGTCAATAGCTGCTCTCTACACCAAGGATAGCCAACTCCGGTACACTGCTTCTCTCTACATCCAGGTAGCAGAGCTCCCATAAGCGGCATCTCCTACACTCAGGATACAGAAATCCCAATTACTGCATATGCCTCTTGCCAGGCGACAGAACTCTTGGAAAGAGTTTCTCTCTACACCCTTATACAGAACTCTGGTAAACTGTGTCTCACGACATTCAAGATACAGAACGCCCATAAGCTGCGTCTGCCACACGCAGCATACAGAAAACCCGCGTATAGCGAATACCTGCTCATAGGCTACAGAGTTCGTGGAAACAGCTTCTCCCTACACTCTGATACAGAACTTCGGTAAACTGTGTTTCTCTAATTCTGGGTTACAGATCTCCCAGAAGCTGCGTCGGCTACACTCAGGCAACAGGATTCCCATATACAGCGTATGCCTACTCTCAGACTACAGAACTCTTGGAAACAGCTTCTCTCTACATTCAACATACAGAACTACTGGAAACTGCATCTCTCTACACTTAGATTACAGAACTCCCGAAAGCTGCATCTGCTACACTCAGCATACAGAATACCCACACATAGCGAATGCCTAATTCCAGGATACGCAACTCCTGTAAACAGCTCCTCTCTACACCAAGGACAGCCAACTCCGGTAAACTGCTTCTCTCTACATCCAGGTAGCAGAGCTCCCATAAGTGGCGTGTCCTACACTCAGGATACAGAAATCCCAATTACTGCATATGCCTCTTGCTAGGCCACAGAACTCTTGGAAACAGTTTCTCTCTACACGCATATACAGAACTCTGGTACACAGTGTCTCACGACATGCAGGAGACAGAACGCCCATAAGCTGCGTGTGCTACACTCAGCATACAGAAAACCCGCGTATAGCGAATACCTGCTCATAGGCTCCAGAACTCTTGGAAACAGCTTCTCCCTACAACCTGATACACAACTTCGGTAAACTAACTGTGTCTCTCTAATTCTAGGTTGCAGATCTCCCAGAAGCTGCGTCTGCTGCACTCAGCATACAGAAAACCCGCATATACCGAATACCTATGCCCAGGCTACCGAAATCTTAGAAACAGCTTCTCTCTACACTCAACATACGGAACTCCTGGATACTGTATGTCTCTGCACTTAGGTTATGGAACTCCCGTAAGCTGCATCTCTTACACGCAGCATACCGAAAACCCGCATAGAGCGAATGCCTAATTCCAGGCTACCGAACTCCAGTCAATAGCTGCTCTCTACACCAAGGATAGCGAACTCCGGTACACTGCTTCTCTCTACATCCAGGTAGCAGAGCTCCCATAAGCGGCATCTCCTACACTCAGGATACAGAAATCCCAATTACTGCATATGCCTCTTGCCAGGCGACAGAACTCTTGGAAAGAGTTTCTCTCTACACCCCTATACAGAACTCTGGTAAACTGTGTCTCACGACATTCAAGATACAGAACGCCCATAAGCTGCGTCTGCCACACGCAGCATACAGAAAACCCGCGTATAGCGAATACCTGCTCATAGGCTACAGAGTTCGTGGAAACAGCTTCTCCCTACACTCTGATACAGAACTTCGGTCAACTGTGTCTCTCTAATTCTGGGTTACAGATCTCCCAGAAGCTGCGTCGGCTACACTCAGGCAACAGGATTCCCATATACAGCGTATGCCTACTCTCAGACTACAGAACTCTTGGAAACAGCTTCTCTCTACATTCAACATACAGAACTACTGGAAACTGCATCTCTCTACACTTAGATTACAGAACTCCCGAAAGCTGCATCTGCTACACTCAGCATACAGAATACCCACACATAGCGAATGCCTAATTCCAGGATACGCAACTCCTGTAAACAGCTCCTCTCTACACCAAGGATAGCCAACTCCGGTAAACTGCTTCTCTCTACATCCAGGTAGCAGAGCTCCCATAAGTGGCGTGTCCTACACTCAGGATACAGAAATCCCAATTACTGCATATGCCTCTTGCTAGGCCACAGAACTCTTGGAAACAGTTTCTCTCTACACGCATATACAGAACTCTGGTACACAGTGTCTCACGACATGCAGGAGACAGAACGCCCATAAGCTGCGTGTGCTACACTCAGCATACAGAAAACCCACGTATAGGAATACCTATGCCCAGGCTACCGAAATCTTAGAAACAGCTTCTCTCTACACTCAACATACGGAACTCCTGGATACTGTATGTCTCTGCACTTAGGTTATGGAACTCCCGTAAGCTGCATCTCTTACACGCAGCATACCGAAAACCCGCATAGAGCGAATGCCTAATTCCAGGCTACCGAACTCCAGTCAATAGCTGCTCTCTACACCAAGGATAGCCAACTCCGGTACACTGCTTCTCTCTACATCCAGGTAGCAGAGCTCCCATAAGCGGCATCTCCTACACTCAGGATACAGAAATCCCAATTACTGCATATGCCTCTTGCCAGGCGACAGAACTCTTGGAAAGAGTTTCTCTCTACACCCTTATACAGAACTCTGGTAAACTGTGTCTCACGACATTCAAGATACAGAACGCCCATAAGCTGCGTCTGCCACACGCAGCATACAGAAAACCCGCGTATAGCGAATACCTGCTCATAGGCTACAGAGTTCGTGGAAACAGCTTCTCCCTACACTCTGATACAGAACTTCGGTAAACTGTGTTTCTCTAATTCTGGGTTACAGATCTCCCAGAAGCTGCGTCGGCTACACTCAGGCAACAGGATTCCCATATACAGCGTATGCCTACTCTCAGACTACAGAACTCTTGGAAACAGCTTCTCTCTACATTCAACATACAGAACTACTGGAAACTGCATCTCTCTACACTTAGATTACAGAACTCCCGAAAGCTGCATCTGCTACACTCAGCATACAGAATACCCACACATAGCGAATGCCTAATTCCAGGATACGCAACTCCTGTAAACAGCTCCTCTCTACACCAAGGACAGCCAACTCCGGTAAACTGCTTCTCTCTACATCCAGGTAGCAGAGCTCCCATAAGTGGCGTGTCCTACACTCAGGATACAGAAATCCCAATTACTGCATATGCCTCTTGCTAGGCCACAGAACTCTTGGAAACAGTTTCTCTCTACACGCATATACAGAACTCTGGTACACAGTGTCTCACGACATGCAGGAGACAGAACGCCCATAAGCTGCGTGTGCTACACTCAGCATACAGAAAACCCGCGTATAGCGAATACCTGCTCATAGGCTCCAGAACTCTTGGAAACAGCTTCTCCCTACACTCTGATACACAACTTCGGTAAACTAACTGTGTCTCTCTAATTCTAGGTTGCAGATCTCCCAGAAGCTGCGTCTGCTGCACTCAGCATACAGAAAACCCGCATATACCGAATACCTATGCCCAGGCTACCGAAATCTTAGAAACAGCTTCTCTCTACACTCAACATACGGAACTCCTGGATACTGTATGTCTCTGCACTTAGGTTATGGAACTCCCGTAAGCTGCATCTCTTACACGCAGCATACCGAAAACCCGCATAGAGCGAATGCCTAATTCCAGGCTACCGAACTCCAGTCAATAGCTGCTCTCTACACCAAGGATAGCCAACTCCGGTACACTGCTTCTCTCTACATCCAGGTAGCAGAGCTCCCATAAGCGGCATCTCCTACACTCAGGATACAGAAATCCCAATTACTGCATATGCCTCTTGCCAGGCGACAGAACTCTTGGAAAGAGTTTCTCTCTACACCCTTATACAGAACTCTGGTAAACTGTGTCTCACTACATTCAAGATACAGAACGCCCATAAGCTGCGTCTGCCACACGCAGCATACAGAAAACCCGCGTATAGCGAATACCTGCTCATAGGCTACAGAGTTCGTGGAAACAGCTTCTCCCTACACTCTGATACAGAACTTCGGTAAACTGTGTTTCTCTAATTCTGGGTTACAGATCTCCCAGAAGCTGCGTCGGCTACACTCAGGCAACAGGATTCCCATATACAGCGTATGCCTACTCTCAGACTACAGAACTCTTGGAAACAGCTTCTCTCTACATTCAACATACAGAACTACTGGAAACTGCATCTCTCTACACTTAGATTACAGAACTCCCGAAAGCTGCATCTGCTACACTCAGCATACAGAATACCCACACATAGCGAATGCCTAATTCCAGGATACGCAACTCCTGTAAACAGCTCCTCTCTACACCAAGGACAGCCAACTCCGGTAAACTGCTTCTCTCTACATCCAGGTAGCAGAGCTCCCATAAGTGGCGTGTCCTACACTCAGGATACAGAAATCCCAATTACTGCATATGCCTCTTGCTAGGCCACAGAACTCTTGGAAACAGTTTCTCTCTACACGCATATACAGAACTCTGGTACACAGTGTCTCACGACATGCAGGAGACAGAACGCCCATAAGCTGCGTGTGCTACACTCAGCATACAGAAAACCCGCGTATAGCGAATACCTGCTCATAGGCTCCAGAACTCTTGGAAACAGCTTCTCCCTACAACCTGATACACAACTTCGGTAAACTAACTGTGTCTCTCTAATTCTAGGTTGCAGATCTCCCAGAAGCTGCGTCTGCTGCACTCAGCATACAGAAAACCCGCATATACCGAATACCTATGCCCAGGCTACCGAAATCTTAGAAACAGCTTCTCTCTACACTCAACATACGGAACTCCTGGATACTGTATGTCTCTGCACTTAGGTTATGGAACTCCCGTAAGCTGCATCTCTTACACGCAGCATACCGAAAACCCGCATAGAGCGAATGCCTAATTCCAGGCTACCGAACTCCAGTCAATAGCTGCTCTCTACACCAAGGATAGCCAACTCCGGTACACTGCTTCTCTCTACATCCAGGTAGCAGAGCTCCCATAAGCGGCATCTCCTACACTCAGGATACAGAAATCCCAATTACTGCATATGCCTCTTGCCAGGCGACAGAACTCTTGGAAAGAGTTTCTCTCTACACCCCTATACAGAACTCTGGTAAACTGTGTCTCACGACATTCAAGATACAGAACGCCCATAAGCTGCGTCTGCCACACGCAGCATACAGAAAACCCGCGTATAGCGAATACCTGCTCATAGGCTACAGAGTTCGTGGAAACAGCTTCTCCCTACACTCTGATACAGAACTTCGGTAAACTGTGTCTCTCTAATTCTGGGTTACAGATCTCCCAGAAGCTGCGTCGGCTACACTCAGGCAACAGGATTCCCATATACAGCGTATGCCTACTCTCAGACTACAGAACTCTTGGAAACAGCTTCTCTCTACATTCAACATACAGAACTACTGGAAACTGCATCTCTCTACACTTAGATTACAGAACTCCCGAAAGCTGCATCTGCTACACTCAGCATACAGAATACCCACACATAGCGAATGCCTAATTCCAGGATACGCAACTCCTGTAAACAGCTCCTCTCTACACCAAGGATAGCCAACTCCGGTAAACTGCTTCTCTCTACATCCAGGTAGCAGAGCTCCCATAAGTGGCGTGTCCTACACTCAGGATACAGAAATCCCAATTACTGCATATGCCTCTTGCTAGGCCACAGAACTCTTGGAAACAGTTTCTCTCTACACGCATATACAGAACTCTGGTACACAGTGTCTCACGACATGCAGGAGACAGAACGCCCATAAGCTGCGTGTGCTACACTCAGCATACAGAAAACCCGCGTATAGCGAATACCTGCTCATAGGCTCCAGAACTCTTGGAAACAGCTTCTCCCTACAACCTGATACACAACTTCGGTAAACTAACTGTGTCTCTCTAATTCTAGGTTGCAGATCTCCCAGAAGCTGCGTCTGCTGCACTCAGCATACAGAAAACCCGCATATACCGAATACCTATGCCCAGGCTACCGAAATCTTAGAAACAGCTTCTCTCTACACTCAACATACGGAACTCCTGGATACTGTATGTCTCTGCACTTAGGTTATGGAACTCCCGTAAGCTGCATCTCTTACACGCAGCATACCGAAAACCCGCATAGAGCGAATGCCTAATTCCAGGCTACCGAACTCCAGTCAATAGCTGCTCTCTACACCAAGGATAGCCAACTCCGGTACACTGCTTCTCTCTACATCCAGGTAGCAGAGCTCCCATAAGCGGCATCTCCTACACTCAGGATACAGAAATCCCAATTACTGCATATGCCTCTTGCCAGGCGACAGAACTCTTGGAAAGAGTTTCTCTCTACACCCTTATACAGAACTCTGGTAAACTGTGTCTCACGACATTCAAGATACAGAACGCCCATAAGCTGCGTCTGCCACACGCAGCATACAGAAAACCCGCGTATAGCGAATACCTGCTCATAGGCTACAGAGTTCGTGGAAACAGCTTCTCCCTACACTCTGATACAGAACTTCGGTAAACTGTGTTTCTCTAATTCTGGGTTACAGATCTCCCAGAAGCTGCGTCGGCTACACTCAGGCAACAGGATTCCCATATACAGCGTATGCCTACTCTCAGACTACAGAACTCTTGGAAACAGCTTCTCTCTACATTCAACATACAGAACTACTGGAAACTGCATCTCTCTACACTTAGATTACAGAACTCCCGAAAGCTGCATCTGCTACACTCAGCATACAGAATACCCACACATAGCGAATGCCTAATTCCAGGATACGCAACTCCTGTAAACAGCTCCTCTCTACACCAAGGATAGCCAACTCCGGTAAACTGCTTCTCTCTACATCCAGGTAGCAGAGCTCCCATAAGTGGCGTGTCCTACACTCAGGATACAGAAATCCCAATTACTGCATATGCCTCTTGCTAGGCCACAGAACTCTTGGAAACAGTTTCTCTCTACACGCATATACAGAACTCTGGTACACAGTGTCTCACGACATGCAGGAGACAGAACGCCCATAAGCTGCGTGTGCTACACTCAGCATACAGAAAACCCGCGTATAGCGAATACCTGCTCATAGGCTCCAGAACTCTTGGAAACAGCTTCTCCCTACACTCTGATACACAACTTCGGTAAACTAACTGTGTCTCTCTAATTCTAGGTTGCAGATCTCCCAGAAGCTGCGTCTGCTGCACTCAGCATACAGAAAACCCGCATATACCGAATACCTATGCCCAGGCTACCGAAATCTTAGAAACAGCTTCTCTCTACACTCAACATACGGAACTCCTGGATACTGTATGTCTCTGCACTTAGGTTATGGAACTCCCGTAAGCTGCATCTCTTACACGCAGCATACCGAAAACCCGCATAGAGCGAATGCCTAATTCCAGGCTACCGAACTCCAGTCAATAGCTGCTCTCTACACCAAGGATAGCCAACTCCGGTACACTGCTTCTCTCTACATCCAGGTAGCAGAGCTCCCATAAGCGGCATCTCCTACACTCAGGATACAGAAATCCCAATTACTGCATATGCCTCTTGCCAGGCGACAGAACTCTTGGAAAGAGTTTCTCTCTACACCCTTATACAGAACTCTGGTAAACTGTGTCTCACGACATTCAAGATACAGAACGCCCATAAGCTGCGTCTGCCACACGCAGCATACAGAAAACCCGCGTATAGCGAATACCTGCTCATAGGCTACAGAGTTCGTGGAAACAGCTTCTCCCTACACTCTGATACAGAACTTCGGTAAACTGTGTTTCTCTAATTCTGGGTTACAGATCTCCCAGAAGCTGCGTCGGCTACACTCAGGCAACAGGATTCCCATATACAGCGTATGCCTACTCTCAGACTACAGAACTCTTGGAAACAGCTTCTCTCTACATTCAACATACAGAACTACTGGAAACTGCATCTCTCTACACTTAGATTACAGAACTCCCGAAAGCTGCATCTGCTACACTCAGCATACAGAATACCCACACATAGCGAATGCCTAATTCCAGGATACGCAACTCCTGTAAACAGCTCCTCTCTACACCAAGGACAGCCAACTCCGGTAAACTGCTTCTCTCTACATCCAGGTAGCAGAGCTCCCATAAGTGGCGTGTCCTACACTCAGGATACAGAAATCCCAATTACTGCATATGCCTCTTGCTAGGCCACAGAACTCTTGGAAACAGTTTCTCTCTACACGCATATACAGAACTCTGGTACACAGTGTCTCACGACATGCAGGAGACAGAACGCCCATAAGCTGCGTGTGCTACACTCAGCATACAGAAAACCCGCGTATAGCGAATACCTGCTCATAGGCTCCAGAACTCTTGGAAACAGCTTCTCCCTACAACCTGATACACAACTTCGGTAAACTAACTGTGTCTCTCTAATTCTAGGTTGCAGATCTCCCAGAAGCTGCGTCTGCTGCACTCAGCATACAGAAAACCCGCATATACCGAATACCTATGCCCAGGCTACCGAAATCTTAGAAACAGCTTCTCTCTACACTCAACATACGGAACTCCTGGATACTGTATGTCTCTGCACTTAGGTTATGGAACTCCCGTAAGCTGCATCTCTTACACGCAGCATACCGAAAACCCGCATAGAGCGAATGCCTAATTCCAGGCTACCGAACTCCAGTCAATAGCTGCTCTCTACACCAAGGATAGCGAACTCCGGTACACTGCTTCTCTCTACATCCAGGTAGCAGAGCTCCCATAAGCGGCATCTCCTACACTCAGGATACAGAAATCCCAATTACTGCATATGCCTCTTGCCAGGCGACAGAACTCTTGGAAAGAGTTTCTCTCTACACCCCTATACAGAACTCTGGTAAACTGTGTCTCACGACATTCAAGATACAGAACGCCCATAAGCTGCGTCTGCCACACGCAGCATACAGAAAACCCGCGTATAGCGAATACCTGCTCATAGGCTACAGAGTTCGTGGAAACAGCTTCTCCCTACACTCTGATACAGAACTTCGGTAAACTGTGTCTCTCTAATTCTGGGTTACAGATCTCCCAGAAGCTGCGTCGGCTACACTCAGGCAACAGGATTCCCATATACAGCGTATGCCTACTCTCAGACTACAGAACTCTTGGAAACAGCTTCTCTCTACATTCAACATACAGAACTACTGGAAACTGCATCTCTCTACACTTAGATTACAGAACTCCCGAAAGCTGCATCTGCTACACTCAGCATACAGAATACCCACACATAGCGAATGCCTAATTCCAGGATACGCAACTCCTGTAAACAGCTCCTCTCTACACCAAGGATAGCCAACTCCGGTAAACTGCTTCTCTCTACATCCAGGTAGCAGAGCTCCCATAAGTGGCGTGTCCTACACTCAGGATACAGAAATCCCAATTACTGCATATGCCTCTTGCTAGGCCACAGAACTCTTGGAAACAGTTTCTCTCTACACGCATATACAGAACTCTGGTACACAGTGTCTCACGACATGCAGGAGACAGAACGCCCATAAGCTGCGTGTGCTACACTCAGCATACAGAAAACCCACGTATAGGAATACCTATGCCCAGGCTACCGAAATCTTAGAAACAGCTTCTCTCTACACTCAACATACGGAACTCCTGGATACTGTATGTCTCTGCACTTAGGTTATGGAACTCCCGTAAGCTGCATCTCTTACACGCAGCATACCGAAAACCCGCATAGAGCGAATGCCTAATTCCAGGCTACCGAACTCCAGTCAATAGCTGCTCTCTACACCAAGGATAGCCAACTCCGGTACACTGCTTCTCTCTACATCCAGGTAGCAGAGCTCCCATAAGCGGCATCTCCTACACTCAGGATACAGAAATCCCAATTACTGCATATGCCTCTTGCCAGGCGACAGAACTCTTGGAAAGAGTTTCTCTCTACACCCTTATACAGAACTCTGGTAAACTGTGTCTCACGACATTCAAGATACAGAACGCCCATAAGCTGCGTCTGCCACACGCAGCATACAGAAAACCCGCGTATAGCGAATACCTGCTCATAGGCTACAGAGTTCGTGGAAACAGCTTCTCCCTACACTCTGATACAGAACTTCGGTAAACTGTGTTTCTCTAATTCTGGGTTACAGATCTCCCAGAAGCTGCGTCGGCTACACTCAGGCAACAGGATTCCCATATACAGCGTATGCCTACTCTCAGACTACAGAACTCTTGGAAACAGCTTCTCTCTACATTCAACATACAGAACTACTGGAAACTGCATCTCTCTACACTTAGATTACAGAACTCCCGAAAGCTGCATCTGCTACACTCAGCATACAGAATACCCACACATAGCGAATGCCTAATTCCAGGATACGCAACTCCTGTAAACAGCTCCTCTCTACACCAAGGACAGCCAACTCCGGTAAACTGCTTCTCTCTACATCCAGGTAGCAGAGCTCCCATAAGTGGCGTGTCCTACACTCAGGATACAGAAATCCCAATTACTGCATATGCCTCTTGCTAGGCCACAGAACTCTTGGAAACAGTTTCTCTCTACACGCATATACAGAACTCTGGTACACAGTGTCTCACGACATGCAGGAGACAGAACGCCCATAAGCTGCGTGTGCTACACTCAGCATACAGAAAACCCGCGTATAGCGAATACCTGCTCATAGGCTCCAGAACTCTTGGAAACAGCTTCTCCCTACACTCTGATACACAACTTCGGTAAACTAACTGTGTCTCTCTAATTCTAGGTTGCAGATCTCCCAGAAGCTGCGTCTGCTGCACTCAGCATACAGAAAACCCGCATATACCGAATACCTATGCCCAGGCTACCGAAATCTTAGAAACAGCTTCTCTCTACACTCAACATACGGAACTCCTGGATACTGTATGTCTCTGCACTTAGGTTATGGAACTCCCGTAAGCTGCATCTCTTACACGCAGCATACCGAAAACCCGCATAGAGCGAATGCCTAATTCCAGGCTACCGAACTCCAGTCAATAGCTGCTCTCTACACCAAGGATAGCGAACTCCGGTACACTGCTTCTCTCTACATCCAGGTAGCAGAGCTCCCATAAGCGGCATCTCCTACACTCAGGATACAGAAATCCCAATTACTGCATATGCCTCTTGCCAGGCGACAGAACTCTTGGAAAGAGTTTCTCTCTACACCCCTATACAGAACTCTGGTAAACTGTGTCTCACGACATTCAAGATACAGAACGCCCATAAGCTGCGTCTGCCACACGCAGCATACAGAAAACCCGCGTATAGCGAATACCTGCTCATAGGCTACAGAGTTCGTGGAAACAGCTTCTCCCTACACTCTGATACAGAACTTCGGTAAACTGTGTCTCTCTAATTCTGGGTTACAGATCTCCCAGAAGCTGCGTCGGCTACACTCAGGCAACAGGATTCCCATATACAGCGTATGCCTACTCTCAGACTACAGAACTCTTGGAAACAGCTTCTCTCTACATTCAACATACAGAACTACTGGAAACTGCATCTCTCTACACTTAGATTACAGAACTCCCGAAAGCTGCATCTGCTACACTCAGCATACAGAATACCCACACATAGCGAATGCCTAATTCCAGGATACGCAACTCCTGTAAACAGCTCCTCTCTACACCAAGGATAGCCAACTCCGGTAAACTGCTTCTCTCTACATCCAGGTAGCAGAGCTCCCATAAGTGGCGTGTCCTACACTCAGGATACAGAAATCCCAATTACTGCATATGCCTCTTGCTAGGCCACAGAACTCTTGGAAACAGTTTCTCTCTACACGCATATACAGAACTCTGGTACACAGTGTCTCACGACATGCAGGAGACAGAACGCCCATAAGCTGCGTGTGCTACACTCAGCATACAGAAAACCCACGTATAGGAATACCTATGCCCAGGCTACCGAAATCTTAGAAACAGCTTCTCTCTACACTCAACATACGGAACTCCTGGATACTGTATGTCTCTGCACTTAGGTTATGGAACTCCCGTAAGCTGCATCTCTTACACGCAGCATACCGAAAACCCGCATAGAGCGAATGCCTAATTCCAGGCTACCGAACTCCAGTCAATAGCTGCTCTCTACACCAAGGATAGCCAACTCCGGTACACTGCTTCTCTCTACATCCAGGTAGCAGAGCTCCCATAAGCGGCATCTCCTACACTCAGGATACAGAAATCCCAATTACTGCATATGCCTCTTGCCAGGCGACAGAACTCTTGGAAAGAGTTTCTCTCTACACCCTTATACAGAACTCTGGTAAACTGTGTCTCACGACATTCAAGATACAGAACGCCCATAAGCTGCGTCTGCCACACGCAGCATACAGAAAACCCGCGTATAGCGAATACCTGCTCATAGGCTACAGAGTTCGTGGAAACAGCTTCTCCCTACACTCTGATACAGAACTTCGGTAAACTGTGTTTCTCTAATTCTGGGTTACAGATCTCCCAGAAGCTGCGTCGGCTACACTCAGGCAACAGGATTCCCATATACAGCGTATGCCTACTCTCAGACTACAGAACTCTTGGAAACAGCTTCTCTCTACATTCAACATACAGAACTACTGGAAACTGCATCTCTCTACACTTAGATTACAGAACTCCCGAAAGCTGCATCTGCTACACTCAGCATACAGAATACCCACACATAGCGAATGCCTAATTCCAGGATACGCAACTCCTGTAAACAGCTCCTCTCTACACCAAGGACAGCCAACTCCGGTAAACTGCTTCTCTCTACATCCAGGTAGCAGAGCTCCCATAAGTGGCGTGTCCTACACTCAGGATACAGAAATCCCAATTACTGCATATGCCTCTTGCTAGGCCACAGAACTCTTGGAAACAGTTTCTCTCTACACGCATATACAGAACTCTGGTACACAGTGTCTCACGACATGCAGGAGACAGAACGCCCATAAGCTGCGTGTGCTACACTCAGCATACAGAAAACCCGCGTATAGCGAATACCTGCTCATAGGCTCCAGAACTCTTGGAAACAGCTTCTCCCTACACTCTGATACACAACTTCGGTAAACTAACTGTGTCTCTCTAATTCTAGGTTGCAGATCTCCCAGAAGCTGCGTCTGCTGCACTCAGCATACAGAAAACCCGCATATACCGAATACCTATGCCCAGGCTACCGAAATCTTAGAAACAGCTTCTCTCTACACTCAACATACGGAACTCCTGGATACTGTATGTCTCTGCACTTAGGTTATGGAACTCCCGTAAGCTGCATCTCTTACACGCAGCATACCGAAAACCCGCATAGAGCGAATGCCTAATTCCAGGCTACCGAACTCCAGTCAATAGCTGCTCTCTACACCAAGGATAGCCAACTCCGGTACACTGCTTCTCTCTACATCCAGGTAGCAGAGCTCCCATAAGCGGCATCTCCTACACTCAGGATACAGAAATCCCAATTACTGCATATGCCTCTTGCCAGGCGACAGAACTCTTGGAAAGAGTTTCTCTCTACACCCTTATACAGAACTCTGGTAAACTGTGTCTCACTACATTCAAGATACAGAACGCCCATAAGCTGCGTCTGCCACACGCAGCATACAGAAAACCCGCGTATAGCGAATACCTGCTCATAGGCTACAGAGTTCGTGGAAACAGCTTCTCCCTACACTCTGATACAGAACTTCGGTAAACTGTGTTTCTCTAATTCTGGGTTACAGATCTCCCAGAAGCTGCGTCGGCTACACTCAGGCAACAGGATTCCCATATACAGCGTATGCCTACTCTCAGACTACAGAACTCTTGGAAACAGCTTCTCTCTACATTCAACATACAGAACTACTGGAAACTGCATCTCTCTACACTTAGATTACAGAACTCCCGAAAGCTGCATCTGCTACACTCAGCATACAGAATACCCACACATAGCGAATGCCTAATTCCAGGATACGCAACTCCTGTAAACAGCTCCTCTCTACACCAAGGACAGCCAACTCCGGTAAACTGCTTCTCTCTACATCCAGGTAGCAGAGCTCCCATAAGTGGCGTGTCCTACACTCAGGATACAGAAATCCCAATTACTGCATATGCCTCTTGCTAGGCCACAGAACTCTTGGAAACAGTTTCTCTCTACACGCATATACAGAACTCTGGTACACAGTGTCTCACGACATGCAGGAGACAGAACGCCCATAAGCTGCGTGTGCTACACTCAGCATACAGAAAACCCGCGTATAGCGAATACCTGCTCATAGGCTCCAGAACTCTTGGAAACAGCTTCTCCCTACACTCTGATACACAACTTCGGTAAACTAACTGTGTCTCTCTAATTCTAGGTTGCAGATCTCCCAGAAGCTGCGTCTGCTGCACTCAGCATACAGAAAACCCGCATATACCGAATACCTATGCCCAGGCTACCGAAATCTTAGAAACAGCTTCTCTCTACACTCAACATACGGAACTCCTGGATACTGTATGTCTCTGCACTTAGGTTATGGAACTCCCGTAAGCTGCATCTCTTACACGCAGCATACCGAAAACCCGCATAGAGCGAATGCCTAATTCCAGGCTACCGAACTCCAGTCAATAGCTGCTCTCTACACCAAGGATAGCCAACTCCGGTACACTGCTTCTCTCTACATCCAGGTAGCAGAGCTCCCATAAGCGGCATCTCCTACACTCAGGATACAGAAATCCCAATTACTGCATATGCCTCTTGCCAGGCGACAGAACTCTTGGAAAGAGTTTCTCTCTACACCCCTATACAGAACTCTGGTAAACTGTGTCTCACGACATTCAAGATACAGAACGCCCATAAGCTGCGTCTGCCACACGCAGCATACAGAAAACCCGCGTATAGCGAATACCTGCTCATAGGCTACAGAGTTCGTGGAAACAGCTTCTCCCTACACTCTGATACAGAACTTCGGTAAACTGTGTCTCTCTAATTCTGGGTTACAGATCTCCCAGAAGCTGCGTCGGCTACACTCAGGCAACAGGATTCCCATATACAGCGTATGCCTACTCTCAGACTACAGAACTCTTGGAAACAGCTTCTCTCTACATTCAACATACAGAACTACTGGAAACTGCATCTCTCTACACTTAGATTACAGAACTCCCGAAAGCTGCATCTGCTACACTCAGCATACAGAATACCCACACATAGCGAATGCCTAATTCCAGGATACGCAACTCCTGTAAACAGCTCCTCTCTACACCAAGGATAGCCAACTCCGGTAAACTGCTTCTCTCTACATCCAGGTAGCAGAGCTCCCATAAGTGGCGTGTCCTACACTCAGGATACAGAAATCCCAATTACTGCATATGCCTCTTGCTAGGCCACAGAACTCTTGGAAACAGTTTCTCTCTACACGCATATACAGAACTCTGGTACACAGTGTCTCACGACATGCAGGAGACAGAACGCCCATAAGCTGCGTGTGCTACACTCAGCATACAGAAAACCCGCGTATAGCGAATACCTGCTCATAGGCTCCAGAACTCTTGGAAACAGCTTCTCCCTACAACCTGATACACAACTTCGGTAAACTAACTGTGTCTCTCTAATTCTAGGTTGCAGATCTCCCAGAAGCTGCGTCTGCTGCACTCAGCATACAGAAAACCCGCATATACCGAATACCTATGCCCAGGCTACCGAAATCTTAGAAACAGCTTCTCTCTACACTCAACATACGGAACTCCTGGATACTGTATGTCTCTGCACTTAGGTTATGGAACTCCCGTAAGCTGCATCTCTTACACGCAGCATACCGAAAACCCGCATAGAGCGAATGCCTAATTCCAGGCTACCGAACTCCAGTCAATAGCTGCTCTCTACACCAAGGATAGCCAACTCCGGTACACTGCTTCTCTCTACATCCAGGTAGCAGAGCTCCCATAAGCGGCATCTCCTACACTCAGGATACAGAAATCCCAATTACTGCATATGCCTCTTGCCAGGCGACAGAACTCTTGGAAAGAGTTTCTCTCTACACCCTTATACAGAACTCTGGTAAACTGTGTCTCACGACATTCAAGATACAGAACGCCCATAAGCTGCGTCTGCCACACGCAGCATACAGAAAACCCGCGTATAGCGAATACCTGCTCATAGGCTACAGAGTTCGTGGAAACAGCTTCTCCCTACACTCTGATACAGAACTTCGGTAAACTGTGTTTCTCTAATTCTGGGTTACAGATCTCCCAGAAGCTGCGTCGGCTACACTCAGGCAACAGGATTCCCATATACAGCGTATGCCTACTCTCAGACTACAGAACTCTTGGAAACAGCTTCTCTCTACATTCAACATACAGAACTACTGGAAACTGCATCTCTCTACACTTAGATTACAGAACTCCCGAAAGCTGCATCTGCTACACTCAGCATACAGAATACCCACACATAGCGAATGCCTAATTCCAGGATACGCAACTCCTGTAAACAGCTCCTCTCTACACCAAGGATAGCCAACTCCGGTAAACTGCTTCTCTCTACATCCAGGTAGCAGAGCTCCCATAAGTGGCGTGTCCTACACTCAGGATACAGAAATCCCAATTACTGCATATGCCTCTTGCTAGGCCACAGAACTCTTGGAAACAGTTTCTCTCTACACGCATATACAGAACTCTGGTACACAGTGTCTCACGACATGCAGGAGACAGAACGCCCATAAGCTGCGTGTGCTACACTCAGCATACAGAAAACCCACGTATAGGAATACCTATGCCCAGGCTACCGAAATCTTAGAAACAGCTTCTCTCTACACTCAACATACGGAACTCCTGGATACTGTATGTCTCTGCACTTAGGTTATGGAACTCCCGTAAGCTGCATCTCTTACACGCAGCATACCGAAAACCCGCATAGAGCGAATGCCTAATTCCAGGCTACCGAACTCCAGTCAATAGCTGCTCTCTACACCAAGGATAGCCAACTCCGGTACACTGCTTCTCTCTACATCCAGGTAGCAGAGCTCCCATAAGCGGCATCTCCTACACTCAGGATACAGAAATCCCAATTACTGCATATGCCTCTTGCCAGGCGACAGAACTCTTGGAAAGAGTTTCTCTCTACACCCCTATACAGAACTCTGGTAAACTGTGTCTCACGACATTCAAGATACAGAACGCCCATAAGCTGCGTCTGCCACACGCAGCATACAGAAAACCCGCGTATAGCGAATACCTGCTCATAGGCTACAGAGTTCGTGGAAACAGCTTCTCCCTACACTCTGATACAGAACTTCGGTAAACTGTGTTTCTCTAATTCTGGGTTACAGATCTCCCAGAAGCTGCGTCGGCTACACTCAGGCAACAGGATTCCCATATACAGCGTATGCCTACTCTCAGACTACAGAACTCTTGGAAACAGCTTCTCTCTACATTCAACATACAGAACTACTGGAAACTGCATCTCTCTACACTTAGATTACAGAACTCCCGAAAGCTGCATCTGCTACACTCAGCATACAGAATACCCACACATAGCGAATGCCTAATTCCAGGATACGCAACTCCTGTAAACAGCTCCTCTCTACACCAAGGACAGCCAACTCCGGTAAACTGCTTCTCTCTACATCCAGGTAGCAGAGCTCCCATAAGTGGCGTGTCCTACACTCAGGATACAGAAATCCCAATTACTGCATATGCCTCTTGCTAGGCCACAGAACTCTTGGAAACAGTTTCTCTCTACACGCATATACAGAACTCTGGTACACAGTGTCTCACGACATGCAGGAGACAGAACGCCCATAAGCTGCGTGTGCTACACTCAGCATACAGAAAACCCGCGTATAGCGAATACCTGCTCATAGGCTCCAGAACTCTTGGAAACAGCTTCTCCCTACACTCTGATACACAACTTCGGTAAACTAACTGTGTCTCTCTAATTCTAGGTTGCAGATCTCCCAGAAGCTGCGTCTGCTGCACTCAGCATACAGAAAACCCGCATATACCGAATACCTATGCCCAGGCTACCGAAATCTTAGAAACAGCTTCTCTCTACACTCAACATACGGAACTCCTGGATACTGTATGTCTCTGCACTTAGGTTATGGAACTCCCGTAAGCTGCATCTCTTACACGCAGCATACCGAAAACCCGCATAGAGCGAATGCCTAATTCCAGGCTACCGAACTCCAGTCAATAGCTGCTCTCTACACCAAGGATAGCCAACTCCGGTACACTGCTTCTCTCTACATCCAGGTAGCAGAGCTCCCATAAGTGGCATCTCCTACACTCAGGATACAGAAATCCCAATTACTGCATATGCCTCTTGCCAGGCGACAGAACTCTTGGAAAGAGTTTCTCTCTACACCCCTATACAGAACTCTGGTAAACTGTGTCTCACGACATTCAAGATACAGAACGCCCATAAGCTGCGTCTGCCACACGCAGCATACAGAAAACCCGCGTATAGCGAATACCTGCTCATAGGCTACAGAGTTCGTGGAAACAGCTTCTCCCTACACTCTGATACAGAACTTCGGTAAACTGTGTCTCTCTAATTCTGGGTTACAGATCTCCCAGAAGCTGCGTCGGCTACACTCAGGCAACAGGATTCCCATATACAGCGTATGCCTACTCTCAGACTACAGAACTCTTGGAAACAGCTTCTCTCTACATTCAACATACAGAACTACTGGAAACTGCATCTCTCTACACTTAGATTACAGAACTCCCGAAAGCTGCATCTGCTACACTCAGCATACAGAATACCCACACATAGCGAATGCCTAATTCCAGGATACGCAACTCCTGTAAACAGCTCCTCTCTACACCAAGGACAGCCAACTCCGGTAAACTGCTTCTCTCTACATCCAGGTAGCAGAGCTCCCATAAGTGGCGTGTCCTACACTCAGGATACAGAAATCCCAATTACTGCATATGCCTCTTGCTAGGCCACAGAACTCTTGGAAACAGTTTCTCTCTACACGCATATACAGAACTCTGGTACACAGTGTCTCACGACATGCAGGAGACAGAACGCCCATAAGCTGCGTGTGCTACACTCAGCATACAGAAAACCCACGTATAGGAATACCTATGCCCAGGCTACCGAAATCTTAGAAACAGCTTCTCTCTACACTCAACATACGGAACTCCTGGATACTGTATGTCTCTGCACTTAGGTTATGGAACTCCCGTAAGCTGCATCTCTTACACGCAGCATACCGAAAACCCGCATAGAGCGAATGCCTAATTCCAGGCTACCGAACTCCAGTCAATAGCTGCTCTCTACACCAAGGATAGCCAACTCCGGTACACTGCTTCTCTCTACATCCAGGTAGCAGAGCTCCCATAAGCGGCATCAGGTAACATACTGCATATGCCTCTTGCTAGGCCACAGAACTCTTGGAAACAGTTTCTCTCTACACGCATATACAGAACTCTGGTACACAGTGTCTCACGACATGCAGGAGACAGAACGCCCATAAGCTGCGTGTGCTACACTCAGCATACAGAAAACCCGCGTATAGCGAATACCTGCTCATAGGCTCCAGAACTCTTGGAAACAGCTTCTCCCTACAACCTGATACACAACTTCGGTAAACTAACTGTGTCTCTCTAATTCTAGGTTGCAGATCTCCCAGAAGCTGCGTGCTGCACTCAGCATACAGAAAACCCGCATATACCGAATACCTATGCCCAGGCTACCGAAATCTTAGAAACAGCTTCTCTCTACACTCAACATACGGAACTCCTGGATACTGTATGTCTCTGCACTTAGGTTATGGAACTCCCGTAAGCTGCATCTCTTACACGCAGCATACCGAAAACCCGCATAGAGCGAATGCCTAATTCCAGGCTACCGAACTCCAGTCAATAGCTGCTCTCTACACCAAGGATAGCCAACTCCGGTACACTGCTTCTCTCTACATCCAGGTAGCAGAGCTCCCATAAGCGGCATCTCCTACACTCAGGATACAGAAATCCCAATTACTGCATATGCCTCTTGCCAGGCGACAGAACTCTTGGAAAGAGTTTCTCTCTACACCCCTATACAGAACTCTGGTAAACTGTGTCTCACTACATTCAAGATACAGAACGCCCATAAGCTGCGTCTGCCACACGCAGCATACAGAAAACCCGCGTATAGCGAATACCTGCTCATAGGCTACAGAGTTCGTGGAAACAGCTTCTCCCTACACTCTGATACAGAACTTCGGTAAACTGTGTCTCTCTAATTCTGGGTTACAGATCTCCCAGAAGCTGCGTCGGCTACACTCAGGCAACAGGATTCCCATATACAGCGTATGCCTACTCTCAGACTACAGAACTCTTGGAAACAGCTTCTCTCTACATTCAACATACAGAACTACTGGAAACTGCATCTCTCTACACTTAGATTACAGAACTCCCGAAAGCTGCATCTGCTACACTCAGCATACAGAATACCCACACATAGCGAATGCCTAATTCCAGGATACGCAACTCCTGTAAACAGCTCCTCTCTACACCAAGGATAGCCAACTCCGGTAAACTGCTTCTCTCTACATCCAGGTAGCAGAGCTCCCATAAGTGGCGTGTCCTACACTCAGGATACAGAAATCCCAATTACTGCATATGCCTCTTGCTAGGCCACAGAACTCTTGGAAACAGTTTCTCTCTACACGCATATACAGAACTCTGGTACACAGTGTCTCACGACATGCAGGAGACAGAACGCCCATAAGCTGCGTGTGCTACACTCAGCATACAGAAAACCCGCGTATAGCGAATACCTGCTCATAGGCTCCAGAACTCTTGGAAACAGCTTCTCCCTACAACCTGATACACAACTTCGGTAAACTAACTGTGTCTCTCTAATTCTAGGTTGCAGATCTCCCAGAAGCTGCGTCTGCTGCACTCAGCATACAGAAAACCCGCATATACCGAATACCTATGCCCAGGCTACCGAAATCTTAGAAACAGCTTCTCTCTACACTCAACATACGGAACTCCTGGATACTGTATGTCTCTGCACTTAGGTTATGGAACTCCCGTAAGCTGCATCTCTTACACGCAGCATACCGAAAACCCGCATAGAGCGAATGCCTAATTCCAGGCTACCGAACTCCAGTCAATAGCTGCTCTCTACACCAAGGATAGCCAACTCCGGTACACTGCTTCTCTCTACATCCAGGTAGCAGAGCTCCCATAAGCGGCATCTCCTACACTCAGGATACAGAAATCCCAATTACTGCATATGCCTCTTGCCAGGCGACAGAACTCTTGGAAAGAGTTTCTCTCTACACCCTTATACAGAACTCTGGTAAACTGTGTCTCACGACATTCAAGATACAGAACGCCCATAAGCTGCGTCTGCCACACGCAGCATACAGAAAACCCGCGTATAGCGAATACCTGCTCATAGGCTACAGAGTTCGTGGAAACAGCTTCTCCCTACACTCTGATACAGAACTTCGGTAAACTGTGTTTCTCTAATTCTGGGTTACAGATCTCCCAGAAGCTGCGTCGGCTACACTCAGGCAACAGGATTCCCATATACAGCGTATGCCTACTCTCAGACTACAGAACTCTTGGAAACAGCTTCTCTCTACATTCAACATACAGAACTACTGGAAACTGCATCTCTCTACACTTAGATTACAGAACTCCCGAAAGCTGCATCTGCTACACTCAGCATACAGAATACCCACACATAGCGAATGCCTAATTCCAGGATACGCAACTCCTGTAAACAGCTCCTCTCTACACCAAGGATAGCCAACTCCGGTAAACTGCTTCTCTCTACATCCAGGTAGCAGAGCTCCCATAAGTGGCGTGTCCTACACTCAGGATACAGAAATCCCAATTACTGCATATGCCTCTTGCTAGGCCACAGAACTCTTGGAAACAGTTTCTCTCTACACGCATATACAGAACTCTGGTACACAGTGTCTCACGACATGCAGGAGACAGAACGCCCATAAGCTGCGTGTGCTACACTCAGCATACAGAAAACCCACGTATAGGAATACCTATGCCCAGGCTACCGAAATCTTAGAAACAGCTTCTCTCTACACTCAACATACGGAACTCCTGGATACTGTATGTCTCTGCACTTAGGTTATGGAACTCCCGTAAGCTGCATCTCTTACACGCAGCATACCGAAAACCCGCATAGAGCGAATGCCTAATTCCAGGCTACCGAACTCCAGTCAATAGCTGCTCTCTACACCAAGGATAGCCAACTCCGGTACACTGCTTCTCTCTACATCCAGGTAGCAGAGCTCCCATAAGCGGCATCTCCTACACTCAGGATACAGAAATCCCAATTACTGCATATGCCTCTTGCCAGGCGACAGAACTCTTGGAAAGAGTTTCTCTCTACACCCTTATACAGAACTCTGGTAAACTGTGTCTCACGACATTCAAGATACAGAATGCCCATAAGCTGCGTCTGCCACACGCAGCATACAGAAAACCCGCGTATAGCGAATACCTGCTCATAGGCTACAGAGTTCGTGGAAACAGCTTCTCCCTACACTCTGATACAGAACTTCGGTAAACTGTGTTTCTCTAATTCTGGGTTACAGATCTCCCAGAAGCTGCGTCGGCTACACTCAGGCAACAGGATTCCCATATACAGCGTATGCCTACTCTCAGACTACAGAACTCTTGGAAACAGCTTCTCTCTACATTCAACATACAGAACTACTGGAAACTGCATCTCTCTACACTTAGATTACAGAACTCCCGAAAGCTGCATCTGCTACACTCAGCATACAGAATACCCACACATAGCGAATGCCTAATTCCAGGATACGCAACTCCTGTAAACAGCTCCTCTCTACACCAAGGACAGCCAACTCCGGTAAACTGCTTCTCTCTACATCCAGGTAGCAGAGCTCCCATAAGTGGCGTGTCCTACACTCAGGATACAGAAATCCCAATTACTGCATATGCCTCTTGCTAGGCCACAGAACTCTTGGAAACAGTTTCTCTCTACACGCATATACAGAACTCTGGTACACAGTGTCTCACGACATGCAGGAGACAGAACGCCCATAAGCTGCGTGTGCTACACTCAGCATACAGAAAACCCGCGTATAGCGAATACCTGCTCATAGGCTCCAGAACTCTTGGAAACAGCTTCTCCCTACACTCTGATACACAACTTCGGTAAACTAACTGTGTCTCTCTAATTCTAGGTTGCAGATCTCCCAGAAGCTGCGTCTGCTGCACTCAGCATACAGAAAACCCGCATATACCGAATACCTATGCCCAGGCTACCGAAATCTTAGAAACAGCTTCTCTCTACACTCAACATACGGAACTCCTGGATACTGTATGTCTCTGCACTTAGGTTATGGAACTCCCGTAAGCTGCATCTCTTACACGCAGCATACCGAAAACCCGCATAGAGCGAATGCCTAATTCCAGGCTACCGAACTCCAGTCAATAGCTGCTCTCTACACCAAGGATAGCCAACTCCGGTACACTGCTTCTCTCTACATCCAGGTAGCAGAGCTCCCATAAGTGGCATCTCCTACACTCAGGATACAGAAATCCCAATTACTGCATATGCCTCTTGCCAGGCGACAGAACTCTTGGAAAGAGTTTCTCTCTACACCCCTATACAGAACTCTGGTAAACTGTGTCTCACGACATTCAAGATACAGAACGCCCATAAGCTGCGTCTGCCACACGCAGCATACAGAAAACCCGCGTATAGCGAATACCTGCTCATAGGCTACAGAGTTCGTGGAAACAGCTTCTCCCTACACTCTGATACAGAACTTCGGTAAACTGTGTCTCTCTAATTCTGGGTTACAGATCTCCCAGAAGCTGCGTCGGCTACACTCAGGCAACAGGATTCCCATATACAGCGTATGCCTACTCTCAGACTATAGAACTCTTGGAAACAGCTTCTCTCTACATTCAACATACAGAACTACTGGAAACTGCATCTCTCTACACTTAGATTACAGAACTCCCGAAAGCTGCATCTGCTACACTCAGCATACAGAATACCCACACATAGCGAATGCCTAATTCCAGGATACGCAACTCCTGTAAACAGCTCCTCTCTACACCAAGGATAGCCAACTCCGGTAAACTGCTTCTCTCTACATCCAGGTAGCAGAGCTCCCATAAGTGGCGTGTCCTACACTCAGGATACAGAAATCCCAATTACTGCATATGCCTCTTGCTAGGCCACAGAACTCTTGGAAACAGTTTCTCTCTACACGCATATACAGAACTCTGGTACACAGTGTCTCACGACATGCAGGAGACAGAACGCCCATAAGCTGCGTGTGCTACACTCAGCATACAGAAAACCCACGTATAGGAATACCTATGCCCAGGCTACCGAAATCTTAGAAACAGCTTCTCTCTACACTCAACATACGGAACTCCTGGATACTGTATGTCTCTGCACTTAGGTTATGGAACTCCCGTAAGCTGCATCTCTTACACGCAGCATACCGAAAACCCGCATAGAGCGAATGCCTAATTCCAGGCTACCGAACTCCAGTCAATAGCTGCTCTCTACACCAAGGATAGCCAACTCCGGTACACTGCTTCTCTCTACATCCAGGTAGCAGAGCTCCCATAAGCGGCATCTCCTACACTCAGGATACAGAAATCCCAATTACTGCATATGCCTCTTGCCAGGCGACAGAACTCTTGGAAAGAGTTTCTCTCTACACCCTTATACAGAACTCTGGTAAACTGTGTCTCACTACATTCAAGATACAGAACGCCCATAAGCTGCGTCTGCCACACGCAGCATACAGAAAACCCGCGTATAGCGAATACCTGCTCATAGGCTACAGAGTTCGTGGAAACAGCTTCTCCCTACACTCTGATACAGAACTTCGGTAAACTGTGTTTCTCTAATTCTGGGTTACAGATCTCCCAGAAGCTGCGTCGGCTACACTCAGGCAACAGGATTCCCATATACAGCGTATGCCTACTCTCAGACTACAGAACTCTTGGAAACAGCTTCTCTCTACATTCAACATACAGAACTACTGGAAACTGCATCTCTCTACACTTAGATTACAGAACTCCCGAAAGCTGCATCTGCTACACTCAGCATACAGAATACCCACACATAGCGAATGCCTAATTCCAGGATACGCAACTCCTGTAAACAGCTCCTCTCTACACCAAGGACAGCCAACTCCGGTAAACTGCTTCTCTCTACATCCAGGTAGCAGAGCTCCCATAAGTGGCGTGTCCTACACTCAGGATACAGAAATCCCAATTACTGCATATGCCTCTTGCTAGGCCACAGAACTCTTGGAAACAGTTTCTCTCTACACGCATATACAGAACTCTGGTACACAGTGTCTCACGACATGCAGGAGACAGAACGCCCATAAGCTGCGTGTGCTACACTCAGCATACAGAAAACCCGCGTATAGCGAATACCTGCTCATAGGCTCCAGAACTCTTGGAAACAGCTTCTCCCTACACTCTGATACACAACTTCGGTAAACTAACTGTGTCTCTCTAATTCTAGGTTGCAGATCTCCCAGAAGCTGCGTCTGCTGCACTCAGCATACAGAAAACCCGCATATACCGAATACCTATGCCCAGGCTACCGAAATCTTAGAAACAGCTTCTCTCTACACTCAACATACGGAACTCCTGGATACTGTATGTCTCTGCACTTAGGTTATGGAACTCCCGTAAGCTGCATCTCTTACACGCAGCATACCGAAAACCCGCATAGAGCGAATGCCTAATTCCAGGCTACCGAACTCCAGTCAATAGCTGCTCTCTACACCAAGGATAGCCAACTCCGGTACACTGCTTCTCTCTACATCCAGGTAGCAGAGCTCCCATAAGTGGCATCTCCTACACTCAGGATACAGAAATCCCAATTACTGCATATGCCTCTTGCCAGGCGACAGAACTCTTGGAAAGAGTTTCTCTCTACACCCCTATACAGAACTCTGGTAAACTGTGTCTCACGACATTCAAGATACAGAACGCCCATAAGCTGCGTCTGCCACACGCAGCATACAGAAAACCCGCGTATAGCGAATACCTGCTCATAGGCTACAGAGTTCGTGGAAACAGCTTCTCCCTACACTCTGATACAGAACTTCGGTAAACTGTGTCTCTCTAATTCTGGGTTACAGATCTCCCAGAAGCTGCGTCGGCTACACTCAGGCAACAGGATTCCCATATACAGCGTATGCCTACTCTCAGACTACAGAACTCTTGGAAACAGCTTCTCTCTACATTCAACATACAGAACTACTGGAAACTGCATCTCTCTACACTTAGATTACAGAACTCCCGAAAGCTGCATCTGCTACACTCAGCATACAGAATACCCACACATAGCGAATGCCTAATTCCAGGATACGCAACTCCTGTAAACAGCTCCTCTCTACACCAAGGATAGCCAACTCCGGTAAACTGCTTCTCTCTACATCCAGGTAGCAGAGCTCCCATAAGTGGCGTGTCCTACACTCAGGATACAGAAATCCCAATTACTGCATATGCCTCTTGCTAGGCCACAGAACTCTTGGAAACAGTTTCTCTCTACACGCATATACAGAACTCTGGTACACAGTGTCTCACGACATGCAGGAGACAGAACGCCCATAAGCTGCGTGTGCTACACTCAGCATACAGAAAACCCACGTATAGGAATACCTATGCCCAGGCTACCGAAATCTTAGAAACAGCTTCTCTCTACACTCAACATACGGAACTCCTGGATACTGTATGTCTCTGCACTTAGGTTATGGAACTCCCGTAAGCTGCATCTCTTACACGCAGCATACCGAAAACCCGCATAGAGCGAATGCCTAATTCCAGGCTACCGAACTCCAGTCAATAGCTGCTCTCTACACCAAGGATAGCCAACTCCGGTACACTGCTTCTCTCTACATCCAGGTAGCAGAGCTCCCATAAGCGGCATCTCCTACACTCAGGATACAGAAATCCCAATTACTGCATATGCCTCTTGCCAGGCGACAGAACTCTTGGAAAGAGTTTCTCTCTACACCCTTATACAGAACTCTGGTAAACTGTGTCTCACTACATTCAAGATACAGAACGCCCATAAGCTGCGTCTGCCACACGCAGCATACAGAAAACCCGCGTATAGCGAATACCTGCTCATAGGCTACAGAGTTCGTGGAAACAGCTTCTCCCTACACTCTGATACAGAACTTCGGTAAACTGTGTTTCTCTAATTCTGGGTTACAGATCTCCCAGAAGCTGCGTCGGCTACACTCAGGCAACAGGATTCCCATATACAGCGTATGCCTACTCTCAGACTACAGAACTCTTGGAAACAGCTTCTCTCTACATTCAACATACAGAACTACTGGAAACTGCATCTCTCTACACTTAGATTACAGAACTCCCGAAAGCTGCATCTGCTACACTCAGCATACAGAATACCCACACATAGCGAATGCCTAATTCCAGGATACGCAACTCCTGTAAACAGCTCCTCTCTACACCAAGGACAGCCAACTCCGGTAAACTGCTTCTCTCTACATCCAGGTAGCAGAGCTCCCATAAGTGGCGTGTCCTACACTCAGGATACAGAAATCCCAATTACTGCATATGCCTCTTGCTAGGCCACAGAACTCTTGGAAACAGTTTCTCTCTACACGCATATACAGAACTCTGGTACACAGTGTCTCACGACATGCAGGAGACAGAACGCCCATAAGCTGCGTGTGCTACACTCAGCATACAGAAAACCCGCGTATAGCGAATACCTGCTCATAGGCTCCAGAACTCTTGGAAACAGCTTCTCCCTACACTCTGATACACAACTTCGGTAAACTAACTGTGTCTCTCTAATTCTAGGTTGCAGATCTCCCAGAAGCTGCGTCTGCTGCACTCAGCATACAGAAAACCCGCATATACCGAATACCTATGCCCAGGCTACCGAAATCTTAGAAACAGCTTCTCTCTACACTCAACATACGGAACTCCTGGATACTGTATGTCTCTGCACTTAGGTTATGGAACTCCCGTAAGCTGCATCTCTTACACGCAGCATACCGAAAACCCGCATAGAGCGAATGCCTAATTCCAGGCTACCGAACTCCAGTCAATAGCTGCTCTCTACACCAAGGATAGCCAACTCCGGTACACTGCTTCTCTCTACATCCAGGTAGCAGAGCTCCCATAAGTGGCATCTCCTACACTCAGGATACAGAAATCCCAATTACTGCATATGCCTCTTGCCAGGCGACAGAACTCTTGGAAAGAGTTTCTCTCTACACCCCTATACAGAACTCTGGTAAACTGTGTCTCACGACATTCAAGATACAGAACGCCCATAAGCTGCGTCTGCCACACGCAGCATACAGAAAACCCGCGTATAGCGAATACCTGCTCATAGGCTACAGAGTTCGTGGAAACAGCTTCTCCCTACACTCTGATACAGAACTTCGGTAAACTGTGTCTCTCTAATTCTGGGTTACAGATCTCCCAGAAGCTGCGTCGGCTACACTCAGGCAACAGGATTCCCATATACAGCGTATGCCTACTCTCAGACTACAGAACTCTTGGAAACAGCTTCTCTCTACATTCAACATACAGAACTACTGGAAACTGCATCTCTCTACACTTAGATTACAGAACTCCCGAAAGCTGCATCTGCTACACTCAGCATACAGAATACCCACACATAGCGAATGCCTAATTCCAGGATACGCAACTCCTGTAAACAGCTCCTCTCTACACCAAGGATAGCCAACTCCGGTAAACTGCTTCTCTCTACATCCAGGTAGCAGAGCTCCCATAAGTGGCGTGTCCTACACTCAGGATACAGAAATCCCAATTACTGCATATGCCTCTTGCTAGGCCACAGAACTCTTGGAAACAGTTTCTCTCTACACGCATATACAGAACTCTGGTACACAGTGTCTCACGACATGCAGGAGACAGAACGCCCATAAGCTGCGTGTGCTACACTCAGCATACAGAAAACCCACGTATAGGAATACCTATGCCCAGGCTACCGAAATCTTAGAAACAGCTTCTCTCTACACTCAACATACGGAACTCCTGGATACTGTATGTCTCTGCACTTAGGTTATGGAACTCCCGTAAGCTGCATCTCTTACACGCAGCATACCGAAAACCCGCATAGAGCGAATGCCTAATTCCAGGCTACCGAACTCCAGTCAATAGCTGCTCTCTACACCAAGGATAGCCAACTCCGGTACACTGCTTCTCTCTACATCCAGGTAGCAGAGCTCCCATAAGCGGCATCTCCTACACTCAGGATACAGAAATCCCAATTACTGCATATGCCTCTTGCCAGGCGACAGAACTCTTGGAAAGAGTTTCTCTCTACACCCTTATACAGAACTCTGGTAAACTGTGTCTCACTACATTCAAGATACAGAACGCCCATAAGCTGCGTCTGCCACACGCAGCATACAGAAAACCCGCGTATAGCGAATACCTGCTCATAGGCTACAGAGTTCGTGGAAACAGCTTCTCCCTACACTCTGATACAGAACTTCGGTAAACTGTGTTTCTCTAATTCTGGGTTACAGATCTCCCAGAAGCTGCGTCGGCTACACTCAGGCAACAGGATTCCCATATACAGCGTATGCCTACTCTCAGACTACAGAACTCTTGGAAACAGCTTCTCTCTACATTCAACATACAGAACTACTGGAAACTGCATCTCTCTACACTTAGATTACAGAACTCCCGAAAGCTGCATCTGCTACACTCAGCATACAGAATACCCACACATAGCGAATGCCTAATTCCAGGATACGCAACTCCTGTAAACAGCTCCTCTCTACACCAAGGACAGCCAACTCCGGTAAACTGCTTCTCTCTACATCCAGGTAGCAGAGCTCCCATAAGTGGCGTGTCCTACACTCAGGATACAGAAATCCCAATTACTGCATATGCCTCTTGCTAGGCCACAGAACTCTTGGAAACAGTTTCTCTCTACACGCATATACAGAACTCTGGTACACAGTGTCTCACGACATGCAGGAGACAGAACGCCCATAAGCTGCGTGTGCTACACTCAGCATACAGAAAACCCACGTATAGGAATACCTATGCCCAGGCTACCGAAATCTTAGAAACAGCTTCTCTCTACACTCAACATACGGAACTCCTGGATACTGTATGTCTCTGCACTTAGGTTATGGAACTCCCGTAAGCTGCATCTCTTACACGCAGCATACCGAAAACCCGCATAGAGCGAATGCCTAATTCCAGGCTACCGAACTCCAGTCAATAGCTGCTCTCTACACCAAGGATAGCCAACTCCGGTACACTGCTTCTCTCTACATCCAGGTAGCAGAGCTCCCATAAGCGGCATCTCCTACACTCAGGATACAGAAATCCCAATTACTGCATATGCCTCTTGCCAGGCGACAGAACTCTTGGAAAGAGTTTCTCTCTACACCCTTATACAGAACTCTGGTAAACTGTGTCTCACTACATTCAAGATACAGAACGCCCATAAGCTGCGTCTGCCACACGCAGCATACAGAAAACCCGCGTATAGCGAATACCTGCTCATAGGCTACAGAGTTCGTGGAAACAGCTTCTCCCTACACTCTGATACAGAACTTCGGTAAACTGTGTTTCTCTAATTCTGGGTTACAGATCTCCCAGAAGCTGCGTCGGCTACACTCAGGCAACAGGATTCCCATATACAGTGTATGCCTACTCTCAGACTACAGAACTCTTGGAAACAGCTTCTCTCTACATTCAACATACAGAACTACTGGAAACTGCATCTCTCTACACTTAGATTACAGAACTCCCGAAAGCTGCATCTGCTACACTCAGCATACAGAATACCCACACATAGCGAATGCCTAATTCCAGGATACGCAACTCCTGTAAACAGCTCCTCTCTACACTAAGGACAGCCAACTCCGGTAAACTGCTTCTCTCTACATCCAGGTAGCAGAGCTCCCATAAGTGGCGTGTCCTACACTCAGGATACAGAAATCCCAATTACTGCATATGCCTCTTGCTAGGCCACAGAACTCTTGGAAACAGTTTCTCTCTACACGCATATACAGAACTCTGGTACACAGTGTCTCACGACATGCAGGAGACAGAACGCCCATAAGCTGCGTGTGCTACACTCAGCATACAGAAAACCCACGTATAGGAATACCTATGCCCAGGCTACCGAAATCTTAGAAACAGCTTCTCTCTACACTCAACATACGGAACTCCTGGATACTGTATGTCTCTGCACTTAGGTTATGGAACTCCCGTAAGCTGCATCTCTTACACGCAGCATACCGAAATCCCGCATAGAGCGAATGCCTAATTCCAGGCTACCGAACTCCAGTCAATAGCTGCTCTCTACACCAAGGATAGCCAACTCCGGTACACTGCTTCTCTCTACATCCAGGTAGCAGAGCTCCCATAAGCGGCATCTCCTACACTCAGGATACAGAAATCCCAATTACTGCATATGCCTCTTGCCAGGCGACAGAACTCTTGGAAAGAGTTTCTCTCTACACCCTTATACAGAACTCTGGTAAACTGTGTCTCACGACATTCAAGATACAGAACGCCCATAAGCTGCGTCTGCCACACGCAGCATACAGAAAACCCGCGTATAGCGAATACCTGCTCATAGGCTACAGAGTTCGTGGAAACAGCTTCTCCCTACACTCTGATACAGAACTTCGGTAAACTGTGTTTCTCTAATTCTGGGTTACAGATCTCCCAGAAGCTGCGTCGGCTACACTCAGGCAACAGGATTCCCATATACAGCGTATGCCTACTCTCAGACTACAGAACTCTTGGAAACAGCTTCTCTCTACATTCAACATACAGAACTACTGGAAACTGCATCTCTCTACACTTAGATTACAGAACTCCCGAAAGCTGCATCTGCTACACTCAGCATACAGAATACCCACACATAGCGAATGCCTAATTCCAGGATACGCAACTCCTGTAAACAGCTCCTCTCTACACCAAGGACAGCCAACTCCGGTAAACTGCTTCTCTCTACATCCAGGTAGCAGAGCTCCCATAAGTGGCGTGTCCTACACTCAGGATACAGAAATCCCAATTACTGCATATGCCTCTTGCTAGGCCACAGAACTCTTGGAAACAGTTTCTCTCTACACGCATATACAGAACTCTGGTACACAGTGTCTCACGACATGCAGGAGACAGAACGCCCATAAGCTGCGTGTGCTACACTCAGCATACAGAAAACCCGCGTATAGCGAATACCTGCTCATAGGCTCCAGAACTCTTGGAAACAGCTTCTCCCTACACTCTGATACACAACTTCGGTAAACTAACTGTGTCTCTCTAATTCTAGGTTGCAGATCTCCCAGAAGCTGCGTCTGCTGCACTCAGCATACAGAAAACCCGCATATACCGAATACCTATGCCCAGGCTACCGAAATCTTAGAAACAGCTTCTCTCTACACTCAACATACGGAACTCCTGGATACTGTATGTCTCTGCACTTAGGTTATGGAACTCCCGTAAGCTGCATCTCTTACACGCAGCATACCGAAAACCCGCATAGAGCGAATGCCTAATTCCAGGCTACCGAACTCCAGTCAATAGCTGCTCTCTACACCAAGGATAGCCAACTCCGGTACACTGCTTCTCTCTACATCCAGGTAGCAGAGCTCCCATAAGCGGCATCTCCTACACTCAGGATACAGAAATCCCAATTACTGCATATGCCTCTTGCCAGGCGACAGAACTCTTGGAAAGAGTTTCTCTCTACACCCCTATACAGAACTCTGGTAAACTGTGTCTCACGACATTCAAGATACAGAACGCCCATAAGCTGCGTCTGCCACACGCAGCATACAGAAAACCCGCGTATAGCGAATACCTGCTCATAGGCTACAGAGTTCGTGGAAACAGCTTCTCCCTACACTCTGATACAGAACTTCGGTAAACTGTGTCTCTCTAATTCTGGGTTACAGATCTCCCAGAAGCTGCGTCGGCTACACTCAGGCAACAGGATTCCCATATACAGCGTATGCCTACTCTCAGACTACAGAACTCTTGGAAACAGCTTCTCTCTACATTCAACATACAGAACTACTGGAAACTGCATCTCTCTACACTTAGATTACAGAACTCCCGAAAGCTGCATCTGCTACACTCAGCATACAGAATACCCACACATAGCGAATGCCTAATTCCAGGATACGCAACTCCTGTAAACAGCTCCTCTCTACACCAAGGACAGCCAACTCCGGTAAACTGCTTCTCTCTACATCCAGGTAGCAGAGCTCCCATAAGTGGCGTGTCCTACACTCAGGATACAGAAATCCCAATTACTGCATATGCCTCTTGCTAGGCCACAGAACTCTTGGAAACAGTTTCTCTCTACACGCATATACAGAACTCTGGTACACAGTGTCTCACGACATGCAGGAGACAGAACGCCCATAAGCTGCGTGTGCTACACTCAGCATACAGAAAACCCGCGTATAGCGAATACCTGCTCATAGGCTCCAGAACTCTTGGAAACAGCTTCTCCCTACAACCTGATACACAACTTCGGTAAACTAACTGTGTCTCTCTAATTCTAGGTTGCAGATCTCCCAGAAGCTGCGTCTGCTGCACTCAGCATACAGAAAACCCGCATATACCGAATACCTATGCCCAGGCTACCGAAATCTTAGAAACAGCTTCTCTCTACACTCAACATACGGAACTCCTGGATACTGTATGTCTCTGCACTTAGGTTATGGAACTCCCGTAAGCTGCATCTCTTACACGCAGCATACCGAAAACCCGCATAGAGCGAATGCCTAATTCCAGGCTACCGAACTCCAGTCAATAGCTGCTCTCTACACCAAGGATAGCCAACTCCGGTACACTGCTTCTCTCTACATCCAGGTAGCAGAGCTCCCATAAGCGGCATCTCCTACACTCAGGATACAGAAATCCCAATTACTGCATATGCCTCTTGCCAGGCGACAGAACTCTTGGAAAGAGTTTCTCTCTACACCCTTATACAGAACTCTGGTAAACTGTGTCTCACGACATTCAAGATACAGAACGCCCATAAGCTGCGTCTGCCACACGCAGCATACAGAAAACCCGCGTATAGCGAATACCTGCTCATAGGCTACAGAGTTCGTGGAAACAGCTTCTCCCTACACTCTGATACAGAACTTCGGTAAACTGTGTCTCTCTAATTCTGGGTTACAGATCTCCCAGAAGCTGCGTCGGCTACACTCAGGCAACAGGATTCCCATATACAGCGTATGCCTACTCTCAGACTACAGAACTCTTGGAAACAGCTTCTCTCTACATTCAACATACAGAACTACTGGAAACTGCATCTCTCTACACTTAGATTACAGAACTCCCGAAAGCTGCATCTGCTACACTCAGCATACAGAATACCCACACATAGCGAATGCCTAATTCCAGGATACGCAACTCCTGTAAACAGCTCCTCTCTACACCAAGGATAGCCAACTCCGGTAAACTGCTTCTCTCTACATCCAGGTAGCAGAGCTCCCATAAGTGGCGTGTCCTACACTCAGGATACAGAAATCCCAATTACTGCATATGCCTCTTGCTAGGCCACAGAACTCTTGGAAACAGTTTCTCTCTACACGCATATACAGAACTCTGGTACACAGTGTCTCACGACATGCAGGAGACAGAACGCCCATAAGCTGCGTGTGCTACACTCAGCATACAGAAAACCCACGTATAGGAATACCTATGCCCAGGCTACCGAAATCTTAGAAACAGCTTCTCTCTACACTCAACATACGGAACTCCTGGATACTGTATGTCTCTGCACTTAGGTTATGGAACTCCCGTAAGCTGCATCTCTTACACGCAGCATACCGAAAACCCGCATAGAGCGAATGCCTAATTCCAGGCTACCGAACTCCAGTCAATAGCTGCTCTCTACACCAAGGATAGCCAACTCCGGTACACTGCTTCTCTCTACATCCAGGTAGCAGAGCTCCCATAAGCGGCATCTCCTACACTCAGGATACAGAAATCCCAATTACTGCATATGCCTCTTGCCAGGCGACAGAACTCTTGGAAAGAGTTTCTCTCTACACCCTTATACAGAACTCTGGTAAACTGTGTCTCACGACATTCAAGATACAGAACGCCCATAAGCTGCGTCTGCCACACGCAGCATACAGAAAACCCGCGTATAGCGAATACCTGCTCATAGGCTACAGAGTTCGTGGAAACAGCTTCTCCCTACACTCTGATACAGAACTTCGGTAAACTGTGTTTCTCTAATTCTGGGTTACAGATCTCCCAGAAGCTGCGTCGGCTACACTCAGGCAACAGGATTCCCATATACAGCGTATGCCTACTCTCAGACTACAGAACTCTTGGAAACAGCTTCTCTCTACATTCAACATACAGAACTACTGGAAACTGCATCTCTCTACACTTAGATTACAGAACTCCCGAAAGCTGCATCTGCTACACTCAGCATACAGAATACCCACACATAGCGAATGCCTAATTCCAGGATACGCAACTCCTGTAAACAGCTCCTCTCTACACCAAGGACAGCCAACTCCGGTAAACTGCTTCTCTCTACATCCAGGTAGCAGAGCTCCCATAAGTGGCGTGTCCTACACTCAGGATACAGAAATCCCAATTACTGCATATGCCTCTTGCTAGGCCACAGAACTCTTGGAAACAGTTTCTCTCTACACGCATATACAGAACTCTGGTACACAGTGTCTCACGACATGCAGGAGACAGAACGCCCATAAGCTGCGTGTGCTACACTCAGCATACAGAAAACCCGCGTATAGCGAATACCTGCTCATAGGCTCCAGAACTCTTGGAAACAGCTTCTCCCTACACTCTGATACACAACTTCGGTAAACTAACTGTGTCTCTCTAATTCTAGGTTGCAGATCTCCCAGAAGCTGCGTCTGCTGCACTCAGCATACAGAAAACCCGCATATACCGAATACCTATGCCCAGGCTACCGAAATCTTAGAAACAGCTTCTCTCTACACTCAACATACGGAACTCCTGGATACTGTATGTCTCTGCACTTAGGTTATGGAACTCCCGTAAGCTGCATCTCTTACACGCAGCATACCGAAAACCCGCATAGAGCGAATGCCTAATTCCAGGCTACCGAACTCCAGTCAATAGCTGCTCTCTACACCAAGGATAGCCAACTCCGGTACACTGCTTCTCTCTACATCCAGGTAGCAGAGCTCCCATAAGTGGCATCTCCTACACTCAGGATACAGAAATCCCAATTACTGCATATGCCTCTTGCCAGGCGACAGAACTCTTGGAAAGAGTTTCTCTCTACACCCCTATACAGAACTCTGGTAAACTGTGTCTCACGACATTCAAGATACAGAACGCCCATAAGCTGCGTCTGCCACACGCAGCATACAGAAAACCCGCGTATAGCGAATACCTGCTCATAGGCTACAGAGTTCGTGGAAACAGCTTCTCCCTACACTCTGATACAGAACTTCGGTAAACTGTGTCTCTCTAATTCTGGGTTACAGATCTCCCAGAAGCTGCGTCGGCTACACTCAGGCAACAGGATTCCCATATACAGCGTATGCCTACTCTCAGACTACAGAACTCTTGGAAACAGCTTCTCTCTACATTCAACATACAGAACTACTGGAAACTGCATCTCTCTACACTTAGATTACAGAACTCCCGAAAGCTGCATCTGCTACACTCAGCATACAGAATACCCACACATAGCGAATGCCTAATTCCAGGATACGCAACTCCTGTAAACAGCTCCTCTCTACACCAAGGATAGCCAACTCCGGTAAACTGCTTCTCTCTACATCCAGGTAGCAGAGCTCCCATAAGTGGCGTGTCCTACACTCAGGATACAGAAATCCCAATTACTGCATATGCCTCTTGCTAGGCCACAGAACTCTTGGAAACAGTTTCTCTCTACACGCATATACAGAACTCTGGTACACAGTGTCTCACGACATGCAGGAGACAGAACGCCCATAAGCTGCGTGTGCTACACTCAGCATACAGAAAACCCACGTATAGGAATACCTATGCCCAGGCTACCGAAATCTTAGAAACAGCTTCTCTCTACACTCAACATACAGAACTCCTGGATACTGTATGTCTCTGCACTTAGGTTATGGAACTCCCGTAAGCTGCATCTCTTACACGCAGCATACCGAAAACCCGCATAGAGCGAATGCCTAATTCCAGGCTACCGAACTCCAGTCAATAGCTGCTCTCTACACCAAGGATAGCCAACTCCGGTACACTGCTTCTCTCTACATCCAGGTAGCAGAGCTCCCATAAGCGGCATCTCCTACACTCAGGATACAGAAATCCCAATTACTGCATATGCCTCTTGCCAGGCGACAGAACTCTTGGAAAGAGTTTCTCTCTACACCCTTATACAGAACTCTGGTAAACTGTGTCTCACTACATTCAAGATACAGAACGCCCATAAGCTGCGTCTGCCACACGCAGCATACAGAAAACCCGCGTATAGCGAATACCTGCTCATAGGCTACAGAGTTCGTGGAAACAGCTTCTCCCTACACTCTGATACAGAACTTCGGTAAACTGTGTTTCTCTAATTCTGGGTTACAGATCTCCCAGAAGCTGCGTCGGCTACACTCAGGCAACAGGATTCCCATATACAGCGTATGCCTACTCTCAGACTACAGAACTCTTGGAAACAGCTTCTCTCTACATTCAACATACAGAACTACTGGAAACTGCATCTCTCTACACTTAGATTACAGAACTCCCGAAAGCTGCATCTGCTACACTCAGCATACAGAATACCCACACATAGCGAATGCCTAATTCCAGGATACGCAACTCCTGTAAACAGCTCCTCTCTACACCAAGGACAGCCAACTCCGGTAAACTGCTTCTCTCTACATCCAGGTAGCAGAGCTCCCATAAGTGGCGTGTCCTACACTCAGGATACAGAAATCCCAATTACTGCATATGCCTCTTGCTAGGCCACAGAACTCTTGGAAACAGTTTCTCTCTACACGCATATACAGAACTCTGGTACACAGTGTCTCACGACATGCAGGAGACAGAACGCCCATAAGCTGCGTGTGCTACACTCAGCATACAGAAAACCCGCGTATAGCGAATACCTGCTCATAGGCTCCAGAACTCTTGGAAACAGCTTCTCCCTACAACCTGATACACAACTTCGGTAAACTAACTGTGTCTCTCTAATTCTAGGTTGCAGATCTCCCAGAAGCTGCGTCTGCTGCACTCAGCATACAGAAAACCCGCATATACCGAATACCTATGCCCAGGCTACCGAAATCTTAGAAACAGCTTCTCTCTACACTCAACATACGGAACTCCTGGATACTGTATGTCTCTGCACTTAGGTTATGGAACTCCCGTAAGCTGCATCTCTTACACGCAGCATACCGAAAACCCGCATAGAGCGAATGCCTAATTCCAGGCTACCGAACTCCAGTCAATAGCTGCTCTCTACACCAAGGATAGCCAACTCCGGTACACTGCTTCTCTCTACATCCAGGTAGCAGAGCTCCCATAAGCGGCATCTCCTACACTCAGGATACAGAAATCCCAATTACTGCATATGCCTCTTGCCAGGCGACAGAACTCTTGGAAAGAGTTTCTCTCTACACCCCTATACAGAACTCTGGTAAACTGTGTCTCACGACATTCAAGATACAGAACGCCCATAAGCTGCGTCTGCCACACGCAGCATACAGAAAACCCGCGTATAGCGAATACCTGCTCATAGGCTACAGAGTTCGTGGAAACAGCTTCTCCCTACACTCTGATACAGAACTTCGGTAAACTGTGTCTCTCTAATTCTGGGTTACAGATCTCCCAGAAGCTGCGTCGGCTACACTCAGGCAACAGGATTCCCATATACAGCGTATGCCTACTCTCAGACTACAGAACTCTTGGAAACAGCTTCTCTCTACATTCAACATACAGAACTACTGGAAACTGCATCTCTCTACACTTAGATTACAGAACTCCCGAAAGCTGCATCTGCTACACTCAGCATACAGAATACCCACACATAGCGAATGCCTAATTCCAGGATACGCAACTCCTGTAAACAGCTCCTCTCTACACCAAGGATAGCCAACTCCGGTAAACTGCTTCTCTCTACATCCAGGTAGCAGAGCTCCCATAAGTGGCGTGTCCTACACTCAGGATACAGAAATCCCAATTACTGCATATGCCTCTTGCTAGGCCACAGAACTCTTGGAAACAGTTTCTCTCTACACGCATATACAGAACTCTGGTAAACAGTGTCTAATGACATGCAGGAGAAAGAACGCCCATAAGCTGCGTGTGCTACACTCAGCATACAGAAAACCCACGTATAGGAATACCTATGCCCAGGCTACCGAAATCTTAGAAACAGCTTCTCTCTACACTCAACATACGGAACTCCTGGATACTGTATGTCTCTGCACTTAGGTTATGGAACTCCCGTAAGCTGCATCTCTTACACGCAGCATACCGAAAACCCGCATAGAGCGAATGCCTAATTCCAGGCTACCGAACTCCAGTCAATAGCTGCTCTCTACACCAAGGATAGCCAACTCCGGTACACTGCTTCTCTCTACATCCAGGTAGCAGAGCTCCCATAAGCGGCATCTCCTACACTCAGGATACAGAAATCCCAATTACTGCATATGCCTCTTGCCAGGTGACAGAACTCTTGGAAAGAGTTTCTCTCTACACCCTTATACAGAACTCTGGTAAACTGTGTCTCACTACATTCAAGATACAGAACGCCCATAAGCTGCGTCTGCCACACGCAGCATACAGAAAACCCGCGTATAGCGAATACCTGCTCATAGGCTACAGAGTTCGTGGAAACAGCTTCTCCCTACACTCTGATACAGAACTTCGGTAAACTGTGTTTCTCTAATTCTGGGTTACAGATCTCCCAGAAGCTGCGTCGGCTACACTCAGGCAACAGGATTCCCATATACAGCGTATGCCTACTCTCAGACTACAGAACTCTTGGAAACAGCTTCTCTCTACATTCAACATACAGAACTACTGGAAACTGCATCTCTCTACACTTAGATTACAGAACTCCCGAAAGCTGCATCTGCTACACTCAGCATACAGAATACCCACACATAGCGAATGCCTAATTCCAGGATACGCAACTCCTGTAAACAGCTCCTCTCTACACCAAGGACAGCCAACTCCGGTAAACTGCTTCTCTCTACATCCAGGTAGCAGAGCTCCCATAAGTGGCGTGTCCTACACTCAGGATACAGAAATCCCAATTACTGCATATGCCTCTTGCTAGGCCACAGAACTCTTGGAAACAGTTTCTCTCTACACGCATATACAGAACTCTGGTACACAGTGTCTCACGACATGCAGGAGACAGAACGCCCATAAGCTGCGTGTGCTACACTCAGCATACAGAAAACCCGCGTATAGCGAATACCTGCTCATAGGCTCCAGAACTCTTGGAAACAGCTTCTCCCTACACTCTGATACACAACTTCGGTAAACTAACTGTGTCTCTCTAATTCTAGGTTGCAGATCTCCCAGAAGCTGCGTCTGCTGCACTCAGCATACAGAAAACCCGCATATACCGAATACCTATGCCCAGGCTACCGAAATCTTAGAAACAGCTTCTCTCTACACTCAACATACGGAACTCCTGGATACTGTATGTCTCTGCACTTAGGTTATGGAACTCCCGTAAGCTGCATCTCTTACACGCAGCATACCGAAAACCCGCATAGAGCGAATGCCTAATTCCAGGCTACCGAACTCCAGTCAATAGCTGCTCTCTACACCAAGGATAGCCAACTCCGGTACACTGCTTCTCTCTACATCCAGGTAGCAGAGCTCCCATAAGCGGCATCTCCTACACTCAGGATACAGAAATCCCAATTACTGCATATGCCTCTTGCCAGGCGACAGAACTCTTGGAAAGAGTTTCTCTCTACACCCCTATACAGAAACTGTGTCTCACGACATTCAAGATACAGAACGCCCATAAGCTGCGTCTGCCACACGCAGCATACAGAAAACCCGCGTATAGCGAATACCTGCTCATAGGCTACAGAGTTCGTGGAAACAGCTTCTCCCTACACTCTGATACAGAACTTCGGTAAACTGTGTCTCTCTAATTCTGGGTTACAGATCTCCCAGAAGCTGTGTCGGCTACACTCAGGCAACAGGATTCCCATATACAGCGTATGCCTACTCTCAGACTACAGAACTCTTGGAAACAGCTTCTCTCTACATTCAACATACAGAACTACTGGAAACTGCATCTCTCTACACTTAGATTACAGAACTCCCGAAAGCTGCATCTGCTACACTCAGCATACAGAATACCCACACATAGCGAATGCCTAATTCCAGGATACGCAACTCCTGTAAACAGCTCCTCTCTACACCAAGGATAGCCAACTCCGGTAAACTGCTTCTCTCTACATCCAGGTAGCAGAGCTCCCATAAGTGGCGTGTCCTACACTCAGGATACAGAAATCCCAATTACTGCATATGCCTCTTGCTAGGCCACAGAACTCTTGGAAACAGTTTCTCTCTACACGCATATACAGAACTCTGGTACACAGTGTCTCACGACATGCAGGAGACAGAACGCCCATAAGCTGCATGTGCTACACTCAGCATACAGAAAACCCGCGTATAGCGAATACCTGCTCATAGGCTACAGAACTCTTGGAAACAGCCTCTCCCTACACCAAGGATAGAGAACTCTTGGAAACTGCTTCTCTTTACAGCCAGGTTACTGAGCTCCTGTAAGCTGCATCTGCTACACTTAGGATACAGAAATCCCATACATTGCCTATGCCTATTGCCAGGCTCCAGAACTCTTGGAAACAGCTTCTCCCTACAACCTGATACACAACTTCGGTAAACTAACTGTGTCTCTCTAATTCTAGGTTGCAGATCTCCCAGAAGCTGCGTCTGCTGCACTCAGCATACAGAAAACCCGCATATACCGAATACCTATGCCCAGGCTACCAAAATCTTAGAAACAGCTTCTCTCTACACTCAACATACGGAACTCCTGGATACTGTATGTCTCTGCACTTAGGTTATGGAACTCCCGTAAGCTGCATCTCTTACACGCAGCATACCGAAAACCCGCATAGAGCGAATGCCTAATTCCAGGCTACCGAACTCCAGTCAATAGCTGCTCTCTACACCAAGGATAGCCAACTCCGGTACACTGCTTCTCTCTACATCCAGGTAGCAGAGCTCCCATAAGCGGCATCTCCTACACTCAGGATACAGAAATCCCAATTACTGCATATGCCTCTTGCCAGGCGACAGAACTCTTGGAAAGAGTTTCTCTCTACACCCCTATACAGAACTCTGGTAAACTGTGTCTCACGACATTCAAGATACAGAACGCCCATAAGCTGCGTCTGCCACACGCAGCATACAGAAAACCCGCGTATAGCGAATACCTGCTCATAGGCTACAGAGTTCGTGGAAACAGCTTCTCCCTACACTCTGATACAGAACTTCGGTAAACTGTGTCTCTCTAATTCTGGGTTACAGATCTCCCAGAAGCTGCGTCGGTTACACTCAGGCAACAGGATTCCCATATACAGCGTATGCCTACTCTCAGACTACAGAACTCTTGGAAACAGCTTCTCTCTACATTCAACATACAGAACTACTGGAAACTGCATCTCTCTACACTTAGATTACAGAACTCCCGAAAGCTGCATCTGCTACACTCAGCATACAGAATACCCACACATAGCGAATGCCTAATTCCAGGATACGCAACTCCTGTAAACAGCTCCTCTCTACACCAAGGATAGCCAACTCCGGTAAACTGCTTCTCTCTACATCCAGGTAGCAGAGCTCCCATAAGTGGCGTGTCCTACACTCAGGATACAGAAATCCCAATTACTGCATATGCCTCTTGCTAGGCCACAGAACTCTTGGAAACAGTTTCTCTCTACACGCATATACAGAACTCTGGTACACAGTGTCTCACGACATGCAGGAGACAGAACGCCCATAAGCTGCATGTGCTACACTCAGCATACAGAAAACCCGCGTATAGCGAATACCTGCTCATAGGCTACAGAACTCTTGGAAACAGCCTCTCCCTACACCAAGGATAGAGAACTCTTGGAAACTGCTTCTCTTTACAGCCAGGTTACTGAGCTCCTGTAAGCTGCATCTGCTACACTTAGGATACAGAAATCCCATACATTGCCTATGCCTATTGCCAGGCTCCAGAACTCTTGGAAACAGCTTCTCCCTACAACCTGATACACAACTTCGGTAAACTAACTGTGTCTCTCTAATTCTAGGTTGCAGATCTCCCAGAAGCTGCGTCTGCTGCACTCAGCATACAGAAAACCCGCATATACCGAATACCTATGCCCAGGCTACCGAAATCTTAGAAACAGCTTCTCTCTACACTCAACATACGGAACTCCTGGATACTGTATGTCTCTGCACTTAGGTTATGGAACTCCCGTAAGCTGCATCTCTTACACGCAGCATACCGAAAACCCGCATAGAGCGAATGCCTAATTCCAGGCTACCGAACTCCAGTCAATAGCTGCTCTCTACACCAAGGATAGCCAACTCCGGTACACTGCTTCTCTCTACATCCAGGTAGCAGAGCTCCCATAAGCGGCATCTCCTACACTCAGGATACAGAAATCCCAATTACTGCATATGCCTCTTGCCAGGCGACAGAACTCTTGGAAAGAGTTTCTCTCTACACCCCTATACAGAACTCTGGTAAACTGTGTCTCACGACATTCAAGATACAGAACGCCCATAAGCTGCGTCTGCCACACGCAGCATACAGAAAACCCGCGTATAGCGAATACCTGCTCATAGGCTACAGAGTTCGTGGAAACAGCTTCTCCCTACACTCTGATACAGAACTTCGGTAAACTGTGTCTCTCTAATTCTGGGTTACAGATCTCCCAGAAGCTGCGTCGGTTACACTCAGGCAACAGGATTCCCATATACAGCGTATGCCTACTCTCAGACTACAGAACTCTTGGAAACAGCTTCTCTCTACATTCAACATACAGAACTACTGGAAACTGCATCTCTCTACACTTAGATTACAGAACTCCCGAAAGCTGCATCTGCTACACTCAGCATACAGAATACCCACACATAGCGAATGCCTAATTCCAGGATACGCAACTCCTGTAAACAGCTCCTCTCTATACCAAGGATAGCCAACTCCGGTAAACTGCTTCTCTCTACATCCAGGTAGCAGAGCTCCCATAAGTGGCGTGTCCTACACTCAGGATACAGAAATCCCAATTACTGCATATGCCTCTTGCTAGGCCACAGAACTCTTGGAAACAGTTTCTCTCTACACGCATATACAGAACTCTGGTACACAGTGTCTCACGACATGCAGGAGACAGAACGCCCATAAGCTGCATGTGCTACACTCAGCATACAGAAAACCCGCGTATAGCGAATACCTGCTCATAGGCTACAGAACTCTTGGAAACAGCCTCTCCCTACACCAAGGATAGAGAACTCTTGGAAACTGCTTCTCTTTACAGCCAGGTTACTGAGCTCCTGTAAGCTGCATCTGCTACACTTAGGATACAGAAATCCCATACATTGCCTATGCCTATTGCCAGGCTCCAGAACTCTTGGAAACAGCTTCTCCCTACAACCTGATACACAACTTCGGTAAACTAACTGTGTCTCTCTAATTCTAGGTTGCAGATCTCCCAGAAGCTGCGTCTGCTGCACTCAGCATACAGAAAACCCGCATATACCGAATACCTATGCCCAGGCTACCGAAATCTTAGAAACAGCTTCTCTCTACACTCAACATACGGAACTCCTGGATACTGTATGTCTCTGCACTTAGGTTATGGAACTCCCGTAAGCTGCATCTCTTACACGCAGCATACCGAAAACCCGCATAGAGCGAATGCCTAATTCCAGGCTACCGAACTCCAGTCAATAGCTGCTCTCTACACCAAGGATAGCCAACTCCGGTACACTGCTTCTCTCTACATCCAGGTAGCAGAGCTCCCATAAGCGGCATCTCCTACACTCAGGATACAGAAATCCCAATTACTGCATATGCCTCTTGCCAGGCGACAGAATTCTTGGAAAGAGTTTCTCTCTACACCCCTATACAGAACTCTGGTAAACTGTGTCTCACGACATTCAAGATACAGAACGCCCATAAGCTGCGTCTGCCACACGCAGCATACAGAAAACCCGCGTATAGCGAATACCTGCTCATAGGCTACAGAGTTCGTGGAAACAGCTTCTCCCTACACTCTGATACAGAACTTCGGTAAACTGTGTCTCTCTAATTCTGGGTTACAGATCTCCCAGAAGCTGCGTCGGCTACACTCAGGCAACAGGATTCCCATATACAGCATATGCCTACTCTCAGACTACAGAACTCTTGGAAACAGCTTCTCCCCACAACCTGATACACAACTTCGGTAAACTAACTGTGTCTCTCTAATTCTAGGTTGCAGATCTCCCAGAAGCTGCGTCTGCTGCACTCAGCATACAGAAAACCCGCATATACCGAATACCTATGCCCAGGCTACCGAAATCTTAGAAACAGCTTCTCTCTACACTCAACATACGGAACTCCTGGATACTGTATGTCTCTGCACTTAGGTTATGGAACTCCCGTAAGCTGCATCTCTTACACGCAGCATACCGAAAACCCGCATAGAGCGAATGCCTAATTCCAGGCTACCGAACTCCAGTCAATAGCTGCTCTCTACACCAAGGATAGCCAACTCCGGTACACTGCTTCTCTCTACATCCAGGTAGCAGAGCTCCCATAAGCGGCATCTCCTACACTCAGGATACAGAAATCCCAATTACTGCATATGCCTCTTGCCAGGCGACAGAACTCTTGGAAAGAGTTTCTCTCTACACCCTTATACAGAACTCTGGTAAACTGTGTCTCACGACATTCAAGATACAGAACGCCCATAAGCTGCGTCTGCCACACGCAGCATACAGAAAACCCGCGTATAGCGAATACCTGCTCATAGGCTACAGAGTTCGTGGAAACAGCTTCTCCCTACACTCTGATACAGAACTTCGGTAAACTGTGTTTCTCTAATTCTGGGTTACAGATCTCCCAGAAGCTGCGTCGGCTACACTCAGGCAACAGGATTCCCATATACAGCGTATGCCTACTCTCAGACTACAGAACTCTTGGAAACAGCTTCTCTCTACATTCAACATACAGAACTACTGGAAACTGCATCTCTCTACACTTAGATTACAGAACTCCCGAAAGCTGCATCTGCTACACTCAGCATACAGAATACCCACACATAGCGAATGCCTAATTCCAGGATACGCAACTCCTGTAAACAGCTCCTCTCTACACCAAGGACAGCCAACTCCGGTAAACTGCTTCTCTCTACATCCAGGTAGCAGAGCTCCCATAAGTGGCGTGTCCTACACTCAGGATACAGAAATCCCAATTACTGCATATGCCTCTTGCTAGGCCACAGAACTCTTGGAAACAGTTTCTCTCTACACGCATATACAGAACTCTGGTAAACACTGTCTCACGACATGCAGGAGACAGAACGCCCATAAGCTGCGTGTGCTACACTCAGCATACAGAAAACCCGCGTATAGCGAATACCTGCTCATAGGCTCCAGAACTCTTGGAAACAGCTTCTCCCTACAACCTGATACACAACTTCGGTAAACTAACTGTGTCTCTCTAATTCTAGGTTGCAGATCTCCCAGAAGCTGCGTCTGCTGCACTCAGCATACAGAAAACCCGCATATACCGAATACCTATGCCCAGGCTACCGAAATCTTAGAAACAGCTTCTCTCTACACTCAACATACGGAACTCCTGGATACTGTATGTCTCTGCACTTAGGTTATGGAACTCCCGTAAGCTGCATCTCTTACACGCAGCATACCGAAAACCCGCATAGAGCGAATGCCTAATTCCAGGCTACCGAACTCCAGTCAATAGCTGCTCTCTACACCAAGGATAGCCAACTCCGGTACACTGCTTCTCTCTACATCCAGGTAGCAGAGCTCCCATAAGTGGCATCTCCTACACTCAGGATACAGAAATCCCAATTACTGCATATGCCTCTTGCCAGGCGACAGAACTCTTGGAAAGAGTTTCTCTCTACACCCCTATACAGAACTCTGGTAAACTGTGTCTCACGACATTCAAGATACAGAACGCCCATAAGCTGCGTCTGCCACACGCAGCATACAGAAAACCCGCGTATAGCGAATACCTGCTCATAGGCTACAGAGTTCGTGGAAACAGCTTCTCCCTACACTCTGATACAGAACTTCGGTAAACTGTGTCTCTCTAATTCTGGGTTACAGATCTCCCAGAAGCTGCGTCGGCTACACTCAGGCAACAGGATTCCCATATACAGCGTATGCCTACTCTCAGACTACAGAACTCTTGGAAACAGCTTCTCTCTACATTCAACATACAGAACTACTGGAAACTGCATCTCTCTACACTTAGATTACAGAACTCCCGAAAGCTGCATCTGCTACACTCAGCATACAGAATACCCACACATAGCGAATGCCTAATTCCAGGATACGCAACTCCTGTAAACAGCTCCTCTCTACACCAAGGATAGCCAACTCCGGTAAACTGCTTCTCTCTACATCCAGGTAGCAGAGCTCCCATAAGTGGCGTGTCCTACACTCAGGATACAGAAATCCCAATTACTGCATATGCCTCTTGCTAGGCCACAGAACTCTTGGAAACAGTTTCTCTCTACACGCATATACAGAACTCTGGTAAACAGTGTCTAATGACATGCAGGTGAAAGAACGCCCATAAGCTGCGTGTGCTACACTCAGCATACAGAAAACCCACGTATAGGAATACCTATGCCCAGGCTACCGAAATCTTAGAAACAGCTTCTCTCTACACTCAACATACGGAAATCCTGGATACTGTATGTCTCTGCACTTAGGTTATGGAACTCCCGTAAGCTGCATCTCTTACACGCAGCATACCGAAAACCCGCATAGAGCGAATGCCTAATTCCAGGCTACCGAACTCCAGTCAATAGCTGCTCTCTACACCAAGGATAGCCAACTCCGGTACACTGCTTCTCTCTACATCCAGGTAGCAGAGCTCCCATAAGCGGCATCTCCTACACTCAGGATACAGAAATCCCAATTACTGCATATGCCTCTTGCCAGGCGACAGAACTCTTGGAAAGAGTTTCTCTCTACACCCTTATACAGAACTCTGGTAAACTGTGTCTCACTACATTCAAGATACAGAACGCCCATAAGCTGCGTCTGCCACACGCAGCATACAGAAAACCCGCGTATAGCGAATACCTGCTCATAGGCTACAGAGTTCGTGGAAACAGCTTCTCCCTACACTCTGATACAGAACTTCGGTAAACTGTGTCTCTCTAATTCTGGGTTACAGATCTCCCAGAAGCTGCGTCGGCTACACTCAGGCAACAGGATTCCCATATACAGCGTATGCCTACTCTCAGACTACAGAACTCTTGGAAACAGCTTCTCTCTACATTCAACATACAGAACTACTGGAAACTGCATCTCTCTACACTTAGATTACAGAACTCCCGAAAGCTGCATCTGCTACACTCAGCATACAGAATACCCACACATAGCGAATGCCTAATTCCAGGATACGCAACTCCTGTAAACAGCTCCTCTCTACACCAAGGACAGCCAACTGCGGTAAACTGCTTCTCTCTACATCCAGGTAGCAGAGCTCCCATAAGTGGCGTGTCCTACACTCAGGATACAGAAATCCCAATTACTGCATATGCCTCTTGCTAGGCCACAGAACTCTTGGAAACAGTTTCTCTCTACACGCATATCCAGAACTCTGGTACACAGTGTCTCACGACATGCAGGAGACAGAACGCCCATAAGCTGCGTGTGCTACACTCAGCATACAGAAAACCCGCGTATAGCGAATACCTGCTCATAGGCTCCAGAACTCTTGGAAACAGCTTCTCCCTACAACCTGATACACAACTTCGGTAAACTAACTGTGTCTCTCTAATTCTAGGTTGCAGATCTCCCAGAAGCTGCGTCTGCTGCACTCAGCATACAGAAAACCCGCATATACCGAATACCTATGCCCAGGCTACCGAAATCTTAGAAACAGCTTCTCTCTACACTCAACATACGGAACTCCTGGATACTGTATGTCTCTGCACTTAGGTTATGGAACTCCCGTAAGCTGCATCTCTTACACGCAGCATACCGAAAACCCGCATAGAGCGAATGCCTAATTCCAGGCTACCGAACTCCAGTCAATAGCTGCTCTCTACACCAAGGATAGCCAACTCCGGTACACTGCTTCTCTCTACATCCAGGTAGCAGAGCTCCCATAAGCGGCATCTCCTACACTCAGGATACAGAAATCCCAATTACTGCATATGCCTCTTGCCAGGCGACAGAACTCTTGGAAAGAGTTTCTCTCTACACCCCTATACAGAACTCTGGTAAACTGTGTCTCACGACATTCAAGATACAGAACGCCCATAAGCTGCGTCTGCCACACGCAGCATACAGAAAACCCGCGTATAGCGAATACCTGCTCATAGGCTACAGAGTTCGTGGAAACAGCTTCTCCCTACACTCTGATACAGAACTTCGGTAAACTGTGTCTCTCTAATTCTGGGTTACAGATCTCCCAGAAGCTGCGTCGGCTACACTCAGGCAACAGGATTCCCATATACAGCGTATGCCTACTCTCAGACTACAGAACTCTTGGAAACAGCTTCTCTCTACATTCAACATACAGAACTACTGGAAACTGCATCTCTCTACACTTAGATTACAGAACTCCCGAAAGCTGCATCTGCTACACTCAGCATACAGAATACCCACACATAGCGAATGCCTAATTCCAGGATACGCAACTCCTGTAAACAGCTCCTCTCTACACCAAGGATAGCCAACTCCGGTAAACTGCTTCTCTCTACATCCAGGTAGCAGAGCTCCCATAAGTGGCGTGTCCTACACTCAGGATACAGAAATCCCAATTACTGCATATGCCTCTTGCTAGGCCACAGAACTCTTGGAAACAGTTTCTCTCTACACGCATATACAGAACTCTGGTAAACAGTGTCTAATGACATGCAGGAGAAAGAACGCCCATAAGCTGCGTGTGCTACACTCAGCATACAGAAAACCCACATATAGGAATACCTATGCCCAGGCTACCGAAATCTTAGAAACAGCTTCTCTCTACACTCAACATACGGAACTCCTGGATACTGTATGTCTCTGCACTTAGGTTATGGAACTCCCGTAAGCTGCATCTCTTACACGCAGCATACCGAAAACCCGCATAGAGTGAATGCCTAATTCCAGGCTACCGAACTCCAGTCAATAGCTGCTCTCTACACCAAGGATAGCGAACTCCGGTACACTGCTTCTCTCTACATCCAGGTAGCAGAGCTCCCATAAGCGGCATCTCCTACACTCAGGATACAGAAATCCCAATTACTGCATATGCCTCTTGCCAGGCGACAGAACTCTTGGAAAGAGTTTCTCTCTACACCCCTATACAGAACTCTGGTAAACTGTGTCTCACGACATTCAAGATACAGAACGCCCATAAGCTGCGTCTGCCACACGCAGCATACAGAAAACCCGCGTATAGCGAATACCTGCTCATAGGCTACAGAGTTCGTGGAAACAGCTTCTCCCTACACTCTGATACAGAACTTCGGTAAACTGTGTCTCCCTAATTCTGGGTTACAGATCTCCCAGAAGCTGCGTCGGCTACACTCAGGCAACAGGATTCCCATATACAGCGTATGCCTACTCTCAGACTACAGAACTCTTGGAAACAGCTTCTCTCTACATTCAACATACAGAACTACTGGAAACTGCATCTCTCTACACTTAGATTACAGAACTCCCGAAAGCTGCATCTGCTACACTCAGCATACAGAATACCCACACATAGCGAATGCCTAATTCCAGGATACGCAACTCCTGTAAACAGCTCCTCTCTACACCAAGGACAGCCAACTCCGGTAAACTGCTTCTCTCTACATCCAGGTAGCAGAGCTCCCATAAGTGGCGTGTCCTACACTCAGGATACAGAAATCCCAATTACTGCATATGCCTCTTGCTAGGCCACAGAACTCTTGGAAACAGTTTCTCTCTACACGCATATACAGAACTCTGGTACACAGTGTCTCACGACATGCAGGAGACAGAACGCCCATAAGCTGCATGTGCTACACTCAGCATACAGAAAACCCGCGTATAGCGAATACCTGCTCATAGGCTACAGAACTCTTGGAAACAGCCTCTCCCTACACCAAGGATAGAGAACTCTTGGAAACTGTTTCTCTTTACAGCCAGGTTACTGAGCTCCTGTAAGCTGCATCTGCTACACTTAGGATACAGAAATCCCATACATTGCCTATGCCTATTGCCAGGCTCCAGAACTCTTGGAAACAGCTTCTCCCTACAACCTGATACACAACTTCGGTAAACTAACTGTGTCTCTCTAATTCTAGGTTGCAGATCTCCCAGAAGCTGCGTCTGCTGCACTCAGCATACAGAAAACCCGCATATACCGAATACCTATGCCCAGGCTACCAAAATCTTAGAAACAGCTTCTCTCTACACTCAACATACGGAACTCCTGGATACTGTATGTCTCTGCACTTAGGTTATGGAACTCCCGTAAGCTGCATCTCTTACACGCAGCATACCGAAAACCCGCATAGAGCGAATGCCTAATTCCAGGCTACCGAACTCCAGTCAATAGCTGCTCTCTACACCAAGGATAGCCAACTCCGGTACACTGCTTCTCTCTACATCCAGGTAGCAGAGCTCCCATAAGCGGCATCTCCTACACTCAGGATACAGAAATCCCAATTACTGCATATGCCTCTTGCCAGGCGACAGAACTCTTGGAAAGAGTTTCTCTCTACACCCCTATACAGAACTCTGGTAAACTGTGTCTCACGACATTCAAGATACAGAACGCCCATAAGCTGCGTCTGCCACACGCAGCATACAGAAAACCCGCGTATAGCGAATACCTGCTCATAGGCTACAGAGTTCGTGGAAACAGCTTCTCCCTACACTCTGATACAGAACTTCGGTCAACTGTGTCTCTCTAATTCTGGGTTACAGATCTCCCAGAAGCTGCGTCGGTTACACTCAGGCAACAGGATTCCCATATACAGCGTATGCCTACTCTCAGACTACAGAACTCTTGGAAACAGCTTCTCTCTACATTCAACATACAGAACTACTGGAAACTGCATCTCTCTACACTTAGATTACAGAACTCCCGAAAGCTGCATCTGCTACACTCAGCATACAGAATACCCACACATAGCGAATGCCTAATTCCAGGATACGCAACTCCTGTAAACAGCTCCTCTCTACACCAAGGATAGCCAACTCCGGTAAACTGCTTCTCTCTACATCCAGGTAGCAGAGCTCCCATAAGTGGCGTGTCCTACACTCAGGATACAGAAATCCCAATTACTGCATATGCCTCTTGCTAGGCCACAGAACTCTTGGAAACAGTTTCTCTCTACACGCATATACAGAACTCTGGTACACAGTGTCTCACGACATGCAGGAGACAGAACGCCCATAAGCTGCATGTGCTACACTCAGCATACAGAAAACCCGCGTATAGCGAATACCTGCTCATAGGCTACAGAACTCTTGGAAACAGCCTCTCCCTACACCAAGGATAGAGAACTCTTGGAAACTGCTTCTCTTTACAGCCAGGTTACTGAGCTCCTGTAAGCTGCATCTGCTACACTTAGGATACAGAAATCCCATACATTGCCTATGCCTATTGCCAGGCTCCAGAACTCTTGGAAACAGCTTCTCCCTACAACCTGATACACAACTTCGGTAAACTAACTGTGTCTCTCTAATTCTAGGTTGCAGATCTCCCAGAAGCTGCGTCTGCTGCACTCAGCATACAGAAAACCCGCATATACCGAATACCTATGCCCAGGCTACCGAAATCTTAGAAACAGCTTCTCTCTACACTCAACATACGGAACTCCTGGATACTGTATGTCTCTGCACTTAGGTTATGGAACTCCCGTAAGCTGCATCTCTTACACGCAGCATACCGAAAACCCGCATAGAGCGAATGCCTAATTCCAGGCTACCGAACTCCAGTCAATAGCTGCTCTCTACACCAAGGATAGCGAACTCCGGTACACTGCTTCTCTCTACATCCAGGTAGCAGAGCTCCCATAAGCGGCATCTCCTACACTCAGGATACAGAAATCCCAATTACTGCATATGCCTCTTGCCAGGCGACAGAACTCTTGGAAAGAGTTTCTCTCTACACCCCTATACAGAACTCTGGTAAACTGTGTCTCACGACATTCAAGATACAGAACGCCCATAAGCTGCGTCTGCCACACGCAGCATACAGAAAACCCGCGTATAGCGAATACCTGCTCATAGGCTACAGAGTTCGTGGAAACAGCTTCTCCCTACACTCTGATACAGAACTTCGGTAAACTGTGTCTCTCTAATTCTGGGTTACAGATCTCCCAGAAGCTGCGTCGGCTACACTCAGGCAACAGGATTCCCATATACAGCGTATGCCTACTCTCAGACTACAGAACTCTTGGAAACAGCTTCTCTCTACATTCAACATACAGAACTACTGGAAACTGCATCTCTCTACACTTAGATTACAGAACTCCCGAAAGCTGCATCTGCTACACTCAGCATACAGAATACCCACACATAGCGAATGCCTAATTCCAGGATACGCAACTCCTGTAAACAGCTCCTCTCTACACCAAGGACAGCCAACTCCGGTAAACTGCTTCTCTCTACATCCAGGTAGCAGAGCTCCCATAAGTGGCGTGTCCTACACTCAGGATACAGAAATCCCAATTACTGCATATGCCTCTTGCTAGGCCACAGAACTCTTGGAAACAGTTTCTCTCTACACGCATATACAGAACTCTGGTACACAGTGTCTCACGACATGCAGGAGACAGAACGCCCATAAGCTGCATGTGCTACACTCAGCATACAGAAAACCCGCGTATAGCGAATACCTGCTCATAGGCTACAGAACTCTTGGAAACAGCCTCTCCCTACACCAAGGATAGAGAACTCTTGGAAACTGCTTCTCTTTACAGCCAGGTTACTGAGCTCCTGTAAGCTGCATCTGCTACACTTAGGATACAGAAATCCCATACATTGCCTATGCCTATTGCCAGGCTCCAGAACTCTTGGAAACAGCTTCTCCCTACAACCTGATACACAACTTCGGTAAACTAACTGTGTCTCTCTAATTCTAGGTTGCAGATCTCCCAGAAGCTGCGTCTGCTGCACTCAGCATACAGAAAACCCGCATATACCGAATACCTATGCCCAGGCTACCGAAATCTTAGAAACAGCTTCTCTCTACACTCAACATACGGAACTCCTGGATACTGTATGTCTCTGCACTTAGGTTATGGAACTCCCGTAAGCTGCATCTCTTACACGCAGCATACCGAAAACCCGCATAGAGCGAATGCCTAATTCCAGGCTACCGAACTCCAGTCAATAGCTGCTCTCTACACCAAGGATAGCCAACTCCGGTACACTGCTTCTCTCTACATCCAGGTAGCAGAGCTCCCATAAGCGGCATCTCCTACACTCAGGATACAGAAATCCCAATTACTGCATATGCCTCTTGCCAGGCGACAGAACTCTTGGAAAGAGTTTCTCTCTACACCCCTATACAGAACTCTGGTAAACTGTGTCTCACGACATTCAAGATACAGAACGCCCATAAGCTGCGTCTGCCACATGCAGCATACAGAAAACCCGCGTATAGCGAATACCTGCTCATAGGCTACAGAGTTCGTGGAAACAGCTTCTCCCTACACTCTGATACAGAACTTCGGTAAACTGTGTCTCTCTAATTCTGGGTTACAGATCTCCCAGAAGCTGCGTCGGTTACACTCAGGCAACAGGATTCCCATATACAGCGTATGCCTACTCTCAGACTACAGAACTCTTGGAAACAGCTTCTCTCTACATTCAACATACAGAACTACTGGAAACTGCATCTCTCTACACTTAGATTACAGAACTCCCGAAAGCTGCATCTGCTACACTCAGCATACAGAATACCCACACATAGCGAATGCCTAATTCCAGGATACGCAACTCCTGTAAACAGCTCCTCTCTACACCAAGGATAGCCAACTCCGGTAAACTGCTTCTCTCTACATCCAGGTAGCAGAGCTCCCATAAGTGGCGTGTCCTACACTCAGGATACAGAAATCCCAATTACTGCATATGCCTCTTGCTAGGCCACAGAACTCTTGGAAACAGTTTCTCTCTACACGCATATACAGAACTCTGGTACACAGTGTCTCACGACATGCAGGAGACAGAACGCCCATAAGCTGCATGTGCTACACTCAGCATACAGAAAACCCGCGTATAGCGAATACCTGCTCATAGGCTACAGAACTCTTGGAAACAGCCTCTCCCTACACCAAGGATAGAGAACTCTTGGAAACTGCTTCTCTTTACAGCCAGGTTACTGAGCTCCTGTAAGCTGCATCTGCTACACTTAGGATACAGAAATCCCATACATTGCCTATGCCTATTGCCAGGCTCCAGAACTCTTGGAAACAGCTTCTCCCTACAACCTGATACACAACTTCGGTAAACTAACTGTGTCTCTCTAATTCTAGGTTGCAGATCTCCCAGAAGCTGCGTCTGCTGCACTCAGCATACAGAAAACCCGCATATACCGAATACCTATGCCCAGGCTACCGAAATCTTAGAAACAGCTTCTCTCTACACTCAACATACGGAACTCCTGGATACTGTATGTCTCTGCACTTAGGTTATGGAACTCCCGTAAGCTGCATCTCTTACACGCAGCATACCGAAAACCCGCATAGAGCGAATGCCTAATTCCAGGCTACCGAACTCCAGTCAATAGCTGCTCTCTACACCAAGGATAGCCAACTCCGGTACACTGCTTCTCTCTACATCCAGGTAGCAGAGCTCCCATAAGCGGCATCTCCTACACTCAGGATACAGAAATCCCAATTACTGCATATGCCTCTTGCCAGGCGACAGAACTCTTGGAAAGAGTTTCTCTCTACACCCCTATACAGAACTCTGGTAAACTGTGTCTCACGACATTCAAGATACAGAACGCCCATAAGCTGCGTCTGCCACACGCAGCATACAGAAAACCCGCGTATAGCGAATACCTGCTCATAGGCTACAGAGTTCGTGGAAACAGCTTCTCCCTACACTCTGATACAGAACTTCGGTAAACTGTGTCTCTCTAATTCTGGGTTACAGATCTCCCAGAAGCTGCGTCGGCTACACTCAGGCAACAGGATTCCCATATACAGCGTATGCCTACTCTCAGACTACAGAACTCTTGGAAACAGCTTCTCCCCACAACCTGATACACAACTTCGGTAAACTAACTGTGTCTCTCTAATTCTAGGTTGCAGATCTCCCAGAAGCTGCGTCTGCTGCACTCAGCATACAGAAAACCCGCATATACCGAATACCTATGCCCAGGCTACCGAAATCTTAGAAACAGCTTCTCTCTACACTCAACATACGGAACTCCTGGATACTGTATGTCTCTGCACTTAGGTTATGGAACTCCCGTAAGCTGCATCTCTTACACGCAGCATACCGAAAACCCGCATAGAGCGAATGCCTAATTCCAGGCTACCGAACTCCAGTCAATAGCTGCTCTCTACACCAAGGATAGCCAACTCCGGTACACTGCTTCTCTCTACATCCAGGTAGCAGAGCTCCCATAAGCGGCATCTCCTACACTCAGGATACAGAAATCCCAATTACTGCATATGCCTCTTGCCAGGTGACAGAACTCTTGGAAAGAGTTTCTCTCTACACCCCTATACAGAACTCTGGTAAACTGTGTCTCACGACATTCAAGATACAGAACGCCCATAAGCTGCGTCTGCCACACGCAGCATACAGAAAACCCGCGTATAGCGAATACCTGCTCATAGGCTACAGAGTTCATGGAAACAGCTTCTCCCTACACTCTGATACAGAACTTCGGTAAACTGTGTTTCTCTAATTCTGGGTTACAGATCTCCCAGAAGCTGCGTCGGCTACACTCAGGCAACAGGATTCCCATATACAGCGTATGCCTACTCTCAGACTACAGAACTCTTGGAAACAGCTTCTCTCTACATTCAACATACAGAACTACTGGAAACTGCATCTCTCTACACTTAGATTACAGAACTCCCGAAAGCTGCATCTGCTACACTCAGCATACAGAATACCCACACATAGCGAATGCCTAATTCCAGGATACGCAACTCCTGTAAACAGCTCCTCTCTACACCAAGGATAGCCAACTCCGGTAAACTGCTTCTCTCTACATCCAGGTAGCAGAGCTCCCATAAGTGGCGTGTCCTACACTCAGGATACAGAAATCCCAATTACTGCATATGCCTCTTGCTAGGCCACAGAACTCTTGGAAACAGTTTCTCTCTACACGCATATACAGAACTCTGGTAAACAGTGTCTCACGACATGCAGGAGACAGAACGCCCATAAGCTGCGTGTGCTACACTCAGCATACAGAAAACCCGCGTATAGCGAATACCTGCTCATAGGCTCCAGAACTCTTGGAAACAGCTTCTCCCTACAACCTGATACACAATTTCGGTAAACTAAATGTGTCTCTCTAATTCTAGGTTGCAGATCTCCCAGAAGCTGCGTCTGCTGCACTCAGCATACAGAAAACCCGCATATACCGAATACCTATGCCCAGGCTACCGAAATCTTAGAAACAGCTTCTCTCTACACTCAACATACGGAACTCCTGGATACTGTATGTCTCTGCACTTAGGTTATGGAACTCCCGTAAGCTGCATCTCTTACACGCAGCATACCGAAAACCCGCAGCATACCGAAAACCCGCATAGAGCGAATGCCTAATTCCAGGCTACCGAACTCCAGTCAATAGCTGCTCTCTACACCAAGGATAGCGAACTCCGGTACACTGCTTCTCTCTACATCCAGGTAGCAGAGCTCCCATAAGCGGCATCTCCTACACTCAGGATACAGAAATCCCAATTACTGCATATGCCTCTTGCCAGGCGACAGAACTCTTGGAAAGAGTTTCTCTCTACACCCCTATACAGAACTCTGGTAAACTGTGTCTCACGACATTCAAGATACAGAACGCCCATAAGCTGCGTCTGCCACACGCAGCATACAGAAAACCCGCGTATAGCGAATACCTGCTCATAGGCTACAGAGTTCGTGGAAACAGCTTCTCCCTACACTCTGATACAGAACTTCGGTCAACTGTGTCTCTCTAATTCTGGGTTACAGATCTCCCAGAAGCTGCGTCGGCTACACTCAGGCAACAGGATTCCCATATACAGCGTATGCCTACTCTCAGACTACAGAACTCTTGGAAACAGCTTCTCTCTACATTCAACATACAGAACTACTGGAAACTGCATCTCTCTACACTTAGATTACAGAACTCCCGAAAGCTGCATCAGCTACACTCAGCATACAGAATACCCACACATAGCGAATGCCTAATTCCAGGATACGCAACTCCTGTAAACAGCTCCTCTCTACACCAAGGACAGCCAACTCCGGTAAACTGCTTCTCTCTACATCCAGGTAGCAGAGCTCCCATAAGTGGCGTGTCCTACACTCAGGATACAGAAATCCCAATTACTGCATATGCCTCTTGCTAGGCCACAGAACTCTTGGAAACAGTTTCTCTCTACACGCATATACAGAACTCTGGTAAACAGTGTCTCACGACATGCAGGAGACAGAACGCCCATAAGCTGCGTGTGCTACACTCAGCATACAGAAAACCCGCGTATAGCGAATACCTGCTCATAGGCTCCAGAACTCTTGGAAACAGCTTCTCCCTACAACCTGATACACAATTTCGGTAAACTAACTGTGTCTCTCTAATTCTAGGTTGCAGATCTCCCAGAAGCTGCGTCTGCTGCACTCAGCATACAGAAAACCCGCATATACCGAATACCTATGCCCAGGCTACCGAAATCTTAGAAACAGCTTCTCTCTACACTCAACATACGGAACTCCTGGATACTGTATGTCTCTGCACTTAGGTTATGGAACTCCCGTAAGCTGCATCTCTTACACGCAGGATACCGAAAACCCGCAGCATACCGAAAACCCGCATAGAGCGAATGCCTAATTCCAGGCTACCGAACTCCAGTCAATAGCTGCTCTCTACACCAAGGATAGCGAACTCCGGTACACTGCTTCTCTCTACATCCAGGTAGCAGAGCTCCCATAAGCGGCATCTCCTACACTCAGGATACAGAAATCCCAATTACTGCATATGCCTCATGCCAGGCGACAGAACTCTTGGAAAGAGTTTCTCTCTACACCCCTATACAGAACTCTGGTAAACTGTGTCTCACGACATTCAAGATACAGAACGCCCATAAGCTGCGTCTGCCACACGCAGCATACAGAAAACCCGCGTATAGCGAATACCTGCTCATAGGCTACAGAGTTCGTGGAAACAGCTTCTCCCTACACTCTGATACAGAACTTCGGTAAACTGTGTCTCTCTAATTCTGGGTTACAGATCTCCCAGAAGCTGCGTCGGCTACACTCAGGCAACAGGATTCCCATATACAGCGTATGCCTACTCTCAGACTACAGAACTCTTGGAAACAGCTTCTCTCTACATTCAACATACAGAACTACTGGAAACTGCATCTCTCTACACTTAGATTACAGAACTCCCGAAAGCTGCATCTGCTACACTCAGCATACAGAATACCCACACATAGCGAATGCCTAATTCCAGGATACGCAACTCCTGTAAACAGCTCCTCTCTACACCAAGGACAGCCAACTCCGGTAAACTGCTTCTCTCTACATCCAGGTAGCAGAGCTCCCATAAGTGGCGTGTCCTACACTCAGGATACAGAAATCCCAATTACTGCATATGCCTCTTGCTAGGCCACATAACTCTTGGAAACAGTTTCTCTCTACACGCATATACAGAACTCTGGTACACAGTGTCTCACGACATGCAGGAGACAGAACGCCAATAAGCTGCGTGTGCTACACTCAGCATACAGAAAACCCGCGTATAGCGAATACCTGCTCATACGCTCCAGAACTCTTGGAAACAGCTTCTCCCTACACTCTGATACAGAACTTCGGTAAACTGTGTGTCTCTAATTCTGGGTTACAGATCTCCCAGAATCTGCGTCTGCTACACTCAGGCAACAGGATTCCCATATACAGCGTATGCCTACTCTCAGACTACAGAACTCTTGGAAACAGCTTCTCTCTACATTCAACATACAGAACTACTGGAAACTGCATCTCTCTACACTTAGATTACAGAACTCCCGAAAGCTGCATCTGCTACACTCAGCATACAGAATACCCACACATAGCGAATGCCTAATTCCAGGATACGCAACTCCTGTAAACAGCTCCTCTCTACACCAAGGATAGCCAACTCCGGTAAACTGCTTCTCTCTACATCCAGGTAGCAGAGCTCCCATAAGTGGCGTGTCCTACACTCAGGATACAGAAATCCCAATTACTGCATATGCCTCTTGCTAGGCCACAGAACTCTTGGAAACAGTTTCTCTCTACACGCATATACAGAACTCTGGTAAACAGTGTCTAATGACATGCAGGAGAAAGAACGCCCATAAGCTGCGTGTGCTACACTCAGCATACAGAAAACCCACGTATAGGAATACCTATGCCCAGGCTACCGAAATCTTAGAAACAGCTTCTCTCTACACTCAACATACGGAACTCCTGGATACTGTATGTCTCTGCACTTAGGTTATGGAACTCCCGTAAGCTGCATCTCTTACACGCAGCATACCGAAAACCCGCATAGAGCGAATGCCTAATTCCAGGCTACCGAACTCCAGTCAATAGCTGCTCTCTACACCAAGGATAGCGAACTCCGGTACACTGCTTCTCTCTACATCCAGGTAGCAGAGCTCCCATAAGCGGCATCTCCTACACTCAGGATACAGAAATCCCAATTACTGCATATGCCTCTTGCCAGGCGACAGAACTCTTGGAAAGAGTTTCTCTCTACACCCCTATACAGAACTCTGGTAAACTGTGTCTCACGACATTCAAGATACAGAACGCCCATAAGCTGCGTCTGCCACACGCAGCATACAGAAAACCCGCGTATAGCGAATACCTGCTCATAGGCTACAGAGTTCGTGGAAACAGCTTCTCCCTACACTCTGATACAGAACTTCGGTAAACTGTGTCTCTCTAATTCTGGGTTACAGATCTCCCAGAAGCTGCGTCGGCTACACTCAGGCAACAGGATTCCCATATACAGCGTATGCCTACTCTCAGACTACAGAACTCTTGGAAACAGCTTCTCTCTACATTCAACATACAGAACTACTGGAAACTGCATCTCTCTACACTTAGATTACAGAACTCCCGAAAGCTGCATCTGCTACACTCAGCATACAGAATACCCACACATAGCGAATGCCTAATTCCAGGATACGCAACTCCTGTAAACAGCTCCTCTCTACACCAAGGACAGCCAACTCCGGTAAACTGCTTCTCTCTACATCCAGGTAGCAGAGCTCCCATAAGTGGCGTGTCCTACACTCAGGATACAGAAATCCCAATTACTGCATATGCCTCTTGCTAGGCCACAGAACTCTTGGAAACAGTTTCTCTCTACACGCATATACAGAACTCTGGTAAACAGTGTCTCACGACATGCAGGAGACAGAACGCCCATAAGCTGCGTGTGCTACACTCAGCATACAGAAAACCCGCGTATAGCGAATACCTGCTCATAGGCTCCAGAACTCTTGGAAACAGCTTCTCCCTACAACCTGATACACAATTTCGGTAAACTAACTGTGTCTCTCTAATTCTAGGTTGCAGATCTCCCAGAAGCTGCGTCTGCTGCACTCAGCATACAGAAAACCCGCATATACCGAATACCTATGCCCAGGCTACCGAAATCTTAGAAACAGCTTCTCTCTACACTCAACATACGGAACTCCTGGATACTGTATGTCTCTGCACTTAGGTTATGGAACTCCCGTAAGCTGCATCTCTTACACGCAGCATACCGAAAACCCGCATAGAGCGAATGCCTAATTCCAGGCTACCGAACTCCAGTCAATAGCTGCTCTCTACACCAAGGATAGCGAACTCCGGTACACTGCTTCTCTCTACATCCAGGTAGCAGAGCTCCCATAAGCGGCATCTCCTACACTCAGGATACAGAAATCCCAATTACTGCATATGCCTCTTGCCAGGCGACAGAACTCTTGGAAAGAGTTTCTCTCTACACCCCTATACAGAACTCTGGTAAACTGTGTCTCACGACATTCAAGATACAGAACGCCCATAAGCTGCGTCTGCCACACGCAGCATACAGAAAACCCGCGTATAGCGAATACCTGCTCATAGGCTACAGAGTTCATGGAAACAGCTTCTCCCTACACTCTGATACAGAACTTCGGTAAACTGTGTCTCTCTAATTCTGGGTTACAGATCTCCCAGAAGCTGCGTCGGCTACACTCAGGCAACAGGATTCCCATATACAGCGTATGCCTACTCTCAGACTACAGAACTCTTGGAAACAGCTTCTCTCTACATTCAACATACAGAACTACTGGAAACTGCATCTCTCTACACTTAGATTACAGAACTCCCGAAAGCTGCATCTGCTACACTCAGCATACAGAATACCCACACATAGCGAATGCCTAATTCCAGGATACGCAACTCCTGTAAACAGCTCCTCTCTACACCAAGGATAGCCAACTCCGGTAAACTGCTTCTCTCTACATCCAGGTAGCAGAGCTCCCATAAGTGGCGTGTCCTACACTCAGGATACAGAAATCCCAATTACTGCATATGCCTCTTGCTAGGCCACAGAACTCTTGGAAACAGTTTCTCTCTACACGCATATACAGAACTCTGGTAAACAGTGTCTAATGACATGCAGGAGAAAGAACGCCCATAAGCTGCGTGTGCTACACTCAGCATACAGAAAACCCACGTATAGGAATAACTATGCCCAGGCTACCGAAATCTTAGAAACAGCTTCTCTCTACACTCAACATACGGAACTCCTGGATACTGTATGTCTCTGCACTTAGGTTATGGAACTCCCGTAAGCTGCATCTCTTACACGCAGCATACCGAAAACCCGCATAGAGCGAATGCCTAATTCCAGGCTACCGAACTCCAGTCAATAGCTGCTCTCTACACCAAGGATAGCCAACTCCGGTACACTGCTTCTCTCTACATCCAGGTAGCAGAGCTCCCATAAGCGGCATCTCCTACACTCAGGATACAGAAATCCCAATTACTGCATATGCCTCTTGCCAGGCGACAGAACTCTTGGAAAGAGTTTCTCTCTACACCCCTATACAGAACTCTGGTAAACTGTGTCTCACGACATTCAAGATACAGAACGCCCATAAGCTGCGTCTGCCACACGCAGCATACAGAAAACCCGCGTATAGCGAATACCTGCTCATAGGCTACAGAGTTCGTGGAAACAGCTTCTCCCTACACTCTGATACAGAACTTCGGTAAACTGTGTCTCTCTAATTCTGGGTTACAGATCTCCCAGAAGCTGCGTCGGCTACACTCAGGCAACAGGATTCCCATATACAGCGTATGCCTACTCTCAGACTACAGAACTCTTGGAAACAGCTTCTCTCTACATTCAACATACAGAACTACTGGAAACTGCATCTCTCTACACTTAGATTACAGAACTCCCGAAAGCTGCATCTGCTACACTCAGCATACAGAATACCCACACATAGCGAATGCCTAATTCCAGGATACGCAACTCCTGTAAACAGCTCCTCTCTACACCAAGGACAGCCAACTCCGGTAAACTGCTTCTCTCTACATCCAGGTAGCAGAGCTCCCATAAGTGGCGTGTCCTACACTCAGGATACAGAAATCCCAATTACTGCATATGCCTCTTGCTAGGCCACAGAACTCTTGGAAACAGTTTCTCTCTACACGCATATACAGAACTCTGGTAAACAGTGTTTCACGACATGCAGGAGACAGAACGTCCATAAGCTGCGTGTGCTACACTCAGCATACAGAAAACCCGCGTATAGCGAATACCTGCTCATAGGCTCCAGAACTCTTGGAAACAGCTTCTCCCTACAACCTGATACACAATTTCGGTAAACTAACTGTGTCTCTCTAATTCTAGGTTGCAGATCTCCCAGAAGCTGCGTCTGCTGCACTCAGCATACAGAAAACCCGCATATACCGAATACCTATGCCCAGGCTACCGAAATCTTAGAAACAGCTTCTCTGTACACTCAACATACGGAACTCCTGGATACTGTATGTCTCTGCACTTAGGTTATGGAACTCCCGTAAGCTGCATCTCTTACACGCAGCATACCGAAAACCCGCAGCATACCGAAAACCCGCATAGAGCGAATGCCTAATTCCAGGCTACCGAACTCCAGTCAATAGCTGCTCTCTACACCAAGGATAGCGAACTCCGGTACACTGCTTCTCTCTACATCCAGGTAGCAGAGCTCCCATAAGCGGCATCTCCTACACTCAGGATACAGAAATCCCAATTACTGCATATGCCTCATGCCAGGCGACAGAACTCTTGGAAAGAGTTTCTCTCTACACCCCTATACAGAACTCTGGTAAACTGTGTCTCACGACATTCAAGATACAGAACGCCCATAAGCTGCGTCTGCCACACGCAGCATACAGAAAACCCGCGTATAGCGAATACCTGCTCATAGGCTACAGAGTTCGTGGAAACAGCTTCTCCCTACACTCTGATACAGAACTTCGGTAAACTGTGTCTCTCTAATTCTGGGTTACAGATCTCCCAGAAGCTGCGTCGGCTACACTCAGGCAACAGGATTCCCATATACAGCGTATGCCTACTCTCAGACTACAGAACTCTTGGAAACAGCTTCTCTCTACATTCAACATACAGAACTACTGGAAACTGCATCTCTCTACACTTAGATTACAGAACTCCCGAAAGCTGCATCTGCTACACTCAGCATACAGAATACCCACACATAGCGAATGCCTAATTCCAGGATACGCAACTCCTGTAAACAGCTCCTCTCTACACCAAGGATAGCCAACTCCGGTAAACTGCTTCTCTCTACATCCAGGTAGCAGAGCTCCCATAAGTGGCGTGTCCTACACTCAGGATACAGAAATCCCAATTACTGCATATGCCTCTTGCTAGGCCACAGAACTCTTGGAAACAGTTTCTCTCTACACGCATATACAGAACTCTGGTAAACAGTGTCTAATGACATGCAGGAGAAAGAACGCCCATAAGCTGCGTGTGCTACACTCAGCATACAGAAAACCCACGTATAGGAATAACTATGCCCAGGCTACCGAAATCTTAGAAACAGCTTCTCTCTACACTCAACATACGGAACTCCTGGATACTGTATGTCTCTGCACTTAGGTTATGGAACTCCCGTAAGCTGCATCTCTTACACGCAGCATACCGAAAACCCGCATAGAGCGAATGCCTAATTCCAGGCTACCGAACTCCAGTCAATAGCTGCTCTCTACACCAAGGATAGCGAACTCCGGTACACTGCTTCTCTCTACATCCAGGTAGCAGAGCTCCCATAAGCGGCATCTCCTACACTCAGGATACAGAAATCCCAATTACTGCATATGCCTCTTGCCAGGCGACAGAACTCTTGGAAAGAGTTTCTCTCTACACCCCTATACAGAACTCTGGTAAACTGTGTCTCACGACATTCAAGATACAGAACGCCCATAAGCTGCGTCTGCCACACGCAGCATACAGAAAACCCGCGTATAGCGAATACCTGCTCATAGGCTACAGAGTTCGTGGAAACAGCTTCTCCCTACACTCTGATACAGAACTTCGGTAAACTGTGTCTCTCTAATTCTGGGTTACAGATCTCCCAGAAGCTGCGTCGGCTACACTCAGGCAACAGGATTCCCATATACAGCGTATGCCTACTCTCAGACTACAGAACTCTTGGAAACAGCTTCTCTCTACATTCAACATACAGAACTACTGGAAACTGCATCTCTCTACACTTAGATTACAGAACTCCCGAAAGCTGCATCTGCTACACTCAGCATACAGAATACCCACACATAGCGAATGCCTAATTCCAGGATACGCAACTCCTGTAAACAGCTCCTCTCTACACCAAGGATAGCCAACTCCGGTAAACTGCTTCTCTCTACATCCAGGTAGCAGAGCTCCCATAAGTGGCGTGTCCTACACTCAGGATACAGAAATCCCAATTACTGCATATGCCTCTTGCTAGGCCACAGAACTCTTGGAAACAGTTTCTCTCTACACGCATATACAGAACTCTGGTAAACAGTGTCTAATGACATGCAGGAGAAAGAACGCCCATAAGCTGCGTGTGCTACACTCAGCATACAGAAAACCCACGTATAGGAATAACTATGCCCAGGCTACCGAAATCTTAGAAACAGCTTCTCTCTACACTCAATATACGGAACTCCTGGATACTGTATGTCTCTGCACTTAGGTTATGGAACTCCCGTAAGCTGCATCTCTTACACGCAGCATACCGAAAACCCGCATAGAGCGAATGCCTAATTCCAGGCTACCGAACTCCAGTCAATAGCTGCTCTCTACACCAAGGATAGCGAACTCCGGTACACTGCTTCTCTCTACATCCAGGTAGCAGAGCTCCCATAAGCGGCATCTCCTACACTCAGGATACAGAAATCCCAATTACTGCATATGCCTCTTGCCAGGCGACAGAACTCTTGGAAAGAGTTTCTCTCTACACCCCTATACAGAACTCTGGTAAACTGTGTCTCACGACATTCAAGATACAGAACGCCCATAAGCTGCGTCTGCCACACGCAGCATACAGAAAACCCGCGTATAGCGAATACCTGCTCATAGGCTACAGAGTTCGTGGAAACAGCTTCTCCCTACACTCTGATACAGAACTTCGGTAAACTGTGTCTCTCTAATTCTGGGTTACAGATCTCCCAGAAGCTGCGTCGGCTACACTCAGGCAACAGGATTCCCATATACAGCGTATGCCTACTCTCAGACTACAGAACTCTTGGAAACAGCTTCTCTCTACATTCAACATACAGAACTACTGGAAACTGCATCTCTCTACACTTAGATTACAGAACTCCCGAAAGCTGCATCTGCTACACTCAGCATACAGAATACCCACACATAGCGAATGCCTAATTCCAGGATACGCAACTCCTGTAAACAGCTCCTCTCTACACCAAGGACAGCCAACTCCGGTAAACTGCTTCTCTCTACATCCAGGTAGCAGAGCTCCCATAAGTGGCGTGTCCTACACTCAGGATACAGAAATCCCAATTACTGCATATGCCTCTTGCTAGGCCACAGAACTCTTGGAAACAGTTTCTCTCTACACGCATATACAGAACTCTGGTAAACACTGTCTCACGACATGCAGGAGACAGAACGCCCATAAGCTGCGTGTGCTACACTCAGCATACAGAAAACCCGCGTATAGCGAATACCTGCTCATAGGCTCCAGAACTCTTGGAAACAGCTTCTCCCTACAACCTGATACACAATTTCGGTAAACTAACTGTGTCTCTCTAATTCTAGGTTGCAGATCTCCCAGAAGCTGCGTCTGCTGCACTCAGCATACAGAAAACCCGCATATACCGAATACCTATGCCCAGGCTACCGAAATCTTAGAAACAGCTTCTCTGTACACTCAACATACGGAACTCCTGGATACTGTATGTCTCTGCACTTAGGTTATGGAACTCCCGTAAGCTGCATCTCTTACACGCAGCATACCGAAAACCCGCAGCATACCGAAAACCCGCATAGAGCGAATGCCTAATTCCAGGCTACCGAACTCCAGTCAATAGCTGCTCTCTACACCAAGGATAGCGAACTCCGGTACACTGCTTCTCTCTACATCCAGGTAGCAGAGCTCCCATAAGCGGCATCTCCTACACTCAGGATACAGAAATCCCAATTACTGCATATGCCTCATGCCAGGCGACAGAACTCTTGGAAAGAGTTTCTCTCTACACCCCTATACAGAACTCTGGTAAACTGTGTCTCACGACATTCAAGATACAGAACGCCCATAAGCTGCGTCTGCCACACGCAGCATACAGAAAACCCGCGTATAGCGAATACCTGCTCATAGGCTACAGAGTTCGTGGAAACAGCTTCTCCCTACACTCTGATACAGAACTTCGGTAAACTGTGTCTCTCTAATTCTGGGTTACAGATCTCCCAGAAGCTGCGTCGGCTACACTCAGGCAACAGGATTCCCATATACAGCGTATGCCTACTCTCAGACTACAGAACTCTTGGAAACAGCTTCTCTCTACATTCAACATACAGAACTACTGGAAACTGCATCTCTCTACACTTAGATTACAGAACTCCCGAAAGCTGCATCTGCTACACTCAGCATACAGAATACCCACACATAGCGAATGCCTAATTCCAGGATACGCAACTCCTGTAAACAGCTCCTCTCTACACCAAGGATAGCCAACTCCGGTAAACTGCTTCTCTCTACATCCAGGTAGCAGAGCTCCCATAAGTGGCGTGTCCTACACTCAGGATACAGAAATCCCAATTACTGCATATGCCTCTTGCTAGGCCACAGAACTCTTGGAAACAGTTTCTCTCTACACGCATATACAGAACTCTGGTAAACAGTGTCTAATGACATGCAGGAGAAAGAACGCCCATAAGCTGCGTGTGCTACACTCAGCATACAGAAAACCCACGTATAGGAATAACTATGCCCAGGCTACCGAAATCTTAGAAACAGCTTCTCTCTACACTCAACATACGGAACTCCTGGATACTGTATGTCTCTGCACTTAGGTTATGGAACTCCCGTAAGCTGCATCTCTTACACGCAGCATACCGAAAACCCGCATAGAGCGAATGCCTAATTCCAGGCTACCGAACTCCAGTCAATAGCTGCTCTCTACACCAAGGATAGCGAACTCCGGTACACTGCTTCTCTCTACATCCAGGTAGCAGAGCTCCCATAAGCGGCATCTCCTACACTCAGGATACAGAAATCCCAATTACTGCATATGCCTCTTGCCAGGCGACAGAACTCTTGGAAAGAGTTTCTCTCTACACCCCTATACAGAACTCTGGTAAACTGTGTCTCACGACATTCAAGATACAGAACGCCCATAAGCTGCGTCTGCCACACGCAGCATACAGAAAACCCGCGTATAGCGAATACCTGCTCATAGGCTACAGAGTTCGTGGAAACAGCTTCTCCCTACACTCTGATACAGAACTTCGGTAAACTGTGTCTCTCTAATTCTGGGTTACAGATCTCCCAGAAGCTGCGTCGGCTACACTCAGGCAACAGGATTCCCATATACAGCGTATGCCTACTCTCAGACTACAGAACTCTTGGAAACAGCTTCTCTCTACATTCAACATACAGAACTACTGGAAACTGCATCTCTCTACACTTAGATTACAGAACTCCCGAAAGCTGCATCTGCTACACTCAGCATACAGAATACCCACACATAGCGAATGCCTAATTCCAGGATACGAACTCCTGTAAACAGCTCCTCTCTACACCAAGGATAGCCAACTCCGGTAAACTGCTTCTCTCTACATCCAGGTAGCAGAGCTCCCATAAGTGGCGTGTCCTACACTCAGGATACAGAAATCCCAATTACTGCATATGCCTCTTGCTAGGCCACAGAACTCTTGGAAACAGTTTCTCTCTACACGCATATACAGAACTCTGGTAAACAGTGTCTAATGACATGCAGGAGAAAGAACGCCCATAAGCTGCGTGTGCTACACTCAGCATACAGAAAACCCACGTATAGGAATACCTATGCCCAGGCTACCGAAATCTTAGAAACAGCTTCTCTCTACACTCAACATACGGAACTCCTGGATACTGTATGTCTCTGCACTTAGGTTATGGAACTCCCGTAAGCTGCATCTCTTACACGCAGCATACCGAAAACCCGCATAGAGCGAATGCCTAATTCCAGGCTACCGAACTCCAGTCAATAGCTGCTCTCTACACCAAGGATAGCGAACTCCGGTACACTGCTTCTCTCTACATCCAGGTAGCAGAGCTCCCATAAGCGGCATCTCCTACACTCAGGATACAGAAATCCCAATTACTGCATATGCCTCTTGCCAGGCGACAGAACTCTTGGAAAGAGTTTCTCTCTACACCCCTATACAGAACTCTGGTAAACTGTGTCTCACGACATTCAAGATACAGAACGCCCATAAGCTGCGTCTGCCACACGCAGCATACAGAAAACCCGCGTATAGCGAATACCTGCTCATAGGCTACAGAGTTCGTGGAAACAGCTTCTCCCTACACTCTGATACAGAACTTCGGTAAACTGTGTCTCTCTAATTCTGGGTTACAGATCTCCCAGAAGCTGCGTCGGCTACACTCAGGCAACAGGATTCCCATATACAGCGTATGCCTACTCTCAGACTACAGAACTCTTGGAAACAGCTTCTCTCTACATTCAACATACAGAACTACTGGAAACTGCATCTCTCTACACTTAGATTACAGAACTCCCGAAAGCTGCATCTGCTACACTCAGCATACAGAATACCCACACATAGCGAATGCCTAATTCCAGGATACGCAACTCCTGTAAACAGCTCCTCTCTACACCAAGGATAGCCAACTCCGGTAAACTGCTTCTCTCTACATCCAGGTAGCAGAGCTCCCATAAGTGGCGTGTCCTACACTCAGGATACAGAAATCCCAATTACTGCATATGCCTCTTGCTAGGCCACAGAACTCTTGGAAACAGTTTCTCTCTACACGCATATACAGAACTCTGGTAAACAGTGTCTAATGACATGCAGGAGAAAGAACGCCCATAAGCTGCGTGTGCTACACTCAGCATACAGAAAACCCACGTATAGGAATAACTATGCCCAGGCTACCGAAATCTTAGAAACAGCTTCTCTCTACACTCAACATACGGAACTCCTGGATACTGTATGTCTCTGCACTTAGGTTATGGAACTCCCGTAAGCTGCATCTCTTACACGCAGCATACCGAAAACCCGCATAGAGCGAATGCCTAATTCCAGGCTACCGAACTCCAGTCAATAGCTGCTCTCTACACCAAGGATAGCGAACTCCGGTACACTGCTTCTCTCTACATCCAGGTAGCAGAGCTCCCATAAGCGGCATCTCCTACACTCAGGATACAGAAATCCCAATTACTGCATATGCCTCTTGCCAGGCGACAGAACTCTTGGAAAGAGTTTCTCTCTACACCCCTATACAGAACTCTGGTAAACTGTGTCTCACGACATTCAAGATACAGAACGCCCATAAGCTGCGTCTGCCACACGCAGCATACAGAAAACCCGCGTATAGCGAATACCTGCTCATAGGCTACAGAGTTCGTGGAAACAGCTTCTCCCTACACTCTGATACAGAACTTCGGTAAACTGTGTCTCCCTAATTCTGGGTTACAGATCTCCCAGAAGCTGCGTCGGCTACACTCAGGCAACAGGATTCCCATATACAGCGTATGCCTACTCTCAGACTACAGAACTCTTGGAAACAGCTTCTCTCTACATTCAACATACAGAACTACTGGAAACTGCATCTCTCTACACTTAGATTACAGAACTCCCGAAAGCTGCATCTGCTACACTCAGCATACAGAATACCCACACATAGCGAATGCCTAATTCCAGGATACGCAACTCCTGTAAACAGCTCCTCTCTACACCAAGGACAGCCAACTCCGGTAAACTGCTTCTCTCTACATCCAGGTAGCAGAGCTCCCATAAGTGGCGTGTCCTACACTCAGGATACAGAAATCCCAATTACTGCATATGCCTCTTGCTAGGCCACAGAACTCTTGGAAACAGTTTCTCTCTACACGCATATACAGAACTCTGGTAAACAGTGTCTCACGACATGCAGGAGACAGAACGCCCATAAGCTGCGTGTGCTACACTCAGCATACAGAAAACCCGCGTAAGCGAATACCTGCTCATAGGCTCCAGAACTCTTGGAAACAGCTTCTCCCTACAACCTGATACACAATTTCGGTAAACTAACTGTGTCTCTCTAATTCTAGGTTGCAGATCTCCCAGAAGCTGCGTCTGCTGCACTCAGCATACAGAAAACCCGCATATACCGAATACCTATGCCCAGGCTACCGAAATCTTAGAAACAGCTTCTCTCTACACTCAACATACGGAACTCCTGGATACTGTATGTCTCTGCACTTAGGTTATGGAACTCCCGTAAGCTGCATCTCTTACACGCAGCATACCGAAAACCCGCATAGAGCGAATGCCTAATTCCAGGCTACCGAACTCCAGTCAAGAGCTGCTCTCTACACCAAGGATAGCCAACTCCGGTACACTGCTTCTCTCTACATCCAGGTAGCAGAGCTCCCATAAGCGGCATCTCCTACACTCAGGATACAGAAATCCCAATTACTGCATATGCCTCTTGCCAGGCGACAGAACTCTTGGAAAGAGTTTCTCTCTACACCCCTATACAGAACTCTGGTAAACTGTGTCTCACGACATTCAAGATACAGAACGCCCATAAGCTGCGTCTGCCACACGCAGCATACAGAAAACCCGCGTATAGCGAATACCTGCTCATAGGCTACAGAGTTCGTGGAAACAGCTTCTCCCTACACTCTGATACAGAACTTCGGTAAACTGTGTCTCTCTAATTCTGGGTTACAGATCTCCCAGAAGCTGCGTCGGCTACACTCAGGCAACAGGATTCCCATATACAGCGTATGCCTACTCTCAGACTACAGAACTCTTGGAAACAGCTTCTCTCTACATTCAACATACAGAACTACTGGAAACTGCATCTCTCTACACTTAGATTACAGAACTCCTGAAAGCTGCATCTGCTACACTCAGCATACAGAATACCCACACATAGCGAATGCCTAATTCCAGGATACGCAACTCCTGTAAACAGCTCCTCTCTACACCAAGGACAGCCAACTCCGGTAAACTGCTTCTCTCTACATCCAGGTAGCAGAGCTCCCATAAGTGGCGTGTCCTACACTCAGGATACAGAAATCCCAATTACTGCATATGCCTCTTGCTAGGCCACAGAACTCTTGGAAACAGTTTCTCTCTACACGCATATACAGAACTCTGGTAAACAGTGTCTCACGACATGCAGGAGACAGAACGCCCATAAGCTGCGTGTGCTACACTCAGCATACAGAAAACCCGCGTATAGCGAATACCTGCTCATAGGCTCCAGAACTCTTGGAAACAGCTTCTCCCTACAACCTGATACACAATTTCGGTAAACTAACTGTGTCTCTCTAATTCTAGGTTGCAGATCTCCCAGAAGCTGCGTCTGCTGCACTCAGCATACAGAAAACCCGCATATACCGAATACCTATGCCCAGGCTACCGAAATCTTAGAAACAGCTTCTCTCTACACTCAACATACGGAACTCCTGGATACTGTATGTCTCTGCACTTAGGTTATGGAACTCCCGTAAGCTGCATCTCTTACACGCAGCATACCGAAAACCCGCATAGAGCGAATGCCTAATTCCAGGCTACCGAACTCCAGTCAATAGCTGCTCTCTACACCAAGGATAGCGAACTCCGGTACACTGCTTCTCTCTACATCCAGGTAGCAGAGCTCCCATAAGCGGCATCTCCTACACTCAGGATACAGAAATCCCAATTACTGCATATGCCTCATGCCAGGCGACAGAACTCTTGGAAAGAGTTTCTCTCTACACCCCTATACAGAACTCTGGTAAACTGTGTCTCACGACATTCAAGATACAGAACGCCCATAAGCTGCGTCTGCCACACGCAGCATACAGAAAACCCGCGTATAGCGAATACCTGCTCATAGGCTACAGAGTTCATGGAAACAGCTTCTCCCTACACTCTGATACAGAACTTCGGTAAACTGTGTCTCTCTAATTCTGGGTTACAGATCTCCCAGAAGCTGCGTCGGCTACACTCAGGCAACAGGATTCCCATATACAGCGTATGCCTACTCTCAGACTACAGAACTCTTGGAAACAGCTTCTCTCTACATTCAACATACAGAACTACTGGAAACTGCATCTCTCTACACTTAGATTACAGAACTCCCGAAAGCTGCATCTGCTACACTCAGCATACAGAATACCCACACATAGCGAATGCCTAATTCCAGGATACGCAACTCCTGTAAACAGCTCCTCTCTACACCAAGGATAGCCAACTCCGGTAAACTGCTTCTCTCTACATCCAGGTAGCAGAGCTCCCATAAGTGGCGTGTCCTACACTCAGGATACAGAAATCCCAATTACTGCATATGCCTCTTGCTAGGCCACAGAACTCTTGGAAACAGTTTCTCTCTACACGCATATACAGAACTCTGGTAAACAGTGTCTAATGACATGCAGGAGAAAGAACGCCCATAAGCTGCGTGTGCTACACTCAGCATACAGAAAACCCACGTATAGGAATAACTATGCCCAGGCTACCGAAATCTTAGAAACAGCTTCTCTCTACACTCAACATACGGAACTCCTGGATACTGTATGTCTCTGCACTTAGGTTATGGAACTCCCGTAAGCTGCATCTCTTACACGCAGCATACCGAAAACCCGCATAGAGCGAATGCCTAATTCCAGGCTACCGAACTCCAGTCAATAGCTGCTCTCTACACCAAGGATAGCGAACTCCGGTACACTGCTTCTCTCTACATCCAGGTAGCAGAGCTCCCATAAGCGGCATCTCCTACACTCAGGATACAGAAATCCCAATTACTGCATATGCCTCTTGCCAGGCGACAGAACTCTTGGAAAGAGTTTCTCTCTACACCCCTATACAGAACTCTGGTAAACTGTGTCTCACGACATTCAAGATACAGAACGCCCATAAGCTGCGTCTGCCACACGCAGCATACAGAAAACCCGCGTATAGCGAATACCTGCTCATAGGCTACAGAGTTCGTGGAAACAGCTTCTCCCTACACTCTGATACAGAACTTCGGTAAACTGTGTCTCTCTAATTCTGGGTTACAGATCTCCCAGAAGCTGCGTCGGCTACACTCAGGCAACAGGATTCCCATATACAGCGTATGCCTACTCTCAGACTACAGAACTCTTGGAAACAGCTTCTCTCTACATTCAACATACAGAACTACTGGAAACTGCATCTCTCTACACTTAGATTACAGAACTCCCGAAAGCTGCATCTGCTACACTCAGCATACAGAATACCCACACATAGCGAATGCCTAATTCCAGGATACGCAACTCCTGTAAACAGCTCCTCTCTACACCAAGGACAGCCAACTCCGGTAAACTGCTTCTCTCTACATCCAGGTAGCAGAGCTCCCATAAGTGGCGTGTCCTACACTCAGGATACAGAAATCCCAATTACTGCATATGCCTCTTGCTAGGCCACAGAACTCTTGGAAACAGTTTCTCTCTACACGCATATACAGAACTCTGGTAAACAGTGTTTCACGACATGCAGGAGACAGAACGCCCATAAGCTGCGTGTGCTACACTCAGCATACAGAAAACCCGCGTATAGCGAATACCTGCTCATAGGCTCCAGAACTCTTGGAAACAGCTTCTCCCTACAACCTGATACACAATTTCGGTAAACTAACTGTGTCTCTCTAATTCTAGGTTGCAGATCTCCCAGAAGCTGCGTCTGCTGCACTCAGCATACAGAAAACCCGCATATACCGAATACCTATGCCCAGGCTACCGAAATCTTAGAAACAGCTTCTCTGTACACTCAACATACGGAACTCCTGGATACTGTATGTCTCTGCACTTAGGTTATGGAACTCCCGTAAGCTGCATCTCTTACACGCAGCATACCGAAAACCCGCAGCATACCGAAAACCCGCATAGAGCGAATGCCTAATTCCAGGCTACCGAACTCCAGTCAATAGCTGCTCTCTACACCAAGGATAGCGAACTCCGGTACACTGCTTCTCTCTACATCCAGGTAGCAGAGCTCCCATAAGCGGCATCTCCTACACTCAGGATACAGAAATCCCAATTACTGCATATGCCTCATGCCAGGCGACAGAACTCTTGGAAAGAGTTTCTCTCTACACCCCTATACAGAACTCTGGTAAACTGTGTCTCACGACATTCAAGATACAGAACGCCCATAAGCTGCGTCTGCCACACGCAGCATACAGAAAACCCGCGTATAGCGAATACCTGCTCATAGGCTACAGAGTTCATGGAAACAGCTTCTCCCTACACTCTGATACAGAACTTCGGTAAACTGTGTCTCTCTAATTCTGGGTTACAGATCTCCCAGAAGCTGCGTCGGCTACACTCAGGCAACAGGATTCCCATATACAGCGTATGCCTACTCTCAGACTACAGAACTCTTGGAAACAGCTTCTCTCTACATTCAACATACAGAACTACTGGAAACTGCATCTCTCTACACTTAGATTACAGAACTCCCGAAAGCTGCATCTGCTACACTCAGCATACAGAATACCCACACATAGCGAATGCCTAATTCCAGGATACGCAACTCCTGTAAACAGCTCCTCTCTACACCAAGGATAGCCAACTCCGGTAAACTGCTTCTCTCTACATCCAGGTAGCAGAGCTCCCATAAGTGGCGTGTCCTACACTCAGGATACAGAAATCCCAATTACTGCATATGCCTCTTGCTAGGCCACAGAACTCTTGGAAACAGTTTCTCTCTACACGCATATACAGAACTCTGGTAAACAGTGTCTAATGACATGCAGGAGAAAGAACGCCCATAAGCTGCGTGTGCTACACTCAGCATACAGAAAACCCACGTATAGGAATAACTATGCCCAGGCTACCGAAATCTTAGAAACAGCTTCTCTCTACACTCAACATACGGAACTCCTGGATACTGTATGTCTCTGCACTTAGGTTATGGAACTCCCGTAAGCTGCATCTCTTACACGCAGCATACCGAAAACCCGCATAGAGCGAATGCCTAATTCCAGGCTACCGAACTCCAGTCAATAGCTGCTCTCTACACCAAGGATAGCGAACTCCGGTACACTGCTTCTCTCTACATCCAGGTAGCAGAGCTCCCATAAGCGGCATCTCCTACACTCAGGATACAGAAATCCCAATTACTGCATATGCCTCTTGCCAGGCGACAGAACTCTTGGAAAGAGTTTCTCTCTACACCCCTATACAGAACTCTGGTAAACTGTGTCTCACGACATTCAAGATACAGAACGCCCATAAGCTGCGTCTGCCACACGCAGCATACAGAAAACCCGCGTATAGCGAATACCTGCTCATAGGCTACAGAGTTCGTGGAAACAGCTTCTCCCTACACTCTGATACAGAACTTCGGTAAACTGTGTCTCTCTAATTCTGGGTTACAGATCTCCCAGAAGCTGCGTCGGCTACACTCAGGCAACAGGATTCCCATATACAGCGTATGCCTACTCTCAGACTACAGAACTCTTGGAAACAGCTTCTCTCTACATTCAACATACAGAACTACTGGAAACTGCATCTCTCTACACTTAGATTACAGAACTCCCGAAAGCTGCATCTGCTACACTCAGCATACAGAATACCCACACATAGCGAATGCCTAATTCCAGGATACGCAACTCCTGTAAACAGCTCCTCTCTACACCAAGGACAGCCAACTCCGGTAAACTGCTTCTCTCTACATCCAGGTAGCAGAGCTCCCATAAGTGGCGTGTCCTACACTCAGGATACAGAAATCCCAATTACTGCATATGCCTCTTGCTAGGCCACAGAACTCTTGGAAACAGTTTCTCTCTACACGCATATACAGAACTCTGGTAAACACTGTCTCACGACATGCAGGAGACAGAACGCCCATAAGCTGCGTGTGCTACACTCAGCATACAGAAAACCCGCGTATAGCGAATACCTGCTCATAGGCTCCAGAACTCTTGGAAACAGCTTCTCCCTACAACCTGATACACAATTTCGGTAAACTAACTGTGTCTCTCTAATTCTAGGTTGCAGATCTCCCAGAAGCTGCGTCTGCTGCACTCAGCATACAGAAAACCCGCATATACCGAATACCTATGCCCAGGCTACCGAAATCTTAGAAACAGCTTCTCTCTACACTCAACATACGGAACTCCTGGATACTGTATGTCTCTGCACTTAGGTTATGGAACTCCCGTAAGCTGCATCTCTTACACGCAGCATACCGAAAACCCGCAGCATACCGAAAACCCGCATAGAGCGAATGCCTAATTCCAGGCTACCGAACTCCAGTCAATAGCTGCTCTCTACACCAAGGATAGCGAACTCCGGTACACTGCTTCTCTCTACATCCAGGTAGCAGAGCTCCCATAAGCGGCATCTCCTACACTCAGGATACAGAAATCCCAATTACTGCATATGCCTCATGCCAGGCGACAGAACTCTTGGAAAGAGTTTCTCTCTACACCCCTATACAGAACTCTGGTAAACTGTGTCTCACGACATTCAAGATACAGAACGCCCATAAGCTGCGTCTGCCACACGCAGCATACAGAAAACCCGCGTATAGCGAATACCTGCTCATAGGCTACAGAGTTCGTGGAAACAGCTTCTCCCTACACTCTGATACAGAACTTCGGTAAACTGTGTCTCTCTAATTCTGGGTTACAGATCTCCCAGAAGCTGCGTCGGCTACACTCAGGCAACAGGATTCCCATATACAGCGTATGCCTACTCTCAGACTACAGAACTCTTGGAAACAGCTTCTCTCTACATTCAACATACAGAACTACTGGAAACTGCATCTCTCTACACTTAGATTACAGAACTCCCGAAAGCTGCATCTGCTACACTCAGCATACAGAATACCCACACATAGCGAATGCCTAATTCCAGGATACGCAACTCCTGTAAACAGCTCCTCTCTACACCAAGGATAGCCAACTCCGGTAAACTGCTTCTCTCTACATCCAGGTAGCAGAGCTCCCATAAGTGGCGTGTCCTACACTCAGGATACAGAAATCCCAATTACTGCATATGCCTCTTGCTAGGCCACAGAACTCTTGGAAACAGTTTCTCTCTACACGCATATACAGAACTCTGGTAAACAGTGTCTAATGACATGCAGGAGAAAGAACGCCCATAAGCTGCGTGTGCTACACTCAGCATACAGAAAACCCACGTATAGGAATAACTATGCCCAGGCTACCGAAATCTTAGAAACAGCTTCTCTCTACACTCAACATACGGAACTCCTGGATACTGTATGTCTCTGCACTTAGGTTATGGAACTCCCGTAAGCTGCATCTCTTACACGCAGCATACCGAAAACCCGCATAGAGCGAATGCCTAATTCCAGGCTACCGAACTCCAGTCAATAGCTGCTCTCTACACCAAGGATAGCGAACTCCGGTACACTGCTTCTCTCTACATCCAGGTAGCAGAGCTCCCATAAGCGGCATCTCCTACACTCAGGATACAGAAATCCCAATTACTGCATATGCCTCTTGCCAGGCGACAGAACTCTTGGAAAGAGTTTCTCTCTACACCCCTATACAGAACTCTGGTAAACTGTGTCTCACGACATTCAAGATACAGAACGCCCATAAGCTGCGTCTGCCACACGCAGCATACAGAAAACCCGCGTATAGCGAATACCTGCTCATAGGCTACAGAGTTCGTGGAAACAGCTTCTCCCTACACTCTGATACAGAACTTCGGTAAACTGTGTCTCTCTAATTCTGGGTTACAGATCTCCCAGAAGCTGCGTCGGCTACACTCAGGCAACAGGATTCCCATATACAGCGTATGCCTACTCTCAGACTACAGAACTCTTGGAAACAGCTTCTCTCTACATTCAACATACAGAACTACTGGAAACTGCATCTCTCTACACTTAGATTACAGAACTCCCGAAAGCTGCATCTGCTACACTCAGCATACAGAATACCCACACATAGCGAATGCCTAATTCCAGGATACGCAACTCCTGTAAACAGCTCCTCTCTACACCAAGGACAGCCAACTCCGGTAAACTGCTTCTCTCTACATCCAGGTAGCAGAGCTCCCATAAGTGGCGTGTCCTACACTCAGGATACAGAAATCCCAATTACTGCATATGCCTCTTGCTAGGCCACAGAACTCTTGGAAACAGTTTCTCTCTACACGCATATACAGAACTCTGGTAGACAGTGTCTCACGACATGCAGGAGACAGAACGCCCATAAGCTGCGTGTGCTACACTCAGCATACAGAAAACCCGCGTATAGCGAATACCTGCTCATAGGCTCCAGAACTCTTGGAAACAGCTTCTCCCTACAACCTGATACACAATTTCGGTAAACTAACTGTGTCTCTCTAATTCTAGGTTGCAGATCTCCCAGAAGCTGCGTCTGCTGCACTCAGCATACAGAAAACCCGCATATACCGAATACCTATGCCCAGGCTACCGAAATCTTAGAAACAGCTTCTCTCTACACTCAACATACGGAACTCCTGGATACTGTATGTCTCTGCACTTAGGTTATGGAACTCCCGTAAGCTGCATCTCTTACACGCAGCATACCGAAAACCCGCAGCATACCGAAAACCCGCATAGAGCGAATGCCTAATTCCAGGCTACCGAACTCCAGTCAATAGCTGCTCTCTACACCAAGGATAGCGAACTCCGGTACACTGCTTCTCTCTACATCCAGGTAGCAGAGCTCCCATAAGCGGCATCTCCTACACTCAGGATACAGAAATCCCAATTACTGCATATGCCTCATGCCAGGCGACAGAACTCTTGGAAAGAGTTTCTCTCTACACCCCTATACAGAACTCTGGTAAACTGTGTCTCACGACATTCAAGATACAGAACGCCCATAAGCTGCGTCTGCCACACGCAGCATACAGAAAACCCGCGTATAGCGAATACCTGCTCATAGGCTACAGAGTTCGTGGAAACAGCTTCTCCCTACACTCTGATACAGAACTTCGGTAAACTGTGTCTCTCTAATTCTGGGTTACAGATCTCCCAGAAGCTGCGTCGGCTACACTCAGGCAACAGGATTCCCATATACAGCGTATGCCTACTCTCAGACTACAGAACTCTTGGAAACAGCTTCTCTCTACATTCAACATACAGAACTACTGGAAACTGCATCTCTCTACACTTAGATTACAGAACTCCCGAAAGCTGCATCTGCTACACTCAGCATACAGAATACCCACACATAGCGAATGCCTAATTCCAGGATACGCAACTCCTGTAAACAGCTCCTCTCTACACCAAGGATAGCCAACTCCGGTAAACTGCTTCTCTCTACATCCAGGTAGCAGAGCTCCCATAAGTGGCGTGTCCTACACTCAGGATACAGAAATCCCAATTACTGCATATGCCTCTTGCTAGGCCACAGAACTCTTGGAAACAGTTTCTCTCTACACGCATATACAGAACTCTGGTAAACAGTGTCTAATGACATGCAGGAGAAAGAACGCCCATAAGCTGCGTGTGCTACACTCAGCATACAGAAAACCCACGTATAGGAATAACTATGCCCAGGCTACCGAAATCTTAGAAACAGCTTCTCTCTACACTCAACATACGGAACTCCTGGATACTGTATGTCTCTGCACTTAGGTTATGGAACTCCCGTAAGCTGCATCTCTTACACGCAGCATACCGAAAACCCGCATAGAGCGAATGCCTAATTCCAGGCTACCGAACTCCAGTCAATAGCTGCTCTCTACACCAAGGATAGCGAACTCCGGTACACTGCTTCTCTCTACATCCAGGTAGCAGAGCTCCCATAAGCGGCATCTCCTACACTCAGGATACAGAAATCCCAATTACTGCATATGCCTCTTGCCAGGCGACAGAACTCTTGGAAAGAGTTTCTCTCTACACCCCTATACAGAACTCTGGTAAACTGTGTCTCACGACATTCAAGATACAGAACGCCCATAAGCTGCGTCTGCCACACGCAGCATACAGAAAACCCGCGTATAGCGAATACCTGCTCATAGGCTACAGAGTTCGTGGAAACAGCTTCTCCCTACACTCTGATACAGAACTTCGGTAAACTGTGTCTCTCTAATTCTGGGTTACAGATCTCCCAGAAGCTGCGTCGGCTACACTCAGGCAACAGGATTCCCATATACAGCGTATGCCTACTCTCAGACTACAGAACTCTTGGAAACAGCTTCTCTCTACATTCAACATACAGAACTACTGGAAACTGCATCTCTCTACACTTAGATTACAGAACTCCCGAAAGCTGCATCTGCTACACTCAGCATACAGAATACCCACACATAGCGAATGCCTAATTCCAGGATACGCAACTCCTGTAAACAGCTCCTCTCTACACCAAGGACAGCCAACTCCGGTAAACTGCTTCTCTCTACATCCAGGTAGCAGAGCTCCCATAAGTGGCGTGTCCTACACTCAGGATACAGAAATCCCAATTACTGCATATGCCTCTTGCTAGGCCACAGAACTCTTGGAAACAGTTTCTCTCTACACGCATATACAGAACTCTGGTAGACAGTGTCTCACGACATGCAGGAGACAGAACGCCCATAAGCTGCGTGTGCTACACTCAGCATACAGAAAACCCGCGTATAGCGAATACCTGCTCATAGGCTCCAGAACTCTTGGAAACAGCTTCTCCCTACAACCTGATACACAATTTCGGTAAACTAACTGTGTCTCTCTAATTCTAGGTTGCAGATCTCCCAGAAGCTGCGTCTGCTGCACTCAGCATACAGAAAACCCGCATATACCGAATACCTATGCCCAGGCTACCGAAATCTTAGAAACAGCTTCTCTCTACACTCAACATACGGAACTCCTGGATACTGTATGTCTCTGCACTTAGGTTATGGAACTCCCGTAAGCTGCATCTCTTACACGCAGCATACCGAAAACCCGCAGCATACCGAAAACCCGCATAGAGCGAATGCCTAATTCCAGGCTACCGAACTCCAGTCAATAGCTGCTCTCTACACCAAGGATAGCGAACTCCGGTACACTGCTTCTCTCTACATCCAGGTAGCAGAGCTCCCATAAGCGGCATCTCCTACACTCAGGATACAGAAATCCCAATTACTGCATATGCCTCATGCCAGGCGACAGAACTCTTGGAAAGAGTTTCTCTCTACACCCCTATACAGAACTCTGGTAAACTGTGTCTCACGACATTCAAGATACAGAACGCCCATAAGCTGCGTCTGCCACACGCAGCATACAGAAAACCCGCGTATAGCGAATACCTGCTCATAGGCTACAGAGTTCGTGGAAACAGCTTCTCCCTACACTCTGATACAGAACTTCGGTAAACTGTGTCTCTCTAATTCTGGGTTACAGATCTCCCAGAAGCTGCGTCGGCTACACTCAGGCAACAGGATTCCCATATACAGCGTATGCCTACTCTCAGACTACAGAACTCTTGGAAACAGCTTCTCTCTACATTCAACATACAGAACTACTGGAAACTGCATCTCTCTACACTTAGATTACAGAACTCCCGAAAGCTGCATCTGCTACACTCAGCATACAGAATACCCACACATAGCGAATGCCTAATTCCAGGATACGCAACTCCTGTAAACAGCTCCTCTCTACACCAAGGATAGCCAACTCCGGTAAACTGCTTCTCTCTACATCCAGGTAGCAGAGCTCCCATAAGTGGCGTGTCCTACACTCAGGATACAGAAATCCCAATTACTGCATATGCCTCTTGCTAGGCCACAGAACTCTTGGAAACAGTTTCTCTCTACACGCATATACAGAACTCTGGTAAACAGTGTCTAATGACATGCAGGAGAAAGAACGCCCATAAGCTGCGTGTGCTACACTCAGCATACAGAAAACCCACGTATAGGAATAACTATGCCCAGGCTACCGAAATCTTAGAAACAGCTTCTCTCTACACTCAACATACGGAACTCCTGGATACTGTATGTCTCTGCACTTAGGTTATGGAACTCCCGTAAGCTGCATCTCTTACACGCAGCATACCGAAAACCCGCATAGAGCGAATGCCTAATTCCAGGCTACCGAACTCCAGTCAATAGCTGCTCTCTACACCAAGGATAGCGAACTCCGGTACACTGCTTCTCTCTACATCCAGGTAGCAGAGCTCCCATAAGCGGCATCTCCTACACTCAGGATACAGAAATCCCAATTACTGCATATGCCTCTTGCCAGGCGACAGAACTCTTGGAAAGAGTTTCTCTCTACACCCCTATACAGAACTCTGGTAAACTGTGTCTCACGACATTCAAGATACAGAACGCCCATAAGCTGCGTCTGCCACACGCAGCATACAGAAAACCCGCGTATAGCGAATACCTGCTCATAGGCTACAGAGTTCGTGGAAACAGCTTCTCCCTACACTCTGATACAGAACTTCGGTAAACTGTGTCTCTCTAATTCTGGGTTACAGATCTCCCAGAAGCTGCGTCGGCTACACTCAGGCAACAGGATTCCCATATACAGCGTATGCCTACTCTCAGACTACAGAACTCTTGGAAACAGCTTCTCTCTACATTCAACATACAGAACTACTGGAAACTGCATCTCTCTACACTTAGATTACAGAACTCCCGAAAGCTGCATCTGCTACACTCAGCATACAGAATACCCACACATAGCGAATGCCTAATTCCAGGATACGCAACTCCTGTAAACAGCTCCTCTCTACACCAAGGACAGCCAACTCCGGTAAACTGCTTCTCTCTACATCCAGGTAGCAGAGCTCCCATAAGTGGCGTGTCCTACACTCAGGATACAGAAATCCCAATTACTGCATATGCCTCTTGCTAGGCCACAGAACTCTTGGAAACAGTTTCTCTCTACACGCATATACAGAACTCTGGTAGACAGTGTCTCACGACATGCAGGAGACAGAACGCCCATAAGCTGCGTGTGCTACACTCAGCATACAGAAAACCCGCGTATAGCGAATACCTGCTCATAGGCTCCAGAACTCTTGGAAACAGCTTCTCCCTACAACCTGATACACAATTTCGGTAAACTAACTGTGTCTCTCTAATTCTAGGTTGCAGATCTCCCAGAAGCTGCGTCTGCTGCACTCAGCATACAGAAAACCCGCATATACCGAATACCTATGCCCAGGCTACCGAAATCTTAGAAACAGCTTCTCTCTACACTCAACATACGGAACTCCTGGATACTGTATGTCTCTGCACTTAGGTTATGGAACTCCCGTAAGCTGCATCTCTTACACGCAGCATACCGAAAACCCGCAGCATACCGAAAACCCGCATAGAGCGAATGCCTAATTCCAGGCTACCGAACTCCAGTCAATAGCTGCTCTCTACACCAAGGATAGCCAACTCCGGTACACTGCTTCTCTCTACATCCAGGTAGCAGAGCTCCCATAAGCGGCATCTCCTACACTCAGGATACAGAAATCCCAATTACTGCATATGCCTCATGCCAGGCGACAGAACTCTTGGAAAGAGTTTCTCTCTACACCCCTATACAGAACTCTGGTAAACTGTGTCTCACGACATTCAAGATACAGAACGCCCATAAGCTGCGTCTGCCACACGCAGCATACAGAAAACCCGCGTATAGCGAATACCTGCTCATAGGCTACAGAGTTCGTGGAAACAGCTTCTCCCTACACTCTGATACAGAACTTCGGTAAACTGTGTCTCTCTAATTCTGGGTTACAGATCTCCCAGAAGCTGCGTCGGCTACACTCAGGCAACAGGATTCCCATATACAGCGTATGCCTACTCTCAGACTACAGAACTCTTGGAAACAGCTTCTCTCTACATTCAACATACAGAACTACTGGAAACTGCATCTCTCTACACTTAGATTACAGAACTCCCGAAAGCTGCATCTGCTACACTCAGCATACAGAATACCCACACATAGCGAATGCCTAATTCCAGGATACGCAACTCCTGTAAACAGCTCCTCTCTACACCAAGGATAGCCAACTCCGGTAAACTGCTTCTCTCTACATCCAGGTAGCAGAGCTCCCATAAGTGGCGTGTCCTACACTCAGGATACAGAAATCCCAATTACTGCATATGCCTCTTGCTAGGCCACAGAACTCTTGGAAACAGTTTCTCTCTACACGCATATACAGAACTCTGGTAAACAGTGTCTAATGACATGCAGGAGAAAGAACGCCCATAAGCTGCGTGTGCTACACTCAGCATACAGAAAACCCACGTATAGGAATACCTATGCCCAGGCTACCGAAATCTTAGAAACAGCTTCTCTCTACACTCAACATACGGAACTCCTGGATACTGTATGTCTCTGCACTTAGGTTATGGAACTCCCGTAAGCTGCATCTCTTACACGCAGCATACCGAAAACCCGCATAGAGCGAATGCCTAATTCCAGGCTACCGAACTCCAGTCAATAGCTGCTCTCTACACCAGGATAGCGAACTCCGGTACACTGCTTCTCTCTACATCCAGGTAGCAGAGCTCCCATAAGCGGCATCTCCTACACTCAGGATACAGAAATCCCAATTACTGCATATGCCTCTTGCCAGGCGACAGAACTCTTGGAAAGAGTTTCTCTCTACACCCCTATACAGAACTCTGGTAAACTGTGTCTCACGACATTCAAGATACAGAACGCCCATAAGCTGCGTCTGCCACACGCAGCATACAGAAAACCCGCGTATAGCGAATACCTGCTCATAGGCTACAGAGTTCGTGGAAACAGCTTCTCCCTACACTCTGATACAGAACTTCGGTAAACTGTGTCTCTCTAATTCTGGGTTACAGATCTCCCAGAAGCTGCGTCGGCTACACTCAGGCAACAGGATTCCATATACAGCGTATGCCTACTCTCAGACTACAGAACTCTTGGAAACAGCTTCTCTCTACATTCAACATACAGAACTACTGGAAACTGCATCTCTCTACACTTAGATTACAGAACTCCCGAAAGCTGCACTGCTACACTCAAGCATACAGATACCCACACATAGCGAATGCCTAATTCCAGGATACGCAACTCCTGTAAACAGCTCCTCTCTACACCAAGGACAGCCAACTCCGGTAAACTGCTTCTCTCTACATCCAGGTAGCAGAGCTCCCATAAGTGGCGTGTCCTACACTCAGGATACAGAAATCCCAATTACTGCATATGCCTCTTGCTAGGCCACAGAACTCTTGGAAACAGTTTCTCTCTACACGCATATACAGAACTCTGGTAGACAGTGTTTCACGACATGCAGGAGACAGAACGCCCATAAGCTGCGTGTGCTACACTCAGCATACAGAAAACCCGCGTATAGCGAATACCTGCTCATAGGCTCCAGAACTCTTGGAAACAGCTTCTCCCTACAACCTGATACACAATTTCGGTAAACTAACTGTGTCTCTCTAATTCTAGGTTGCAGATCTCCCAGAAGCTGCGTCTGCTGCACTCAGCATACAGAAAACCCGCATATACCGAATACCTATGCCCAGGCTACCGAAATCTTAGAAACAGCTTCTCTCTACACTCAACATACGGAACTCCTGGATACTGTATGTCTCTGCACTTAGGTTATGGAACTCCCGTAAGCTGCATCTCTTACACGCAGCATACCGAAAACCCGCAGCATACCGAAAACCCGCATAGAGCGAATGCCTAATTCCAGGCTACCGAACTCCAGTCAATAGCTGCTCTCTACACCAAGGATAGCGAACTCCGGTACACTGCTTCTCTCTACATCCAGGTAGCAGAGCTCCCATAAGCGGCATCTCCTACACTCAGGATACAGAAATCCCAATTACTGCATATGCCTCATGCCAGGCGACAGAACTCTTGGAAAGAGTTTCTCTCTACACCCCTATACAGAACTCTGGTAAACTGTGTCTCACGACATTCAAGATACAGAACGCCCATAAGCTGCGTCTGCCACACGCAGCATACAGAAAACCCGCGTATAGCGAATACCTGCTCATAGGCTACAGAGTTCGTGGAAACAGCTTCTCCCTACACTCTGATACAGAACTTCGGTAAACTGTGTCTCTCTAATTCTGGGTTACAGATCTCCCAGAAGCTGCGTCGGCTACACTCAGGCAACAGGATTCCCATATACAGCGTATGCCTACTCTCAGACTACAGAACTCTTGGAAACAGCTTCTCTCTACATTCAACATACAGAACTACTGGAAACTGCATCTCTCTACACTTAGATTACAGAACTCCCGAAAGCTGCATCTGCTACACTCAGCATACAGAATACCCACACATAGCGAATGCCTAATTCCAGGATACGCAACTCCTGTAAACAGCTCCTCTCTACACCAAGGATAGCCAACTCCGGTAAACTGCTTCTCTCTACATCCAGGTAGCAGAGCTCCCATAAGTGGCGTGTCCTACACTCAGGATACAGAAATCCCAATTACTGCATATGCCTCTTGCTAGGCCACAGAACTCTTGGAAACAGTTTCTCTCTACACGCATATACAGAACTCTGGTAAACAGTGTCTAATGACATGCAGGAGAAAGAACGCCCATAAGCTGCGTGTGCTACACTCAGCATACAGAAAACCCACGTATAGGAATACCTATGCCCAGGCTACCGAAATCTTAGAAACAGCTTCTCTCTACACTCAACATACGGAACTCCTGGATACTGTATGTCTCTGCACTTAGGTTATGGAACTCCCGTAAGCTGCATCTCTTACACGCAGCATACCGAAAACCCGCATAGAGCGAATGCCTAATTCCAGGCTACCGAACTCCAGTCAATAGCTGCTCTCTACACCAAGGATAGCGAACTCCGGTACACTGCTTCTCTCTACATCCAGGTAGCAGAGCTCCCATAAGCGGCATCTCCTACACTCAGGATACAGAAATCCCAATTACTGCATATGCCTCTTGCCAGGCGACAGAACTCTTGGAAAGAGTTTCTCTCTACACCCCTATACAGAACTCTGGTAAACTGTGTCTCACGACATTCAAGATACAGAACGCCCATAAGCTGCGTCTGCCACACGCAGCATACAGAAAACCCGCGTATAGCGAATACCTGCTCATAGGCTACAGAGTTCGTGGAAACAGCTTCTCCCTACACTCTGATACAGAACTTCGGTAAACTGTGTCTCCCTAATTCTGGGTTACAGATCTCCCAGAAGCTGCGTCGGCTACACTCAGGCAACAGGATTCCCATATACAGCGTATGCCTACTCTCAGACTACAGAACTCTTGGAAACAGCTTCTCTCTACATTCAACATACAGAACTACTGGAAACTGCATCTCTCTACACTTAGATTACAGAACTCCCGAAAGCTGCATCTGCTACACTCAGCATACAGAATACCCACACATAGCGAATGCCTAATTCCAGGATACGCAACTCCTGTAAACAGCTCCTCTCTACACCAAGGACAGCCAACTCCGGTAAACTGCTTCTCTCTACATCCAGGTAGCAGAGCTCCCATAAGTGGCGTGTCCTACACTCAGGATACAGAAATCCCAATTACTGCATATGCCTCTTGCTAGGCCACAGAACTCTTGGAAACAGTTTCTCTCTACACGCATATACAGAACTCTGGTAGACAGTGTCTCACGACATGCAGGAGACAGAACGCCCATAAGCTGCGTGTGCTACACTCAGCATACAGAAAACCCGCGTATAGCGAATACCTGCTCATAGGCTCCAGAACTCTTGGAAACAGCTTCTCCCTACAACCTGATACACAATTTCGGTAAACTAACTGTGTCTCTCTAATTCTAGGTTGCAGATCTCCCAGAAGCTGCGTCTGCTGCACTCAGCATACAGAAAACCCGCATATACCGAATACCTATGCCCAGGCTACCGAAATCTTAGAAACAGCTTCTCTCTACACTCAACATACGGAACTCCTGGATACTGTATGTCTCTGCACTTAGGTTATGGAACTCCCGTAAGCTGCATCTCTTACACGCAGCATACCGAAAACCCGCAGCATACCGAAAACCCGCATAGAGCGAATGCCTAATTCCAGGCTACCGAACTCCAGTCAATAGCTGCTCTCTACACCAAGGATAGCGAACTCCGGTACACTGCTTCTCTCTACATCCAGGTAGCAGAGCTCCCATAAGCGGCATCTCCTACACTCAGGATACAGAAATCCCAATTACTGCATATGCCTCATGCCAGGCGACAGAACTCTTGGAAAGAGTTTCTCTCTACACCCCTATACAGAACTCTGGTAAACTGTGTCTCACGACATTCAAGATACAGAACGCCCATAAGCTGCGTCTGCCACACGCAGCATACAGAAAACCCGCGTATAGCGAATACCTGCTCATAGGCTACAGAGTTCGTGGAAACAGCTTCTCCCTACACTCTGATACAGAACTTCGGTAAACTGTGTCTCTCTAATTCTGGGTTACAGATCTCCCAGAAGCTGCGTCGGCTACACTCAGGCAACAGGATTCCCATATACAGCGTATGCCTACTCTCAGACTACAGAACTCTTGGAAACAGCTTCTCTCTACATTCAACATACAGAACTACTGGAAACTGCATCTCTCTACACTTAGATTACAGAACTCCCGAAAGCTGCATCTGCTACACTCAGCATACAGAATACCCACACATAGCGAATGCCTAATTCCAGGATACGCAACTCCTGTAAACAGCTCCTCTCTACACCAAGGATAGCCAACTCCGGTAAACTGCTTCTCTCTACATCCAGGTAGCAGAGCTCCCATAAGTGGCGTGTCCTACACTCAGGATACAGAAATCCCAATTACTGCATATGCCTCTTGCTAGGCCACAGAACTCTTGGAAACAGTTTCTCTCTACACGCATATACAGAACTCTGGTAAACAGTGTCTAATGACATGCAGGAGAAAGAACGCCCATAAGCTGCGTGTGCTACACTCAGCATACAGAAAACCCACGTATAGGAATAACTATGCCCAGGCTACCGAAATCTTAGAAACAGCTTCTCTCTACACTCAACATACGGAACTCCTGGATACTGTATGTCTCTGCACTTAGGTTATGGAACTCCCGTAAGCTGCATCTCTTACACGCAGCATACCGAAAACCCGCATAGAGCGAATGCCTAATTCCAGGCTACCGAACTCCAGTCAATAGCTGCTCTCTACACCAAGGATAGCGAACTCCGGTACACTGCTTCTCTCTACATCCAGGTAGCAGAGCTCCCATAAGCGGCATCTCCTACACTCAGGATACAGAAATCCCAATTACTGCATATGCCTCTTGCCAGGCGACAGAACTCTTGGAAAGAGTTTCTCTCTACACCCCTATACAGAACTCTGGTAAACTGTGTCTCACGACATTCAAGATACAGAACGCCCATAAGCTGCGTCTGCCACACGCAGCATACAGAAAACCCGCGTATAGCGAATACCTGCTCATAGGCTACAGAGTTCGTGGAAACAGCTTCTCCCTACACTCTGATACAGAACTTCGGTAAACTGTGTCTCTCTAATTCTGGGTTACAGATCTCCCAGAAGCTGCGTCGGCTACACTCAGGCAACAGGATTCCCATATACAGCGTATGCCTACTCTCAGACTACAGAACTCTTGGAAACAGCTTCTCTCTACATTCAACATACAGAACTACTGGAAACTGCATCTCTCTACACTTAGATTACAGAACTCCCGAAAGCTGCATCTGCTACACTCAGCATACAGAATACCCACACATAGCGAATGCCTAATTCCAGGATACGCAACTCCTGTAAACAGCTCCTCTCTACACCAAGGACAGCCAACTCCGGTAAACTGCTTCTCTCTACATCCAGGTAGCAGAGCTCCCATAAGTGGCGTGTCCTACACTCAGGATACAGAAATCCCAATTACTGCATATGCCTCTTGCTAGGCCACAGAACTCTTGGAAACAGTTTCTCTCTACACGCATATACAGAACTCTGGTAGACAGTGTCTCACGACATGCAGGAGACAGAACGCCCATAAGCTGCGTGTGCTACACTCAGCATACAGAAAACCCGCGTATAGCGAATACCTGCTCATAGGCTCCAGAACTCTTGGAAACAGCTTCTCCCTACAACCTGATACACAATTTCGGTAAACTAACTGTGTCTCTCTAATTCTAGGTTGCAGATCTCCCAGAAGCTGCGTCTGCTGCACTCAGCATACAGTAAACCCGCATATACCGAATACCTATGCCCAGGCTACCGAAATCTTAGAAACAGCTTCTCTGTACACTCAACATACGGAACTCCTGGATACTGTATGTCTCTGCACTTAGGTTATGGAACTCCCGTAAGCTGCATCTCTTACACGCAGCATACCGAAAACCCGCAGCATACCGAAAACCCGCATAGAGCGAATGCCTAATTCCAGGCTACCGAACTCCAGTCAATAGCTGCTCTCTACACCAAGGATAGCGAACTCCGGTACACTGCTTCTCTCTACATCCAGGTAGCAGAGCTCCCATAAGCGGCATCTCCTACACTCAGGATACAGAAATCCCAATTACTGCATATGCCTCATGCCAGGCGACAGAACTCTTGGAAAGAGTTTCTCTCTACAACCCCTATACAGAACTCTGGTAAACTGTGTCTCACGACATTCAAGATACAGAACGCCCATAAGCTGCGTCTGCCACACGCAGCATACAGAAAACCCGCGTATAGCGAATACCTGCTCATAGGCTACAGAGTTCGTGGAAACAGCTTCTCCCTACACTCTGATACAGAACTTCGGTAAACTGTGTCTCTCTAATTCTGGGTTACAGATCTCCCAGAAGCTGCGTCGGCTACACTCAGGCAACAGGATTCCCATATACAGCGTATGCCTACTCTCAGACTACAGAACTCTTGGAAACAGCTTCTCTCTACATTCAACATACAGAACTACTGGAAACTGCATCTCTCTACACTTAGATTACAGAACTCCCGAAAGCTGCATCTGCTACACTCAGCATACAGAATACCCACACATAGCGAATGCCTAATTCCAGGATACGCAACTCCTGTAAACAGCTCCTCTCTACACCAAGGACAGCCAACTCCGGTAAACTGCTTCTCTCTACATCCAGGTAGCAGAGCTCCCATAAGTGGCGTGTCCTACACTCAGGATACAGAAATCCCAATTACTGCATATGCCTCTTGCTAGGCCACAGAACTCTTGGAAACAGTTTCTCTCTACACGCATATACAGAACTCTGGTAAACAGTGTCTAATGACATGCAGGAGAAAGAACGCCCATAAGCTGCGTGTGCTACACTCAGCATACAGAAAACCCACGTATAGGAATAACTATGCCCAGGCTACCGAAATCTTAGAAACAGCTTCTCTCTACACTCAACATACGGAACTCCTGGATACTGTATGTCTCTGCACTTAGGTTATGGAACTCCCGTAAGCTGCATCTCTTACACGCAGCATACCGAAAACCCGCATAGAGCGAATGCCTAATTCCAGGCTACCGAACTCCAGTCAAGAGCTGCTCTCTACACCAAGGATAGCCAACTCCGGTACACTGCTTCTCTCTACATCCAGGTAGCAGAGCTCCCATAAGCGGCATCTCCTACACTCAGGATACAGAAATCCCAATTACTGCATATGCCTCTTGCCAGGCGACAGAACTCTTGGAAAGAGTTTCTCTCTACACCCCTATACAGAACTCTGGTAAACTGTGTCTCACGACATTCAAGATACAGAACGCCCATAAGCTGCGTCTGCCGCACGCAGCATACAGAAAACCCGCGTATAGCGAATACCTGCTCATAGGCTACAGAGTTCGTGGAAACAGCTTCTCCCTACACTCTGATACAGAACTTCGGTAAACTGTGTCTCTCTAATTCTGGGTTACAGATCTCCCAGAAGCTGCGTCGGCTACACTCAGGCAACAGGATTCCCATATACAGCGTATGCCTACTCTCAGACTACAGAACTCTTGGAAACAGCTTCTCTCTACATTCAACATACAGAACTACTGGAAACTGCATCTCTCTACACTTAGATTACAGAACTCCCGAAAGCTGCATCTGCTACACTCAGCATACAGAATACCCACACATAGCGAATGCCTAATTCCAGGATACGCAACTCCTGTAAACAGCTCCTCTCTACACCAAGGACAGCCAACTCCGGTAAACTGCTTCTCTCTACATCCAGGTAGCAGAGCTCCCATAAGTGGCGTGTCCTACACTCAGGATACAGAAATCCCAATTACTGCATATGCCTCTTGCTAGGCCACAGAACTCTTGGAAACAGTTTCTCTCTACACGCATATACAGAACTCTGGTAGACAGTGTCTCACGACATGCAGGAGACAGAACGCCCATAAGCTGCGTGTGCTGCACTCAGCATACAGAAAACCCGCGTATAGCGAATACCTGCTCATAGGCTCCAGAACTCTTGGAAACAGCTTCTCCCTACAACCTGATACACAATTTCGGTAAACTAACTGTGTCTCTCTAATTCTAGGTTGCAGATCTCCCAGAAGCTGCGTCTGCTGCACTCAGCATACAGAAAACCCGCATATACCGAATACCTATGCCCAGGCTACCGAAATCTTAGAAACAGCTTCTCTCTACACTCAACATACGGAACTCCTGGATACTGTATGTCTCTGCACTTAGGTTATGGAACTCCCGTAAGCTGCATCTCTTACACGCAGCATACCGAAAACCCGCATAGAGCGAATGCCTAATTCCAGGCTACCGAACTCCAGTCAAGAGCTGCTCTCTACACCAAGGATAGCCAACTCTGGTACACTGCTTCTCTCTACATCCAGGTAGCAGAGCTCCCATAAGCGGCATCTCCTACACTCAGGATACAGAAATCCCAATTACTGCATATGCCTCTTGCCAGGCGACAGAACTCTTGGAAAGAGTTTCTCTCTACACCCCTATACAGAACTCTGGTAAACTGTGTCTCACGACATTCAAGATACAGAACGCCCATAAGCTGCGTCTGCCACACGCAGCATACAGAAAACCCGCGTATAGCGAATACCTGCTCATAGGCTACAGAGTTCGTGGAAACAGCTTCTCCCTACACTCTGATACAGAACTTCGGTAAACTGTGTCTCTCTAATTCTGGGTTACAGATCTCCCAGAAGCTGCGTCGGCTACACTCAGGCAACAGGATTCCCATATACAGCGTATGCCTACTCTCAGACTACAGAACTCTTGGAAACAGCTTCTCTCTACATTCAACATACAGAACTACTGGAAACTGCATCTCTCTACACTTAGATTACAGAACTCCCGAAAGCTGCATCTGCTACACTCAGCATACAGAATACCCACACATAGCGAATGCCTAATTCCAGGATACGCAACTCCTGTAAACAGCTCCTCTCTACACCAAGGACAGCCAACTCCGGTAAACTGCTTCTCTCTACATCCAGGTAGCAGAGCTCCCATAAGTGGCGTGTCCTACACTCAGGATACAGAAATCCCAATTACTGCATATGCCTCTTGCTAGGCCACAGAACTCTTGGAAACAGTTTCTCTCTACACGCATATACAGAACTCTGGTAAACAGTGTCTCACGACATGCAGGAGACAGAACGCCCATAAGCTGCGTGTGCTACACTCAGCATACAGAAAACCCGCGTATAGCGAATACCTGCTCATAGGCTCCAGAACTCTTGGAAACAGCTTCTCCCTACAACCTGATACACAATTTCGGTAAACTAACTGTGTCTCTCTAATTCTAGGTTGCAGATCTCCCAGAAGCTGCGTCTGCTGCACTCAGCATACAGAAAACCCGCATATACCGAATACCTATGCCCAGGCTACCGAAATCTTAGAAACAGCTTCTCTCTACACTCAACATACGGAACTCCTGGATACTGTATGTCTCTGCACTTAGGTTATGGAACTCCCGTAAGCTGCATCTCTTACACGCAGCATACCGAAAACCCGCATAGAGCGAATGCCTAATTCCAGGCTACCGAACTCCAGTCAATAGCTGCTCTCTACACCAAGGATAGCGAACTCCGGTACACTGCTTCTCTCTACATCCAGGTAGCAGAGCTCCCATAAGCGGCATCTCCTACACTCAGGATACAGAAATCCCAATTACTGCATATGCCTCTTGCCAGGCGACAGAACTCTTGGAAAGAGTTTCTCTCTACACCCCTATACAGAACTCTGGTAAACTGTGTCTCACGACATTCAAGATACAGAACGCCCATAAGCTGCGTCTGCCACACGCAGCATACAGAAAACCCGCGTATAGCGAATACCTGCTCATAGGCTACAGAGTTCGTGGAAACAGCTTCTCCCTACACTCTGATACAGAACTTCGGTCAACTGTGTCTCTCTAATTCTGGGTTACAGATCTCCCAGAAGCTGCGTCGGCTACACTCAGGCAACAGGATTCCCATATACAGCGTATGCCTACTCTCAGACTACAGAACTCTTGGAAACAGCTTCTCTCTACATTCAACATACAGAACTACTGGAAACTGCATCTCTCTACACTTAGATTACAGAACTCCCGAAAGCTGCATCTGCTACACTCAGCATACAGAATACCCACACATAGCGAATGCCTAATTCCAGGATACGCAACTCCTGTAAACAGCTCCTCTCTACACCAAGGACAGCCAACTCCGGTAAACTGCTTCTCTCTACATCCAGGTAGCAGAGCTCCCATAAGTGGCGTGTCCTACACTCAGGATACAGAAATCCCAATTACTGCATATGCCTCTTGCTAGGCCACAGAACTCTTGGAAACAGTTTCTCTCTACACGCATATACAGAACTCTGGTAAACAGTGTCTAATGACATGCAGGAGAAAGAACGCCCATAAGCTGCGTGTGCTACACTCAGCATACAGAAAACCCACGTATAGGAATAACTATGCCCAGGCTACCGAAATCTTAGAAACAGCTTCTCTCTACACTCAACATACGGAACTCCTGGATACTGTATGTCTCTGCACTTAGGTTATGGAACTCCCGTAAGCTGCATCTCTTACACGCAGCATACCGAAAACCCGCATAGAGCGAATGCCTAATTCCAGGCTACCGAACTCCAGTCAAGAGCTGCTCTCTACACCAAGGATAGCCAACTCCGGTACACTGCTTCTCTCTACATCCAGGTAGCAGAGCTCCCATAAGCGGCATCTCCTACACTCAGGATACAGAAATCCCAATTACTGCATATGCCTCTTGCCAGGCGACAGAACTCTTGGAAAGAGTTTCTCTCTACACCCCTATACAGAACTCTGGTAAACTGTGTCTCACGACATTCAAGATACAGAACGCCCATAAGCTGCGTCTGCCACACGCAGCATACAGAAAACCCGCGTATAGCGAATACCTGCTCATAGGCTACAGAGTTCGTGGAAACAGCTTCTCCCTACACTCTGATACAGAACTTCGGTCAACTGTGTCTCTCTAATTCTGGGTTACAGATCTCCCAGAAGCTGCGTCGGCTACACTCAGGCAACAGGATTCCCATATACAGCGTATGCCTACTCTCAGACTACAGAACTCTTGGAAACAGCTTCTCTCTACATTCAACATACAGAACTACTGGAAACTGCATCTCTCTACACTTAGATTACAGAACTCCCGAAAGCTGCATCTGCTACACTCAGCATACAGAATACCCACACATAGCGAATGCCTAATTCCAGGATACGCAACTCCTGTAAACAGCTCCTCTCTACACCAAGGACAGCCAACTCCGGTAAACTGCTTCTCTCTACATCCAGGTAGCAGAGCTCCCATAAGTGGCGTGTCCTACACTCAGGATACAGAAATCCCAATTACTGCATATGCCTCTTGCTAGGCCACAGAACTCTTGGAAACAGTTTCTCTCTACACGCATATACAGAACTCTGGTACACAGTGTCTCACGACATGCAGGAGACAGAACGCCCATAAGCTGCGTGTGCTACACTCAGCATACAGAAAACCCGCGTATAGCGAATACCTGCTCATAGGCTCCAGAACTCTTGGAAACAGCTTCTCCCTACACTCTGATACAGAACTTCGGTAAACTGTGTGTCTCTAATTCTAGGTTGCAGATCTCCCAGAAGCTGCGTCTGCTGCACTCAGCATACAGAAAACCCGCATATACCGAATACCTATGCCCAGGCTACCGAAATCTTAGAAACAGCTTCTCTCTACACTCAACATACGGAACTCCTGGATACTGTATGTCTCTGCACTTAGGTTATGGAACTCCCGTAAGCTGCATCTCTTACACGCAGCATACCGAAAACCCGCAGCATACCGAAAACCCGCATAGAGCGAATGCCTAATTCCAGGCTACCGAACTCCAGTCAATAGCTGCTCTCTACACCAAGGATAGCGAACTCCGGTACACTGCTTCTCTCTACATCCAGGTAGCAGAGCTCCCATAAGCGGCATCTCCTACACTCAGGATACAGAAATCCCAATTACTGCATATGCCTCATGCCAGGCGACAGAACTCTTGGAAAGAGTTTCTCTCTACACCCCTATACAGAACTCTGGTAAACTGTGTCTCACGACATTCAAGATACAGAACGCCCATAAGCTGCGTCTGCCACACGCAGCATACAGAAAACCCGCGTATAGCGAATACCTGCTCATAGGCTACAGAGTTCGTGGAAACAGCTTCTCCCTACACTCTGATACAGAACTTCGGTCAACTGTGTCTCTCTAATTCTGGGTTACAGATCTCCCAGAAGCTGCGTCGGCTACACTCAGGCAACAGGATTCCCATATACAGCGTATGCCTACTCTCAGACTACAGAACTCTTGGAAACAGCTTCTCTCTACATTCAACATACAGAACTACTGGAAACTGCATCTCTCTACACTTAGATTACAGAACTCCCGAAAGCTGCATCTGCTACACTCAGCATACAGAATACCCACACATAGCGAATGCCTAATTCCAGGATACGCAACTCCTGTAAACAAATCCTCTCTACACCAAGGACAGCCAACTCCGGTAAACTGCTTCTCTCTACATCCAGGTAGCAGAGCTCCCATAAGTGGCGTGTCCTACACTCAGGATACAGAAATCCCAATTACTGCATATGCCTCTTGCTAGGCCACAGAACTCTTGGAAACAGTTTCTCTCTACACGCATATACAGAACTCTGGTACACAGTGTCTCACGACATGCAGGAGACAGAACGCCAATAAGCTGCGTGTGCTACACTCAGCATACAGAAAACCCGCGTATAGCGAATACCTGCTCATAGGCTCCAGAACTCTTGGAAACAGCTTCTCCCTACACTCTGATACAGAACTTCGGTAAACTGTGTGTCTCTAATTCTGGGTTACAGATCTCCCAGAATCTGCGTCGGCTACACTCAGGCAACAGGATTCCCATATACAGCGTATGCCTACTCTCAGACTACAGAACTCTTGGAAACAGCTTCTCTCTACATTCAACATACAGAACTACTGGAAACTGCATCTCTCTACACTTAGATTACAGAACTCCCGAAAGCTGCATCTGCTACACTCAGCATACAGAATACCCACACATAGCGAATGCCTAATTCCAGGATACGCAACTCCTGTAAACAGCTCCTCTCTACACCAAGGATAGCCAACTCCGGTAAACTGCTTCTCTCTACATCCAGGTAGCAGAGCTCCCATAAGTGGCGTGTCCTACACTCAGGATACAGAAATCCCAATTACTGCATATGCCTCTTGCTAGGCCACAGAACTCTTGGAAACAGTTTCTCTCTACACGCATATACAGAACTCTGGTAAACAGTGTCTAATGACATGCAGGAGAAAGAACGCCCATAAGCTGCGTGTGCTACACTCAGCATACAGAAAACCCGCATATACCGAATACCTATGCCCAGGCTACCGAAATCTTAGAAACAGCTTCTCTCTACACTCAACATACGGAACTCCTGGATACTGTATGTCTCTGCACTTAGGTTATGGAACTCCCGTAAGCTGCATCTCTTACACGCAGCATACCGAAAACCCGCATAGAGCGAATGCCTAATTCCAGGCTACCGAACTCCAGTCAATAGCTGCTCTCTACACCAAGGATAGCGAACTCCGGTACACTGCTTCTCTCTACATCCAGGTAGCAGAGCTCCCATAAGCGGCATCTCCTACACTCAGGATACAGAAATCCCAATTACTGCATATGCCTCATGCCAGGCGACAGAACTCTTGGAAAGAGTTTCTCTCTACACCCCTATACAGAACTCTGGTAAACTGTGTCTCACGACATTCAAGATACAGAACGCCCATAAGCTGCGTCTGCCACACGCAGCATACAGAAAACCCGCGTATAGCGAATACCTGCTCATAGGCTACAGAGTTCGTGGAAACAGCTTCTCCCTACACTCTGATACAGAACTTCGGTCAACTGTGTCTCTCTAATTCTGGGTTACAGATCTCCCAGAAGCTGCGTCGGCTACACTCAGGCAACAGGATTCCCATATACAGCGTATGCCTACTCTCAGACTACAGAACTCTTGGAAACAGCTTCTCTCTACATTCAACATACAGAACTACTGGAAACTGCATCTCTCTACACTTAGATTACAGAACTCCCGAAAGCTGCATCTGCTACACTCAGCATACAGAATACCCACACATAGCGAATGCCTAATTCCAGGATACGCAACTCCTGTAAACAGCTCCTCTCTACACCAAGGACAGCCAACTCCGGTAAACTGCTTCTCTCTACATCCAGGTAGCAGAGCTCCCATAAGTGGCGTGTCCTACACTCAGGATACAGAAATCCCAATTACTGCATATGCCTCTTGCTAGGCCACAGAACTCTTGGAAACAGTTTCTCTCTACACGCATATACAGAACTCTGGTACACAGTGTCTCACGACATGCAGGAGACAGAACGCCAATAAGCTGCGTGTGCTACACTCAGCATACAGAAAACCCGCGTATAGCGAATACCTGCTCATAGGCTCCAGAACTCTTGGAAACAGCTTCTCCCTACACTCTGATACAGAACTTCGGTAAACTGTGTGTCTCTAATTCTGGGTTACAGATCTCCCAGAATCTGCGTCGGCTACACTCAGGCAACAGGATTCCCATATACAGCGTATGCCTACTCTCAGACTACAGAACTCTTGGAAACAGCTTCTCTCTACATTCAACATACAGAACTACTGGAAACTGCATCTCTCTACACTTAGATTACAGAACTCCCGAAAGCTGCATCTGCTACACTCAGCATACAGAATACCCACACATAGCGAATGCCTAATTCCAGGATACGCAACTCCTGTAAACAGCTCCTCTCTACACCAAGGATAGCCAACTCCGGTAAACTGCTTCTCTCTACATCCAGGTAGCAGAGCTCCCATAAGTGGCGTGTCCTACACTCAGGATACAGAAATCCCAATTACTGCATATGCCTCTTGCTAGGCCACAGAACTCTTGGAAACAGTTTCTCTCTACACGCATATACAGAACTCTGGTAAACAGTGTCTAATGACATGCAGGAGAAAGAACGCCCATAAGCTGCGTGTGCTACACTCAGCATACAGAAAACCCACGTATAGGAATACCTATGCCCAGGCTACCGAAATCTTAGAAACAGCTTCTCTCTACACTCAACATACGGAACTCCTGGATACTGTATGTCTCTGCACTTAGGTTATGGAACTCCCGTAAGCTGCATCTCTTACACGCAGCATACCGAAAACCCGCATAGAGCGAATGCCTAATTCCAGGCTACCGAACTCCAGTCAATAGCTGCTCTCTACACCAAGGATAGCGAACTCCGGTACACTGCTTCTCTCTACATCCAGGTAGCAGAGCTCCCATAAGCGGCATCTCCTACACTCAGGATACAGAAATCCCAATTACTGCATATGCCTCTTGCCAGGCGACAGAACTCTTGGAAAGAGTTTCTCTCTACACCCCTATACAGAACTCTGGTAAACTGTGTCTCACGACATTCAAGATACAGAACGCCCATAAGCTGCGTCTGCCACACGCAGCATACAGAAAACCCGCGTATAGCGAATACCTGCTCATAGGCTACAGAGTTCGTGGAAACAGCTTCTCCCTACACTCTGATGCAGAACTTCGGTAAACTGTGTCTCTCTAATTCTGGGTTACAGATCTCCCAGAAGCTGCGTCGGCTACACTCAGGCAACAGGATTCCCATATACAGCGTATGCCTACTCTCAGACTACAGAACTCTTGGAAACAGCTTCTCTCTACATTCAACATACAGAACTACTGGAAACTGCATCTCTCTACACTTAGATTACAGAACTCCCGAAAGCTGCATCTGCTACACTCAGCATACAGAATACCCACACATAGCGAATGCCTAATTCCAGGATACGCAACTCCTGTAAACAGCTCCTCTCTACACCAAGGATAGCCAACTCCGGTAAACTGCTTCTCTCTACATCCAGGTAGCAGAGCTCCCATAAGTGGCGTGTCCTACACTCAGGATACAGAAATCCCAATTACTGCATATGCCTCTTGCTAGGCCACAGAACTCTTGGAAACAGTTTCTCTCTACACGCATATACAGAACTCTGGTAAACAGTGTCTAATGACATGCAGGAGAAAGAACGCCCATAAGCTGCGTGTGCTACACTCAGCATACAGAAAACCCACGTATAGGAATACCTATGCCCAGGCTACCGAAATCTTAGAAACAGCTTCTCTCTACACTCAACATACGGAACTCCTGGATACTGTATGTCTCTGCACTTAGGTTATGGAACTCCCGTAAGCTGCATCTCTTACACGCAGCATACCGAAAACCCGCATAGAGCGAATGCCTAATTCCAGGCTACCGAACTCCAGTCAATAGCTGCTCTCTACACCAAGGATAGCGAACTCCGGTACACTGCTTCTCTCTACATCCAGGTAGCAGAGCTCCCATAAGCGGCATCTCCTACACTCAGGATACAGAAATCCCAATTACTGCATATGCCTCTTGCCAGGCGACAGAACTCTTGGAAAGAGTTTCTCTCTACACCCCTATACAGAACTCTGGTAAACTGTGTCTCACGACATTCAAGATACAGAACGCCCATAAGCTGCGTCTGCCACACGCAGCATACAGAAAACCCGCGTATAGCGAATACCTGCTCATAGGCTACAGAGTTCGTGGAAACAGCTTCTCCCTACACTCTGATACAGAACTTCGGTAAACTGTGTCTCTCTAATTCTGGGTTACAGATCTCCCAGAAGCTGCGTCGGCTACACTCAGGCAACAGGATTCCCATATACAGCGTATGCCTACTCTCAGACTACAGAACTCTTGGAAACAGCTTCTCTCTACATTCAACATACAGAACTACTGGAAACTGCATCTCTCTACACTTAGATTACAGAACTCCCGAAAGCTGCATCTGCTACACTCAGCATACAGAATACCCACACATAGCGAATGCCTAATTCCAGGATACGCAACTCCTGTAAACAGCTCCTCTCTACACCAAGGACAGCCAACTCCGGTAAACTGCTTCTCTCTACATCCAGGTAGCAGAGCTCCCATAAGTGGCGTGTCCTACACTCAGGATACAGAAATCCCAATTACTGCATATGCCTCTTGCTAGGCCACAGAACTCTTGGAAACAGTTTCTCTCTACACGCATATACAGAACTCTGGTAGACAGTGTCTCACGACATGCAGGAGACAGAACGCCCATAAGCTGCGTGTGCTACACTCAGCATACAGAAAACCCGCGTATAGCGAATACCTGCTCATAGGCTCCAGAACTCTTGGAAACAGCTTCTCCCTACAACCTGATACACAATTTCGGTAAACTAACTGTGTCTCTCTAATTCTAGGTTGCAGATCTCCCAGAAGCTGCGTCTGCTGCACTCAGCATACAGAAAACCCGCATATACCGAATACCTATGCCCAGGCTACCGAAATCTTAGAAACAGCTTCTCTCTACACTCAACATACGGAACTCCTGGATACTGTATGTCTCTGCACTTAGGTTATGGAACTCCCGTAAGCTGCATCTCTTACACGCAGCATACCGAAAACCCGCATAGAGCGAATGCCTAATTCCAGGCTACCGAACTCCAGTCAAGAGCTGCTCTCTACACCAAGGATAGCCAACTCCGGTACACTGCTTCTCTCTACATCCAGGTAGCAGAGCTCCCATAAGCGGCATCTCCTACACTCAGGATACAGAAATCCCAATTACTGCATATGCCTCTTGCCAGGCGACAGAACTCTTGGAAAGAGTTTCTCTCTACACCCCTATACAGAACTCTGGTAAACTGTGTCTCACGACATTCAAGATACAGAACGCCCATAAGCTGCGTCTGCCACACGCAGCATACAGAAAACCCGCGTATAGCGAATACCTGCTCATAGGCTACAGAGTTCGTGGAAACAGCTTCTCCCTACACTCTGATACAGAACTTCGGTAAACTGTGTCTCTCTAATTCTGGGTTACAGATCTCCCAGAAGCTGCGTCGGCTACACTCAGGCAACAGGATTCCCATATACAGCGTATGCCTACTCTCAGACTACAGAACTCTTGGAAACAGCTTCTCTCTACATTCAACATACAGAACTACTGGAAACTGCATCTCTCTACACTTAGATTACAGAACTCCCGAAAGCTGCATCTGCTACACTCAGCATACAGAATACCCACACATAGCGAATGCCTAATTCCAGGATACGCAACTCCTGTAAACAGCTCCTCTCTACACCAAGGACAGCCAACTCCGGTAAACTGCTTCTCTCTACATCCAGGTAGCAGAGCTCCCATAAGTGGCGTGTCCTACACTCAGGATACAGAAATCCCAATTACTGCATATGCCTCTTGCTAGGCCACAGAACTCTTGGAAACAGTTTCTCTCTACACGCATATACAGAACTCTGGTAGACAGTGTCTCACGACATGCAGGAGACAGAACGCCCATAAGCTGCGTGTGCTACACTCAGCATACAGAAAACCCGCGTATAGCGAATACCTGCTCATAGGCTCCAGAACTCTTGGAAACAGCTTCTCCCTACAACCTGATACACAATTTCGGTAAACTAACTGTGTCTCTCTAATTCTAGGTTGCAGATCTCCCAGAAGCTGCGTCTGCTGCACTCAGCATACAGAAAACCCGCATATACCGAATACCTATGCCCAGGCTACCGAAATCTTAGAAACAGCTTCTCTCTACACTCAACATACGGAACTCCTGGATACTGTATGTCTCTGCACTTAGGTTATGGAACTCCCGTAAGCTGCATCTCTTACACGCAGCATACCGAAAACCCGCAGCATACCGAAAACCCGCATAGAGCGAATGCCTAATTCCAGGCTACCGAACTCCAGTCAATAGCTGCTCTCTACACCAAGGATAGCCAACTCCGGTACACTGCTTCTCTCTACATCCAGGTAGCAGAGCTCCCATAAGCGGCATCTCCTACACTCAGGATACAGAAATCCCAATTACTGCATATGCCTCATGCCAGGCGACAGAACTCTTGGAAAGAGTTTCTCTCTACACCCCTATACAGAACTCTGGTAAACTGTGTCTCACGACATTCAAGATACAGAACGCCCATAAGCTGCGTCTGCCACACGCAGCATACAGAAAACCCGCGTATAGCGAATACCTGCTCATAGGCTACAGAGTTCGTGGAAACAGCTTCTCCCTACACTCTGATACAGAACTTCGGTCAACTGTGTCTCTCTAATTCTGGGTTACAGATCTCCCAGAAGCTGCGTCGGCTACACTCAGGCAACAGGATTCCCATATACAGCGTATGCCTACTCTCAGACTACAGAACTCTTGGAAACAGCTTCTCTCTACATTCAACATACAGAACTACTGGAAACTGCATCTCTCTACACTTAGATTACAGAACTCCCGAAAGCTGCATCTGCTACACTCAGCATACAGAATACCCACACATAGCGAATGCCTAATTCCAGGATACGCAACTCCTGTAAACAGCTCCTCTCTACACCAAGGACAGCCAACTCCGGTAAACTGCTTCTCTCTACATCCAGGTAGCAGAGCTCCCATAAGTGGCGTGTCCTACACTCAGGATACAGAAATCCCAATTACTGCATATGCCTCTTGCTAGGCCACAGAACTCTTGGAAACAGTTTCTCTCTACACGCATATACAGAACTCTGGTACACAGTGTCTCACGACATGCAGGAGACAGAACGCCCATAAGCTGCGTGTGCTACACTCAGCATACAGAAAACCCGCGTATAGCGAATACCTGCTCATAGGCTCCAGAACTCTTGGAAACAGCTTCTCCCTACACTCTGATACAGAACTTCGGTAAACTGTGTGTCTCTAATTCTGGGTTACAGATCTCCCAGAATCTGCGTCGGCTACACTCAGGCAACAGGATTCCCATATACAGCGTATGCCTACTCTCAGACTACAGAACTCTTGGAAACAGCTTCTCTCTACATTCAACATACAGAACTACTGGAAACTGCATCTCTCTACACTTAGATTACAGAACTCCCGAAAGCTGCATCTGCTACACTCAGCATACAGAATACCCACACATAGCGAATGCCTAATTCCAGGATACGCAACTCCTGTAAACAGCTCCTCTCTACACCAAGGATAGCCAACTCCGGTAAACTGCTTCTCTCTACATCCAGGTAGCAGAGCTCCCATAAGTGGCGTGTCCTACACTCAGGATACAGAAATCCCAATTACTGCATATGCCTCTTGCTAGGCCACAGAACTCTTGGAAACAGTTTCTCTCTACACGCATATACAGAACTCTGGTAAACAGTGTCTAATGACATGCAGGAGAAAGAACGCCCATAAGCTGCGTGTGCTACACTCAGCATACAGAAAACCCACGTATAGGAATACCTATGCCCAGGCTACCGAAATCTTAGAAACAGCTTCTCTCTACACTCAACATACGGAACTCCTGGATACTGTATGTCTCTGCACTTAGGTTATGGAACTCCCGTAAGCTGCATCTCTTACACGCAGCATACCGAAAACCCGCATAGAGCGAATGCCTAATTCCAGGCTACCGAACTCCAGTCAATAGCTGCTCTCTACACCAAGGATAGCGAACTCCGGTACACTGCTTCTCTCTACATCCAGGTAGCAGAGCTCCCGTAAGCGGCATCTCCTACACTCAGGATACAGAAATCCCAATTACTGCATATGCCTCTTGCCAGGCGACAGAACTCTTGGAAAGAGTTTCTCTCTACACCCCTATACAGAACTCTGGTAAACTGTGTCTCACGACATTCAAGATACAGAACGCCCATAAGCTGCGTCTGCCACACGCAGCATACAGAAAACCCGCGTATAGCGAATACCTGCTCATAGGCTACAGAGTTCGTGGAAACAGCTTCTCCCTACACTCTGATACAGAACTTCGGTAAACTGTGTCTCTCTAATTCTGGGTTACAGATCTCCCAGAAGCTGCGTCGGCTACACTCAGGCAACAGGATTCCCATATACAGCGTATGCCTACTCTCAGACTACAGAACTCTTGGAAACAGCTTCTCTCTACATTCAACATACAGAACTACTGGAAACTGCATCTCTCTACACTTAGATTACAGAACTCCCGAAAGCTGCATCTGCTACACTCAGCATACAGAATACCCACACATAGCGAATGCCTAATTCCAGGATACGCAACTCCTGTAAACAGCTCCTCTCTACACCAAGGACAGCCAACTCCGGTAAACTGCTTCTCTCTACATCCAGGTAGCAGAGCTCCCATAAGTGGCGTGTCCTACACTCAGGATACAGAAATCCCAATTACTGCATATGCCTCTTGCTAGGCCACAGAACTCTTGGAAACAGTTTCTCTCTACACGCATATACAGAACTCTGGTACACAGTGTCTCACGACATGCAGGAGACAGAACGCCCATAAGCTGCGTGTGCTACACTCAGCATACAGAAAACCCGCGTATAGCGAATACCTGCTCATAGGCTCCAGAACTCTTGGAAACAGCTTCTCCCTACAACCTGATACACAATTTCGGTAAACTAACTGTGTCTCTCTAATTCTAGGTTGCAGATCTCCCAGAAGCTGCGTCTGCTGCACTCAGCATACAGAAAACCCGCATATACCGAATACCTATGCCCAGGCTACCGAAATCTTAGAAACAGCTTCTCTCTACACTCAACATACGGAACTCCTGGATACTGTATGTCTCTGCACTTAGGTTATGGAACTCCCGTAAGCTGCATCTCTTACACGCAGCATACCGAAAACCCGCAGCATACCGAAAACCCGCATAGAGCGAATGCCTAATTCCAGGCTACCGAACTCCAGTCAATAGCTGCTCTCTACACCAAGGATAGCGAACTCCGGTACACTGCTTCTCTCTACATCCAGGTAGCAGAGCTCCCATAAGCGGCATCTCCTACACTCAGGATACAGAAATCCCAATTACTGCATATGCCTCATGCCAGGCGACAGAACTCTTGGAAAGAGTTTCTCTCTACACCCCTATACAGAACTCTGGTAAACTGTGTCTCACGACATTCAAGATACAGAACGCCCATAAGCTGCGTCTGCCACACGCAGCATACAGAAAACCCGCGTATAGCGAATACCTGCTCATAGGCTACAGAGTTCGTGGAAACAGCTTCTCCCTACACTCTGATACAGAACTTCGGTAAACTGTGTCTCTCTAATTCTGGGTTACAGATCTCCCAGAAGCTGCGTCGGCTACACTCAGGCAACAGGATTCCCATATACAGCGTATGCCTACTCTCAGACTACAGAACTCTTGGAAACAGCTTCTCTCTACATTCAACATACAGAACTACTGGAAACTGCATCTCTCTACACTTAGATTACAGAACTCCCGAAAGCTGCATCTGCTACACTCAGCATACAGAATACCCACACATAGCGAATGCCTAATTCCAGGATACGCAACTCCTGTAAACAGCTCCTCTCTACACCAAGGACAGCCAACTCCGGTAAACTGCTTCTCTCTACATCCAGGTAGCAGAGCTCCCATAAGTGGCGTGTCCTACACTCAGGATACAGAAATCCCAATTACTGCATATGCCTCTTGCTAGGCCACAGAACTCTTGGAAACAGTTTCTCTCTACACGCATATACAGAACTCTGGTACACAGTGTCTCACGACATGCAGGAGACAGAACGCCAATAAGCTGCGTGTGCTACACTCAGCATACAGAAAACCCGCGTATAGCGAATACCTGCTCATAGGCTCCAGAACTCTTGGAAACAGCTTCTCCCTACACTCTGATACAGAACTTCGGTAAACTGTGTGTCTCTAATTCTGGGTTACAGATCTCCCAGAAGCTGCGTCGGCTACACTCAGGCAACAGGATTCCCATATACAGCGTATGCCTACTCTCAGACTACAGAACTCTTGGAAACAGCTTCTCTCTACATTCAACATACAGAACTACTGGAAACTGCATCTCTCTACACTTAGATTACAGAACTCCCGAAAGCTGCATCTGCTACACTCAGCATACAGAATACCCACACATAGCGAATGCCTAATTCCAGGATACGCAACTCCTGTAAACAGCTCCTCTCTACACCAAGGATAGCCAACTCCGGTAAACTGCTTCTCTCTACATCCAGGTAGCAGAGCTCCCATAAGTGGCGTGTCCTACACTCAGGATACAGAAATCCCAATTACTGCATATGCCTCTTGCTAGGCCACAGAACTCTTGGAAACAGTTTCTCTCTACACGCATATACAGAACTCTGGTAAACAGTGTCTAATGACATGCAGGAGAAAGAACGCCCATAAGCTGCGTGTGCTACACTCAGCATACAGAAAACCCACGTATAGGAATAACTATGCCCAGGCTACCGAAATCTTAGAAACAGCTTCTCTCTACACTCAACATACGGAACTCCTGGATACTGTATGTCTCTGCACTTAGGTTATGGAACTCCCGTAAGCTGCATCTCTTACACGCAGCATACCGAAAACCCGCATAGAGCGAATGCCTAATTCCAGGCTACCGAACTCCAGTCAATAGCTGCTCTCTACACCAAGGATAGCGAACTCCGGTACACTGCTTCTCTCTACATCCAGGTAGCAGAGCTCCCATAAGCGGCATCTCCTACACTCAGGATACAGAAATCCCAATTACTGCATATGCCTCTTGCCAGGCGACAGAACTCTTGGAAAGAGTTTCTCTCTACACCCCTATACAGAACTCTGGTAAACTGTGTCTCACGACATTCAAGATACAGAACGCCCATAAGCTGCGTCTGCCACACGCAGCATACAGAAAACCCGCGTATAGCGAATACCTGCTCATAGGCTACAGAGTTCGTGGAAACAGCTTCTCCCTACACTCTGATACAGAACTTCGGTAAACTGTGTCTCTCTAATTCTGGGTTACAGATCTCCCAGAAGCTGCGTCGGCTACACTCAGGCAACAGGATTCCCATATACAGCGTATGCCTACTCTCAGACTACAGAACTCTTGGAAACAGCTTCTCTCTACATTCAACATACAGAACTACTGGAAACTGCATCTCTCTACACTTAGATTACAGAACTCCCGAAAGCTGCATCTGCTACACTCAGCATACAGAATACCCACACATAGCGAATGCCTAATTCCAGGATACGCAACTCCTGTAAACAGCTCCTCTCTACACCAAGGACAGCCAACTCCGGTAAACTGCTTCTCTCTACATCCAGGTAGCAGAGCTCCCATAAGTGGCGTGTCCTACACTCAGGATACAGAAATCCCAATTACTGCATATGCCTCTTGCTAGGCCACAGAACTCTTGGAAACAGTTTCTCTCTACACGCATATACAGAACTCTGGTAGACAGTGTCTCACGACATGCAGGAGACAGAACGCCCATAAGCTGCGTGTGCTACACTCAGCATACAGAAAACCCGCGTATAGCGAATACCTGCTCATAGGCTCCAGAACTCTTGGAAACAGCTTCTCCCTACAACCTGATACACAATTTCGGTAAACTAACTGTGTCTCTCTAATTCTAGGTTGCAGATCTCCCAGAAGCTGCGTCTGCTGCACTCAGCATACAGAAAACCCGCATATACCGAATACCTATGCCCAGGCTACCGAAATCTTAGAAACAGCTTCTCTCTACACTCAACATACGGAACTCCTGGATACTGTATGTCTCTGCACTTAGGTTATGGAACTCCCGTAAGCTGCATCTCTTACACGCAGCATACCGAAAACCCGCAGCATACCGAAAACCCGCATAGAGCGAATGCCTAATTCCAGGCTACCGAACTCCAGTCAATAGCTGCTCTCTACACCAAGGATAGCGAACTCCGGTACACTGCTTCTCTCTACATCCAGGTAGCAGAGCTCCCATAAGCGGCATCTCCTACACTCAGGATACAGAAATCCCAATTACTGCATATGCCTCTTGCCAGGCGACAGAACTCTTGGAAAGAGTTTCTCTCTACACCCCTATACAGAACTCTGGTAAACTGTGTCTCACGACATTCAAGATACAGAACGCCCATAAGCTGCGTCTGCCACACGCAGCATACAGAAAACCCGCGTATAGCGAATACCTGCTCATAGGCTACAGAGTTCGTGGAAACAGCTTCTCCCTACACTCTGATACAGAACTTCGGTAAACTGTGTCTCTCTAATTCTGGGTTACAGATCTCCCAGAAGCTGCGTCGGCTACACTCAGGCAACAGGATTCCCATATACAGCGTATGCCTACTCTCAGACTACAGAACTCTTGGAAACAGCTTCTCTCTACATTCAACATACAGAACTACTGGAAACTGCATCTCTCTACACTTAGATTACAGAACTCCCGAAAGCTGCATCTGCTACACTCAGCATACAGAATACCCACACATAGCGAATGCCTAATTCCAGGATACGCAACTCCTGTAAACAGCTCCTCTCTACACCAAGGACAGCCAACTCCGGTAAACTGCTTCTCTCTACATCCAGGTAGCAGAGCTCCCATAAGTGGCGTGTCCTACACTCAGGATACAGAAATCCCAATTACTGCATATGCCTCTTGCTAGGCCACAGAACTCTTGGAAACAGTTTCTCTCTACACGCATATACAGAACTCTGGTACACAGTGTCTCACGACATGCAGGAGACAGAACGCCCATAAGCTGCGTGTGCTACACTCAGCATACAGAAAACCCGCGTATAGCGAATACCTGCTCATAGGCTCCAGAACTCTTGGAAACAGCTTCTCCCTACAACCTGATACACAACTTCGGTAAACTAACTGTGTCTCTCTAATTCTAGGTTGCAGATCTCCCAGAAGCTGCATCTGCTGCACTCAGCATACAGAAAACCCGCATATACCGAATACCTATGCCCAGGCTACCGAAATCTTAGAAACAGCTTCTCTCTACACTCAACATACGGAACTCCTGGATACTGTATGTCTCTGCACTTAGGTTATGGAACTCCCGTAAGCTGCATCTCTTACACGCAGCATACCGAAAACCCGCAGCATACCGAAAACCCGCATAGAGCGAATGCCTAATTCCAGGCTACCGAACTCCAGTCAATAGCTGCTCTCTACACCAAGGATAGCGAACTCCGGTACACTGCTTCTCTCTACATCCAGGTAGCAGAGCTCCCATAAGCGGCATCTCCTACACTCAGGATACAGAAATCCCAATTACTGCATATGCCTCTTGCCAGGCGACAGAACTCTTGGAAAGAGTTTCTCTCTACACCCCTATACAGAACTCTGGTAAACTGTGTCTCACGACATTCAAGATACAGAACGCCCATAAGCTGCGTCTGCCACACGCAGCATACAGAAAACCCGCGTATAGCGAATACCTGCTCATAGGCTACAGAGTTCGTGGAAACAGCTTCTCCCTACACTCTGATACAGAACTTCGGTAAACTGTGTCTCTCTAATTCTGGGTTACAGATCTCCCAGAAGCTGCGTCGGCTACACTCAGGCAACAGGATTCCCATATACAGCGTATGCCTACTCTCAGACTACAGAACTCTTGGAAACAGCTTCTCTCTACATTCAACATACAGAACTACTGGAAACTGCATCTCTCTACACTTAGATTACAGAACTCCCGAAAGCTGCATCTGCTACACTCAGCATACAGAATACCCACACATAGCGAATGCCTAATTCCAGGATACGCAACTCCTGTAAACAGCTCCTCTCTACACCAAGGACAGCCAACTCCGGTAAACTGCTTCTCTCTACATCCAGGTAGCAGAGCTCCCATAAGTGGCGTGTCCTACACTCAGGATACAGAAATCCCAATTACTGCATATGCCTCTTGCTAGGCCACAGAACTCTTGGAAACAGTTTCTCTCTACACGCATATACAGAACTCTGGTACACAGTGTCTCACGACATGCAGGAGACAGAACGCCCATAAGCTGCGTGTGCTACACTCAGCATACAGAAAACCCGCGTATAGCGAATACCTGCTCATAGGCTCCAGAACTCTTGGAAACAGCTTCTCCCTACACTCTGATACAGAACTTCGGTAAACTGTGTGTCTCTAATTCTAGGTTGCAGATCTCCCAGAAGCTGCGTCTGCTGCACTCAGCATACAGAAAACCCGCATATACCGAATACCTATGCCCAGGCTACCGAAATCTTAGAAACAGCTTCTCTCTACACTCAACATACGGAACTCCTGGATACTGTATGTCTCTGCACTTAGGTTATGGAACTCCCGTAAGCTGCATCTCTTACACGCAGCATACCGAAAACCCGCAGCATACCGAAAACCCGCATAGAGCGAATGCCTAATTCCAGGCTACCGAACTCCAGTCAATAGCTGCTCTCTACACCAAGGATAGCGAACTCCGGTACACTGCTTCTCTCTACATCCAGGTAGCAGAGCTCCCATAAGCGGCATCTCCTACACTCAGGATACAGAAATCCCAATTACTGCATATGCCTCATGCCAGGCGACAGAACTCTTGGAAAGAGTTTCTCTCTACACCCCTATACAGAACTCTGGTAAACTGTGTCTCACGACATTCAAGATACAGAACGCCCATAAGCTGCGTCTGCCACACGCAGCATACAGAAAACCCGCGTATAGCGAATACCTGCTCATAGGCTACAGAGTTCGTGGAAACAGCTTCTCCCTACACTCTGATACAGAACTTCGGTAAACTGTGTCTCTCTAATTCTGGGTTACAGATCTCCCAGAAGCTGCGTCGGCTACACTCAGGCAACAGGATTCCCATATACAGCGTATGCCTACTCTCAGACTACAGAACTCTTGGAAACAGCTTCTCTCTACATTCAACATACAGAACTACTGGAAACTGCATCTCTCTACACTTAGATTACAGAACTCCCGAAAGCTGCATCTGCTACACTCAGCATACAGAATACCCACACATAGCGAATGCCTAATTCCAGGATACGCAACTCCTGTAAACAGCTCCTCTCTACACCAAGGACAGCCAACTCCGGTAAACTGCTTCTCTCTACATCCAGGTAGCAGAGCTCCCATAAGTGGCGTGTCCTACACTCAGGATACAGAAATCCCAATTACTGCATATGCCTCTTGCTAGGCCACAGAACTCTTGGAAACAGTTTCTCTCTACACGCATATACAGAAATCTGGTACACAGTGTCTCACGACATGCAGGAGACAGAACGCCCATAAGCTGCGTGTGCTACACTCAGCATACAGAAAACCCGCGTATAGCGAATACCTGCTCATAGGCTCCAGAACTCTTGGAAACAGCTTCTCCCTACACTCTGATACAGAACTTCGGTAAACTGTGTGTCTCTAATTCTGGGTTACAGATCTCCCAGAAGCTGCGTCGGCTACACTCAGGCAACAGGATTCCCATATACAGCGTATGCCTACTCTCAGACTACAGAACTCTTGGAAACAGCTTCTCTCTACATTCAACATACAGAACTACTGGAAACTGCATCTCTCTACACTTAGATTACAGAACTCCCGAAAGCTGCATCTGCTACACTCAGCATACAGAATACCCACACATAGCGAATGCCTAATTCCAGGATACGCAACTCCTGTAAACAGCTCCTCTCTACACCAAGGATAGCCAACTCCGGTAAACTGCTTCTCTCTACATCCAGGTAGCAGAGCTCCCATAAGTGGCGTGTCCTACACTCAGGATACAGAAATCCCAATTACTGCATATGCCTCTTGCTAGGCCACAGAACTCTTGGAAACAGTTTCTCTCTACACGCATATACAGAACTCTGGTAAACAGTGTCTAATGACATGCAGGAGAAAGAACGCCCATAAGCTGCGTGTGCTACACTCAGCATACAGAAAACCCACGTATAGGAATAACTATGCCCAGGCTACCGAAATCTTAGAAACAGCTTCTCTCTACACTCAACATACGGAACTCCTGGATACTGTATGTCTCTGCACTTAGGTTATGGAACTCCCGTAAGCTGCATCTCTTACACGCAGCATACCGAAAACCCGCATAGAGCGAATGCCTAATTCCAGGCTACCGAACTCCAGTCAATAGCTGCTCTCTACACCAAGGATAGCCAACTCCGGTACACTGCTTCTCTCTACATCCAGGTAGCAGAGCTCCCATAAGCGGCATCTCCTACACTCAGGATACAGAAATCCCAATTACTGCATATGCCTCTTGCCAGGCGACAGAACTCTTGGAAAGAGTTTCTCTCTACACCCCTATACAGAACTCTGGTAAACTGTGTCTCACGACATTCAAGATACAGAACGCCCATAAGCTGCGTCTGCCACACGCAGCATACAGAAAACCCGCGTATAGCGAATACCTGCTCATAGGCTACAGAGTTCGTGGAAACAGCTTCTCCCTACACTCTGATACAGAACTTCGGTAAACTGTGTCTCTCTAATTCTGGGTTACAGATCTCCCAGAAGCTGCGTCGGCTACACTCAGGCAACAGGATTCCCATATACAGCGTATGCCTACTCTCAGACTACAGAACTCTTGGAAACAGCTTCTCTCTACATTCAACATACAGAACTACTGGAAACTGCATCTCTCTACACTTAGATTACAGAACTCCCGAAAGCTGCATCTGCTACACTCAGCATACAGAATACCCACACATAGCGAATGCCTAATTCCAGGATACGCAACTCCTGTAAACAGCTCCTCTCTACACCAAGGATAGCCAACTCCGGTAAACTGCTTCTCTCTACATCCAGGTAGCAGAGCTCCCATAAGTGGCGTGTCCTACACTCAGGATACAGAAATCCCAATTACTGCATATGCCTCTTGCTAGGCCACAGAACTCTTGGAAACAGTTTCTCTCTACACGCATATACAGAACTCTGGTAAACAGTGTCTAATGACATGCAGGAGAAAGAACGCCCATAAGCTGCGTGTGCTACACTCAGCATACAGAAAACCCACGTATAGGAATACCTATGCCCAGGCTACCGAAATCTTAGAAACAGCTTCTCTCTACACTCAACATACGGAACTCCTGGATACTGTATGTCTCTGCACTTAGGTTATGGAACTCCCGTAAGCTGCATCTCTTACACGCAGCATACCGAAAACCCGCATAGAGCGAATGCCTAATTCCAGGCTACCGAACTCCAGTCAATAGCTGCTCTCTACACCAAGGATAGCGAACTCCGGTACACTGCTTCTCTCTACATCCAGGTAGCAGAGCTCCCATAAGCGGCATCTCCTACACTCAGGATACAGAAATCCCAATTACTGCATATGCCTCTTGCCAGGCGACAGAACTCTTGGAAAGAGTTTCTCTCTACACCCCTATACAGAACTCTGGTAAACTGTGTCTCACGACATTCAAGATACAGAACGCCCATAAGCTGCGTCTGCCACACGCAGCATACAGAAAACCCGCGTATAGCGAATACCTGCTCATAGGCTCCAGAGTTCGTGGAAACAGCTTCTCCCTACACTCTGATACAGAACTTCGGTAAACTGTGTCTCTCTAATTCTGGGTTACAGATCTCCCAGAAGCTGCGTCGGCTACACTCAGGCAACAGGATTCCCATATACAGCGTATGCCTACTCTCAGACTACAGAACTCTTGGAAACAGCTTCTCTCTACATTCAACATACAGAACTACTGGAAACTGCATCTCTCTACACTTAGATTACAGAACTCCCGAAAGCTGCATCTGCTACACTCAGCATACAGAATACCCACACATAGCGAATGCCTAATTCCAGGATACGCAACTCCTGTAAACAGCTCCTCTCTACACCAAGGATAGCCAACTCCGGTAAACTGCTTCTCTCTACATCCAGGTAGCAGAGCTCCCATAAGTGGCGTGTCCTACACTCAGGATACAGAAATCCCAATTACTGCATATGCCTCTTGCTAGGCCACAGAACTCTTGGAAACAGTTTCTCTCTACACGCATATACAGAACTCTGGTACACAGTGTCTCACGACATGCAGGAGACAGAACGCCCATAAGCTGCATGTGCTACACTCAGCATACAGAAAACCCGCGTATAGCGAATACCTGCTCATAGGCTACAGAACTCTTGGAAACAGCCTCTCCCTACACCAAGGATAGAGAACTCTTGGAAACTGCTTCTCTTTACAGCCAGGTTACTGAGCTCCTGTAAGCTGCATCTGCTACAACTAGGATACAGAAATCCCATACATTGCCTATGCCTATTGCCAGGCTCCAGAACTTTTGGAAACAGCTTCTCCCTACAACCTGATACACAACTTCGGTAAACTAACTGTGTCTCTCTAATTCTAGGTTGCAGATCTCCCAGAAGCTGCGTCTGCTGCACTCAGCATACAGAAAACCCGCATATACCGAATACCTATGCCCAGGCTACCAAAATCTTAGAAACAGCTTCTCTCTACACTCAACATACGGAACTCCTGGATACTGTATGTCTCTGCACTTAGGTTATGGAACTCCCGTAAGCTGCATCTCTTACACGCAGCATACCGAAAACCCGCATAGAGCGAATGCCTAATTCCAGGCTACCGAACTCCAGTCAATAGCTGCTCTCTACACCAAGGATAGCGAACTCCGGTAAACTGCTTCTCTCTACATCCAGGTAGCAGAGCTCCCATAAGCGGCATTTCCTACACTCAGGATACAGACATCCCAATTACTGCATATGCCTCTTGCCAGGCGACAGAACTCTTGGAAAGAGTTTCTCTCTACACCCCTATACAGAACTCTGGTAAACTGTGTCTCACGACATTCAAGATACAGAACGCCCATAAGCTGCGTCTGCCACACGCAGCATACAGAAAACCCGCGTATAGCGAATACCTGCTCATAGGCTACAGAGTTCGTGGAAACAGCTTCTCCCTACACTCTGATACAGAACTTCGGTAAACTGTGTCTCCCTAATTCTGGGTTACAGATCTCCCAGAAGCTGCGTCGGCTACACTCAGGCAACAGGATTCCCATATACAGCGTATGCCTACTCTCAGACTACAGAACTCTTGGAAACAGCTTCTCTCTACATTCAACATACAGAACTACTGGAAACTGCATCTCTCTACACTTAGATTACAGAACTCCCGAAAGCTGCATCTGCTACACTCAGCATACAGAATACCCACACATAGCGAATGCCTAATTCCAGGATACGCAACTCCTGTAAACAGCTCCTCTCTACACCAAGGACAGCCAACTCCGGTAAACTGCTTCTCTCTACATCCAGGTAGCAGAGCTCCCATAAGTGGCGTGTCCTACACTCAGGATACAGAAATCCCAATTACTGCATATGCCTCTTGCTAGGCCACAGAACTCTTGGAAACAGTTTCTCTCTACACGCATATACAGAACTCTGGTACACAGTGTCTCACGACATGCAGGAGACAGAACGCCCATAAGCTGCGTGTGCTACACTCAGCATACAGAAAACCCGCGTATAGCGAATACCTGCTCATAGGCTCCAGAACTCTTGGAAACAGCTTCTCCCTACACTCTGATACAGAACTTCGGTAAACTGTGTGTCTCTAATTCTAGGTTGCAGATCTCCCAGAAGCTGCGTCTGCTGCACTCAGCATACAGAAAACCCGCATATACCGAATACCTATGCCCAGGCTACCGAAATCTTAGAAACAGCTTCTCTCTACACTCAACATACGGAACTCCTGGATACTGTATGTCTCTGCACTTAGGTTATGGAACTCCCGTAAGCTGCATCTCTTACACGCAGCATACCGAAAACCCGCAGCATACCGAAAACCCGCATAGAGCGAATGCCTAATTCCAGGCTACCGAACTCCAGTCAATAGCTGCTCTCTACACCAAGGATAGCGAACTCCGGTACACTGCTTCTCTCTACATCCAGGTAGCAGAGCTCCCATAAGCGGCATCTCCTACACTCAGGATACAGAAATCCCAATTACTGCATATGCCTCTTGCCAGGCGACAGAACTCTTGGAAAGAGTTTCTCTCTACACCCCTATACAGAACTCTGGTAAACTGTGTCTCACGACATTCAAGATACAGAACGCCCATAAGCTGCGTCTGCCACACGCAGCATACAGAAAACCCGCGTATAGCGAATACCTGCTCATAGGCTACAGAGTTCGTGGAAACAGCTTCTCCCTACACTCTGATACAGAACTTCGGTAAACTGTGTCTCTCTAATTCTGGGTTACAGATCTCCCAGAAGCTGCGTCGGCTACACTCAGGCAACAGGATTCCCATATACAGCGTATGCCTACTCTCAGACTACAGAACTCTTGGAAACAGCTTCTCTCTACATTCAACATACAGAACTACTGGAAACTGCATCTCTCTACACTTAGATTACAGAACTCCCGAAAGCTGCATCTGCTACACTCAGCATACAGAATACCCACACATAGCGAATGCCTAATTCCAGGATACGCAACTCCTGTAAACAGCTCCTCTCTACACCAAGGATAGCCAACTCCGGTAAACTGCTTCTCTCTACATCCAGGTAGCAGAGCTCCCATAAGTGGCGTGTCCTACACTCAGGATACAGAAATCCCAATTACTGCATATGCCTCTTGCTAGGCCACAGAACTCTTGGAAACAGTTTCTCTCTACACGCATATACAGAACTCTGGTAAACAGTGTCTAATGACATGCAGGAGAAAGAACGCCCATAAGCTGCGTGTGCTACACTCAGCATACAGAAAACCCACGTATAGGAATACCTATGCCCAGGCTACCGAAATCTTAGAAACAGCTTCTCTCTACACTCAACATACGGAACTCCTGGATACTGTATGTCTCTGCACTTAGGTTATGGAACTCCCGTAAGCTGCATCTCTTACACGCAGCATACCGAAAACCCGCATAGAGCGAATGCCTAATTCCAGGCTACCGAACTCCAGTCAATAGCTGCTCTCTACACCAAGGATAGCCAACTCCGGTACACTGCTTCTCTCTACATCCAGGTAGCAGAGCTCCCATAAGCGGCATCTCCTACACTCAGGATACAGAAATCCCAATTACTGCATATGCCTCTTGCCAGGCGACAGAACTCTTGGAAAGAGTTTCTCTCTACACCCCTATACAGAACTCTGGTAAACTGTGTCTCACAACATTCAAGATACAGAACGCCCATAAGCTGCGTCTGCCACACGCAGCATACAGAAAACCCGCGTATAGCGAATACCTGCTCATAGGCTACAGAGTTCGTGGAAACAGCTTCTCCCTACACTCTGATACAGAACTTCGGTAAACTGTGTCTCTCTAATTCTGGGTTACAGATCTCCCAGAAGCTGCGTCGGCTACACTCAGGCAACAGGATTCCCATATACAGCGTATGCCTACTCTCAGACTACAGAACTCTTGGAAACAGCTTCTCTCTACATTCAACATACAGAACTACTGGAAACTGCATCTCTCTACACTTAGATTACAGAACTCCCGAAAGCTGCATCTGCTACACTCAGCATACAGAATACCCACACATAGCGAATGCCTAATTCCAGGATACGCAACTCCTGTAAACAGCTCCTCTCTACACCAAGGATAGCCAACTCCGGTAAACTGCTTCTCTCTACATCCAGGTAGCAGAGCTCCCATAAGTGGCGTGTCCTACACTCAGGATACAGAAATCCCAATTACTGCATATGCCTCTTGCTAGGCCACAGAACTCTTGGAAACAGTTTCTCTCTACACGCATATACATAACTCTGGTACACAGTGTCTCACGACATGCAGGAGACAGAACGCCCATAAGCTGCATGTGCTACACTCAGCATACAGAAAACCCGCGTATAGCGAATACCTGCTCATAGGCTACAGAACTCTTGGAAACAGCCTCTCCCTACACCAAGGATAGAGAACTCTTGGAAACTGCTTCTCTTACAGCCAGGTTACTGAGCTCCTGTAAGCTGCATCTGCTACACTTAGGATACAGAAATCCCATACATTGCCTATGCCTATTGCCAGGCTCCAGAACTTTTGGAAACAGCTTCTCCCTACAACCTGATACACAACTTCGGTAAACTAACTGTGTCTCTCTAATTCTAGGTTGCAGATCTCCCAGAAGCTGCGTCTGCTGCACTCAGCATACAGAAAACCCGCATATACCGAATACCTATGCCCAGGCTACCAAAATCTTAGAAACAGCTTCTCTCTACACTCAACATACGGAACTCCTGGATACTGTATGTCTCTGCACTTAGGTTATGGAACTCCCGTAAGCTGCATCTCTTACACGCAGCATACCGAAAACCCGCATAGAGCGAATGCCTAATTCCAGGCTACCGAACTCCAGTCAATAGCTGCTCTCTACACCAAGGATAGCGAACTCCGGTACACTGCTTCTCTCTACATCCAGGTAGCAGAGCTCCCATAAGCGGCATTTCCTACACTCAGGATACAGACATCCCAATTACTGCATATGCCTCTTGCCAGGCGACAGAACTCTTGGAAAGAGTTTCTCTCTACACCCCTATACAGAACTCTGGTAAACTGTGTCTCACGACATTCAAGATACAGAACGCCCATAAGCTGCGTCTGCCACACGCAGCATACAGAAAACCCGCGTATAGCGAATACCTGCTCATAGGCTACAGAGTTCGTGGAAACAGCTTCTCCCTACACTCTGATACAGAACTTCGGTAAACTGTGTCTCTCTAATTCTGGGTTACAGATCTCCCAGAAGCTGCGTCGGCTACACTCAGGCAACAGGATTCCCATATACAGCGTATGCCTACTCTCAGACTACAGAACTCTTGGAAACAGCTTCTCTCTACATTCAACATACAGAACTACTGGAAACTGCATCTCTCTACACTTAGATTACAGAACTCCCGAAAGCTGCATCTGCTACACTCAGCATACAGAATACCCACACATAGCGAATGCCTAATTCCAGGATACGCAACTCCTGTAAACAGCTCCTCTCTACACCAAGGACAGCCAACTCCGGTAAACTGCTTCTCTCTACATCCAGGTAGCAGAGCTCCCATAAGTGGCGTGTCCTACACTCAGGATACAGAAATCCCAATTACTGCATATGCCTCTTGCTAGGCCACAGAACTCTTGGAAACAGTTTCTCTCTACACGCATATACAGAACTCTGGTACACAGTGTCTCACGACATGCAGGAGACAGAACGCCCATAAGCTGCGTGTGCTACACTCAGCATACAGAAAACCCGCGTATAGCGAATACCTGCTCATAGGCTCCAGAACTCTTGGAAACAGCTTCTCCCTACACTCTGATACAGAACTTCGGTAAACTGTGTGTCTCTAATTCTAGGTTGCAGATCTCCCAGAAGCTGCGTCTGCTGCACTCAGCATACAGAAAACCCGCATATACCGAATACCTATGCCCAGGCTACCGAAATCTTAGAAACAGCTTCTCTCTACACTCAACATACGGAACTCCTGGATACTGTATGTCTCTGCACTTAGGTTATGGAACTCCCGTAAGCTGCATCTCTTACACGCAGCATACCGAAAACCCGCAGCATACCGAAAACCCGCATAGAGCGAATGCCTAATTCCAGGCTACCGAACTCCAGTCAATAGCTGCTCTCTACACCAAGGATAGCGAACTCCGGTACACTGCTTCTCTCTACATCCAGGTAGCAGAGCTCCCATAAGCGGCATCTCCTACACTCAGGATACAGAAATCCCAATTACTGCATATGCCTCTTGCCAGGCGACAGAACTCTTGGAAAGAGTTTCTCTCTACACCCCTATACAGAACTCTGGTAAACTGTGTCTCACGACATTCAAGATACAGAACGCCCATAAGCTGCGTCTGCCACACGCAGCATACAGAAAACCCGCGTATAGCGAATACCTGCTCATAGGCTACAGAGTTCGTGGAAACAGCTTCTCCCTACACTCTGATACAGAACTTCGGTAAACTGTGTCTCTCTAATTCTGGGTTACAGATCTCCCAGAAGCTGCGTCGGCTACACTCAGGCAACAGGATTCCCATATACAGCGTATGCCTACTCTCAGACTACAGAACTCTTGGAAACAGCTTCTCTCTACATTCAACATACAGAACTACTGGAAACTGCATCTCTCTACACTTAGATTACAGAACTCCCGAAAGCTGCATCTGCTACACTCAGCATACAGAATACCCACACATAGCGAATGCCTAATTCCAGGATACGCAACTCCTGTAAACAGCTCCTCTCTACACCAAGGACAGCCAACTCCGGTAAACTGCTTCTCTCTACATCCAGGTAGCAGAGCTCCCATAAGTGGCGTGTCCTACACTCAGGATACAGAAATCCCAATTACTGCATATGCCTCTTGCTAGGCCACAGAACTCTTGGAAACAGTTTCTCTCTACACGCATATACAGAACTCTGGTACACAGTGTCTCACGACATGCAGGAGACAGAACGCCCATAAGCTGCGTGTGCTACACTCAGCATACAGAAAACCCGCGTATAGCGAATACCTGCTCATAGGCTCCAGAACTCTTGGAAACAGCTTCTCCCTACACTCTGATACAGAACTTCGGTAAACTGTGTCTCTCTAATTCTGGGTTACAGATCTCCCAGAAGCTGCGTCGGCTACACTCAGGCAACAGGATTCCCATATACAGCGTATGCCTACTCTCAGACTACAGAACTCTTGGAAACAGCTTCTCTCTACATTCAACATACAGAACTACTGGAAACTGCATCTCTCTACACTTAGATTACAGAACTCCCGAAAGCTGCATCTGCTACACTCAGCATACAGAATACCCACACATAGCGAATGCCTAATTCCAGGATACGCAACTCCTGTAAACAGCTCCTCTCTACACCAAGGATAGCCAACTCCGGTAAACTGCTTCTCTCTACATCCAGGTAGCAGAGCTCCCATAAGTGGCGTGTCCTACACTCAGGATACAGAAATCCCAATTACTGCATATGCCTCTTGCTAGGCCACAGAACTCTTGGAAACAGTTTCTCTCTACACGCATATACAGAACTCTGGTAAACAGTGTCTAATGACATGCAGGAGAAAGAACGCCCATAAGCTGCGTGTGCTACACTCAGCATACAGAAAACCCACGTATAGGAATAACTATGCCCAGGCTACCGAAATCTTAGAAACAGCTTCTCTCTACACTCAACATACGGAACTCCTGGATACTGTATGTCTCTGCACTTAGGTTATGGAACTCCCGTAAGCTGCATCTCTTACACGCAGCATACCGAAAACCCGCATAGAGCGAATGCCTAATTCCAGGCTACCGAACTCCAGTCAATAGCTGCTCTCTACACCAAGGATAGCGAACTCCGGTACACTGCTTCTCTCTACATCCAGGTAGCAGAGCTCCCATAAGCGGCATCTCCTACACTCAGGATACAGAAATCCCAATTACTGCATATGCCTCTTGCCAGGCGACAGAACTCTTGGAAAGAGTTTCTCTCTACACCCCTATACAGAACTCTGGTAAACTGTGTCTCACGACATTCAAGATACAGAACGCCCATAAGCTGCGTCTGCCACACGCAGCATACAGAAAACCCGCGTATAGCGAATACCTGCTCATAGGCTACAGAGTTCGTGGAAACAGCTTCTCCCTACACTCTGATACAGAACTTCGGTCAACTGTGTCTCTCTAATTCTGGGTTACAGATCTCCCAGAAGCTGCGTCGGCTACACTCAGGCAACAGGATTCCCATATACAGCGTATGCCTACTCTCAGACTACAGAACTCTTGGAAACAGCTTCTCTCTACATTCAACATACAGAACTACTGGAAACTGCATCTCTCTACACTTAGATTACAGAACTCCCGAAAGCTGCATCTGCTACACTCAGCATACAGAATACCCACACATAGCGAATGCCTAATTCCAGGATACGCAACTCCTGTAAACAGCTCCTCTCTACACCAAGGACAGCCAACTCCGGTAAACTGCTTCTCTCTACATCCAGGTAGCAGAGCTCCCATAAGTGGCGTGTCCTACACTCAGGATACAGAAATCCCAATTACTGCATATGCCTCTTGCTAGGCCACAGAACTCTTGGAAACAGTTTCTCTCTACACGCATATACAGAACTCTGGTACACAGTGTCTCACGACATGCAGGAGACAGAACGCCCATAAGCTGCGTGTGCTACACTCAGCATACAGAAAACCCGCGTATAGCGAATACCTGCTCATAGGCTCCAGAACTCTTGGAAACAGCTTCTCCCTACACTCTGATACAGAACTTCGGTAAACTGTGTCTCTCTAATTCTGGGTTACAGATCTCCCAGAAGCTGCGTCGGCTACACTCAGGCAACAGGATTCCCATATACAGCGTATGCCTACTCTCAGACTACAGAACTCTTGGAAACAGCTTCTCTCTACATTCAACATACAGAACTACTGGAAACTGCATCTCTCTACACTTAGATTACAGAACTCCCGAAAGCTGCATCTGCTACACTCAGCATACAGAATACCCACACATAGCGAATGCCTAATTCCAGGATACGCAACTCCTGTAAACAGCTCCTCTCTACACCAAGGATAGCCAACTCCGGTAAACTGCTTCTCTCTACATCCAGGTAGCAGAGCTCCCATAAGTGGCGTGTCCTACACTCAGGATACAGAAATCCCAATTACTGCATATGCCTCTTGCTAGGCCACAGAACTCTTGGAAACAGTTTCTCTCTACACGCATATACAGAACTCTGGTAAACACTGTCTCACGACATGCAGGAGACAGAACGCCCATAAGCTGCGTGTGCTACACTCAGCATACAGAAAACCCGCGTATAGCGAATACCTGCTCATAGGCTCCAGAACTCTTGGAAACAGCTTCTCCCTACAACCTGATACACAATTTCGGTAAACTAACTGTGTCTCTCTAATTCTAGGTTGCAGATCTCCCAGAAGCTGCGTCTGCTGCACTCAGCATACAGAAAACCCGCATATACCGAATACCTATGCCCAGGCTACCGAAATCTTAGAAACAGCTTCTCTCTACACTCAACATACGGAACTCCTGGATACTGTATGTCTCTGCACTTAGGTTATGGAACTCCCGTAAGCTGCATCTCTTACACGCAGCATACCGAAAACCCGCAGCATACCGAAAACCCGCATAGAGCGAATGCCTAATTCCAGGCTACCGAACTCCAGTCAATAGCTGCTCTCTACACCAAGGATAGCGAACTCCGGTACACTGCTTCTCTCTACATCCAGGTAGCAGAGCTCCCATAAGCGGCATCTCCTACACTCAGGATACAGAAATCCCAATTACTGCATATGCCTCTTGCCAGGCGACAGAACTCTTGGAAAGAGTTTCTCTCTACACCCCTATACAGAACTCTGGTAAACTGTGTCTCACGACATTCAAGATACAGAACGCCCATAAGCTGCGTCTGCCACACGCAGCATACAGAAAACCCGCGTATAGCGAATACCTGCTCATAGGCTACAGAGTTCGTGGAAACAGCTTCTCCCTACACTCTGATACAGAACTTCGGTAAACTGTGTCTCTCTAATTCTGGGTTACAGATCTCCCAGAAGCTGCGTCGGCTACACTCAGGCAACAGGATTCCCATATACAGCGTATGCCTACTCTCAGACTACAGAACTCTTGGAAACAGCTTCTCTCTACATTCAACATACAGAACTACTGGAAACTGCATCTCTCTACACTTAGATTACAGAACTCCCGAAAGCTGCATCTGCTACACTCAGCATACAGAATACCCACACATAGCGAATGCCTAATTCCAGGATACGCAACTCCTGTAAACAGCTCCTCTCTACACCAAGGACAGCCAACTCCGGTAAACTGCTTCTCTCTACATCCAGGTAGCAGAGCTCCCATAAGTGGCGTGTCCTACACTCAGGATACAGAAATCCCAATTACTGCATATGCCTCTTGCTAGGCCACAGAACTCTTGGAAACAGTTTCTCTCTACACGCATATACAGAACTCTGGTACACAGTGTCTCACAACATGCAGGAGACAGAACGCCCATAAGCTGCGTGTGCTACACTCAGCATACAGAAAACCCGCGTATAGCGAATACCTGCTCATAGGCTCCAGAACTCTTGGAAACAGCTTCTCCCTACACTCTGATACAGAACTTCGGTAAACTGTGTGTCTCTAATTCTGGGTTACAGATCTCCCAGAAGCTGCGTCGGCTACACTCAGGCAACAGGATTCCCATATACAGCGTATGCCTACTCTCAGACTACAGAACTCTTGGAAACAGCTTCTCTCTACATTCAACATACAGAACTACTGGAAACTGCATCTCTCTACACTTAGATTACAGAACTCCCGAAAGCTGCATCTGCTACACTCAGCATACAGAATACCCACACATAGCGAATGCCTAATTCCAGGATACGCAACTCCTGTAAACAGCTCCTCTCTACACCAAGGATAGCCAACTCCGGTAAACTGCTTCTCTCTACATCCAGGTAGCAGAGCTCCCATAAGTGGCGTGTCCTACACTCAGGATACAGAAATCCCAATTACTGCATATGCCTCTTGCTAGGCCACAGAACTCTTGGAAACAGTTTCTCTCTACACGCATATACAGAACTCTGGTAAACAGTGTCTAATGACATGCAGGAGAAAGAACGCCCATAAGCTGCGTGTGCTACACTCAGCATACAGAAAACCCACGTATAGGAATACCTATGCCCAGGCTACCGAAATCTTAGAAACAGCTTCTCTCTACACTCAACATACGGAACTCCTGGATACTGTATGTCTCTGCACTTAGGTTATGGAACTCCCGTAAGCTGCATCTCTTACACGCAGCATACCGAAAACCCGCATAGAGCGAATGCCTAATTCCAGGCTACCGAACTCCAGTCAATAGCTGCTCTCTACACCAAGGATAGCCAACTCCGGTACACTGCTTCTCTCTACATCCAGGTAGCAGAGCTCCCATAAGCGGCATCTCCTACACTCAGGATACAGAAATCCCAATTACTGCATATGCCTCTTGCCAGGCGACAGAACTCTTGGAAAGAGTTTCTCTCTACACCCCTATACAGAACTCTGGTAAACTGTGTCTCACGACATTCAAGATACAGAACGCCCATAAGCTGCGTCTGCCACACGCAGCATACAGAAAACCCGCGTATAGCGAATACCTGCTCATAGGCTACAGAGTTCGTGGAAACAGCTTCTCCCTACACTCTGATACAGAACTTCGGTAAACTGTGTCTCTCTAATTCTGGGTTACAGATCTCCCAGAAGCTGCGTCGGCTACACTCAGGCAACAGGATTCCCATATACAGCGTATGCCTACTCTCAGACTACAGAACTCTTGGAAACAGCTTCTCTCTACATTCAACATACAGAACTACTGGAAACTGCATCTCTCTACACTTAGATTACAGAACTCCCGAAAGCTGCATCTGCTACACTCAGCATACAGAATACCCACACATAGCGAATGCCTAATTCCAGGATACGCAACTCCTGTAAACAGCTCCTCTCTACACCAAGGATAGCCAACTCCGGTAAACTGCTTCTCTCTACATCCAGGTAGCAGAGCTCCCATAAGTGGCGTGTCCTACACTCAGGATACAGAAATCCCAATTACTGCATATGCCTCTTGCTAGGCCACAGAACTCTTGGAAACAGTTTCTCTCTACACGCATATACAGAACTCTGGTACACAGTGTCTCACGACATGCAGGAGACAGAACGCCCATAAGCTGCATGTGCTACACTCAGCATACAGAAAACCCGCGTATAGCGAATACCTGCTCATAGGCTACAGAACTCTTGGAAACAGCCTCTCCCTACACCAAGGATAGAGAACTCTTGGAAACTGCTTCTCTTTACAGCCAGGTTACTGAGCTCCTGTAAGCTGCATCTGCTACACTTAGGATACAGAAATCCCATACATTGCCTATGCCTATTGCCAGGCTCCAGAACTTTTGGAAACAGCTTCTCCCTACAACCTGATACACAACTTCGGTAAACTAACTGTGTCTCTCTAATTCTAGGTTGCAGATCTCCCAGAAGCTGCGTCTGCTGCACTCAGCATACAGAAAACCCGCATATACCGAATACCTATGCCCAGGCTACCGAAATCTTAGAAACAGCTTCTCTCTACACTCAACATACGGAACTCCTGGATACTGTATGTCTCTGCACTTAGGTTATGGAACTCCCGTAAGCTGCATCTCTTACACGCAGCATACCGAAAACCCGCATAGAGCGAATGCCTAATTCCAGGCTACCGAACTCCAGTCAATAGCTGCTCTCTACACCAAGGATAGCGAACTCCGGTACACTGCTTCTCTCTACATCCAGGTAGCAGAGCTCCCATAAGCGGCATCTCCTACACTCAGGATACAGAAATCCCAATTACTGCATATGCCTCTTGCCAGGCGACAGAACTCTTGGAAAGAGTTTCTCTCTACACCCCTATACAGAACTCTGGTAAACTGTGTCTCACGACATTCAAGATACAGAACGCCCATAAGCTGCGTCTGCCACACGCAGCATACAGAAAACCCGCGTATAGCGAATACCTGCTCATAGGCTACAGAGTTCGTGGAAACAGCTTCTCCCTACACTCTGATACAGAACTTCGGTAAACTGTGTCTCTCTAATTCTGGGTTACAGATCTCCCAGAAGCTGCGTCGGCTACACTCAGGCAACAGGATTCCCATATACAGCGTATGCCTACTCTCAGACTACAGAACTCTTGGAAACAGCTTCTCTCTACATTCAACATACAGAACTACTGGAAACTGCATCTCTCTACACTTAGATTACAGAACTCCCGAAAGCTGCATCTGCTACACTCAGCATACAGAATACCCACACATAGCGAATGCCTAATTCCAGGATACGCAACTCCTGTAAACAGCTCCTCTCTACACCAAGGACAGCCAACTCCGGTAAACTGCTTCTCTCTACATCCAGGTAGCAGAGCTCCCATAAGTGGCGTGTCCTACACTCAGGATACAGAAATCCCAATTACTGCATATGCCTCTTGCTAGGCCACAGAACTCTTGGAAACAGTTTCTCTCTACACGCATATACAGAACTCTGGTACACAGTGTCTCACGACATGCAGGAGACAGAACGCCCATAAGCTGCGTGTGCTACACTCAGCATACAGAAAACCCGCGTATAGCGAATACCTGCTCATAGGCTCCAGAACTCTTGGAAACAGCTTCTCCCTACACTCTGATACAGAACTTCGGTAAACTGTGTCTCTCTAATTCTGGGTTACAGATCTCCCAGAAGCTGCGTCGGCTACACTCAGGCAACAGGATTCCCATATACAGCGTATGCCTACTCTCAGACTACAGAACTCTTGGAAACAGCTTCTCTCTACATTCAACATACAGAACTACTGGAAACTGCATCTCTCTACACTTAGATTACAGAACTCCCGAAAGCTGCATCTGCTACACTCAGCATACAGAATACCCACACATAGCGAATGCCTAATTCCAGGATACGCAACTCCTGTAAACAGCTCCTCTCTACACCAAGGATAGCCAACTCCGGTAAACTGCTTCTCTCTACATCCAGGTAGCAGAGCTCCCATAAGTGGCGTGTCCTACACTCAGGATACAGAAATCCCAATTACTGCATATGCCTCTTGCTAGGCCACAGAACTCTTGGAAACAGTTTCTCTCTACACGCATATACAGAACTCTGGTAAACAGTGTCTAATGACATGCAGGAGAAAGAACGCCCATAAGCTGCGTGTGCTACACTCAGCATACAGAAAACCCACGTATAGGAATAACTATGCCCAGGCTACCGAAATCTTAGAAACAGCTTCTCTCTACACTCAACATACGGAACTCCTGGATACTGTATGTCTCTGCACTTAGGTTATGGAACTCCCGTAAGCTGCATCTCTTACACGCAGCATACCGAAAACCCGCATAGAGCGAATGCCTAATTCCAGGCTACCGAACTCCAGTCAATAGCTGCTCTCTACACCAAGGATAGCGAACTCCGGTACACTGCTTCTCTCTACATCCAGGTAGCAGAGCTCCCATAAGCGGCATCTCCTACACTCAGGATACAGAAATCCCAATTACTGCATATGCCTCTTGCCAGGCGACAGAACTCTTGGAAAGAGTTTCTCTCTACACCCCTATACAGAACTCTGGTAAACTGTGTCTCACGACATTCAAGATACAGAACGCCCATAAGCTGCGTCTGCCACACGCAGCATACAGAAAACCCGCGTATAGCGAATACCTGCTCATAGGCTACAGAGTTCGTGGAAACAGCTTCTCCCTACACTCTGATACAGAACTTCGGTAAACTGTGTCTCTCTAATTCTGGGTTACAGATCTCCCAGAAGCTGCGTCGGCTACACTCAGGCAACAGGATTCCCATATACAGCGTATGCCTACTCTCAGACTACAGAACTCTTGGAAACAGCTTCTCTCTACATTCAACATACAGAACTACTGGAAACTGCATCTCTCTACACTTAGATTACAGAACTCCCGAAAGCTGCATCTGCTACACTCAGCATACAGAATACCCACACATAGCGAATGCCTAATTCCAGGATACGCAACTCCTGTAAACAGCTCCTCTCTACACCAAGGACAGCCAACTCCGGTAAACTGCTTCTCTCTACATCCAGGTAGCAGAGCTCCCATAAGTGGCGTGTCCTACACTCAGGATACAGAAATCCCAATTACTGCATATGCCTCTTGCTAGGCCACAGAACTCTTGGAAACAGTTTCTCTCTACACGCATATACAGAACTCTGGTACACAGTGTCTCACGACATGCAGGAGACAGAACGCCCATAAGCTGCGTGTGCTACACTCAGCATACAGAAAACCCGCGTATAGCGAATACCTGCTCATAGGCTCCAGAACTCTTGGAAACAGCTTCTCCCTACACTCTGATACAGAACTTCGGTAAACTGTGTCTCTCTAATTCTGGGTTACAGATCTCCCAGAAGCTGCGTCGGCTACACTCAGGCAACAGGATTCCCATATACAGCGTATGCCTACTCTCAGACTACAGAACTCTTGGAAACAGCTTCTCTCTACATTCAACATACAGAACTACTGGAAACTGCATCTCTCTACACTTAGATTACAGAACTCCCGAAAGCTGCATCTGCTACACTCAGCATACAGAATACCCACACATAGCGAATGCCTAATTCCAGGATACGCAACTCCTGTAAACAGCTCCTCTCTACACCAAGGATAGCCAACTCCGGTAAACTGCTTCTCTCTACATCCAGGTAGCAGAGCTCCCATAAGTGGCGTGTCCTACACTCAGGATACAGAAATCCCAATTACTGCATATGCCTCTTGCTAGGCCACAGAACTCTTGGAAACAGTTTCTCTCTACACGCATATACAGAACTCTGGTAAACACTGTCTCACGACATGCAGGAGACAGAACGCCCATAAGCTGCGTGTGCTACACTCAGCATACAGAAAACCCGCGTATAGCGAATACCTGCTCATAGGCTCCAGAACTCTTGGAAACAGCTTCTCCCTACAACCTGATACACAATTTCGGTAAACTAACTGTGTCTCTCTAATTCTAGGTTGCAGATCTCCCAGAAGCTGCGTCTGCTGCACTCAGCATACAGAAAACCCGCATATACCGAATACCTATGCCCAGGCTACCGAAATCTTAGAAACAGCTTCTCTCTACACTCAACATACGGAACTCCTGGATACTGTATGTCTCTGCACTTAGGTTATGGAACTCCCGTAAGCTGCATCTCTTACACGCAGCATACCGAAAACCCGCAGCATACCGAAAACCCGCATAGAGCGAATGCCTAATTCCAGGCTACCGAACTCCAGTCAATAGCTGCTCTCTACACCAAGGATAGCGAACTCCGGTACACTGCTTCTCTCTACATCCAGGTAGCAGAGCTCCCATAAGCGGCATCTCCTACACTCAGGATACAGAAATCCCAATTACTGCATATGCCTCTTGCCAGGCGACAGAACTCTTGGAAAGAGTTTCTCTCTACACCCCTATACAGAACTCTGGTAAACTGTGTCTCACGACATTCAAGATACAGAACGCCCATAAGCTGCGTCTGCCACACGCAGCATACAGAAAACCCGCGTATAGCGAATACCTGCTCATAGGCTACAGAGTTCGTGGAAACAGCTTCTCCCTACACTCTGATACAGAACTTCGGTAAACTGTGTCTCTCTAATTCTGGGTTACAGATCTCCCAGAAGCTGCGTCGGCTACACTCAGGCAACAGGATTCCCATATACAGCGTATGCCTACTCTCAGACTACAGAACTCTTGGAAACAGCTTCTCTCTACATTCAACATACAGAACTACTGGAAACTGCATCTCTCTACACTTAGATTACAGAACTCCCGAAAGCTGCATCTGCTACACTCAGCATACAGAATACCCACACATAGCGAATGCCTAATTCCAGGATACGCAACTCCTGTAAACAGCTCCTCTCTACACCAAGGACAGCCAACTCCGGTAAACTGCTTCTCTCTACATCCAGGTAGCAGAGCTCCCATAAGTGGCGTGTCCTACACTCAGGATACAGAAATCCCAATTACTGCATATGCCTCTTGCTAGGCCACAGAACTCTTGGAAACAGTTTCTCTCTACACGCATATACAGAACTCTGGTACACAGTGTCTCACAACATGCAGGAGACAGAACGCCCATAAGCTGCGTGTGCTACACTCAGCATACAGAAAACCCGCGTATAGCGAATACCTGCTCATAGGCTCCAGAACTCTTGGAAACAGCTTCTCCCTACACTCTGATACAGAACTTCGGTAAACTGTGTGTCTCTAATTCTGGGTTACAGATCTCCCAGAAGCTGCGTCGGCTACACTCAGGCAACAGGATTCCCATATACAGCGTATGCCTACTCTCAGACTACAGAACTCTTGGAAACAGCTTCTCTCTACATTCAACATACAGAACTACTGGAAACTGCATCTCTCTACACTTAGATTACAGAACTCCCGAAAGCTGCATCTGCTACACTCAGCATACAGAATACCCACACATAGCGAATGCCTAATTCCAGGATACGCAACTCCTGTAAACAGCTCCTCTCTACACCAAGGATAGCCAACTCCGGTAAACTGCTTCTCTCTACATCCAGGTAGCAGAGCTCCCATAAGTGGCGTGTCCTACACTCAGGATACAGAAATCCCAATTACTGCATATGCCTCTTGCTAGGCCACAGAACTCTTGGAAACAGTTTCTCTCTACACGCATATACAGAACTCTGGTAAACAGTGTCTAATGACATGCAGGAGAAAGAACGCCCATAAGCTGCATGTGCTACACTCAGCATACAGAAAACCCACGTATAGGAATACCTATGCCCAGGCTACCGAAATCTTAGAAACAGCTTCTCTCTACACTCAACATACGGAACTCCTGGATACTGTATGTCTCTGCACTTAGGTTATGGAACTCCCGTAAGCTGCATCTCTTACACGCAGCATACCGAAAACCCGCATAGAGCGAATGCCTAATTCCAGGCTACCGAACTCCAGTCAATAGCTGCTCTCTACACCAAGGATAGCCAACTCCGGTACACTGCTTCTCTCTACATCCAGGTAGCAGAGCTCCCATAAGCGGCATCTCCTACACTCAGGATACAGAAATCCCAATTACTGCATATGCCTCTTGCCAGGCGACAGAACTCTTGGAAAGAGTTTCTCTCTACACCCCTATACAGAACTCTGGTAAACTGTGTCTCACGACATTCAAGATACAGAACGCCCATAAGCTGCGTCTGCCACACGCAGCATACAGAAAACCCGCGTATAGCGAATACCTGCTCATAGGCTACAGAGTTCGTGGAAACAGCTTCTCCCTACACTCTGATACAGAACTTCGGTAAACTGTGTCTCTCTAATTCTGGGTTACAGATCTCCCAGAAGCTGCGTCGGCTACACTCAGGCAACAGGATTCCCATATACAGCGTATGCCTACTCTCAGACTACAGAACTCTTGGAAACAGCTTCTCTCTACATTCAACATACAGAACTACTGGAAACTGCATCTCTCTACACTTAGATTACAGAACTCCCGAAAGCTGCATCTGCTACACTCAGCATACAGAATACCCACACATAGCGAATGCCTAATTCCAGGATACGCAACTCCTGTAAACAGCTCCTCTCTACACCAAGGATAGCCAACTCCGGTAAACTGCTTCTCTCTACATCCAGGTAGCAGAGCTCCCATAAGTGGCGTGTCCTACACTCAGGATACAGAAATCCCAATTACTGCATATGCCTCTTGCTAGGCCACAGAACTCTTGGAAACAGTTTCTCTCTACACGCATATACAGAACTCTGGTACACAGTGTCTCACGACATGCAGGAGACAGAACGCCCATAAGCTGCATGTGCTACACTCAGCATACAGAAAACCCGCGTATAGCGAATACCTGCTCATAGGCTACAGAACTCTTGGAAACAGCCTCTCCCTACACCAAGGATAGAGAACTCTTGGAAACTGCTTCTCTTTACAGCCAGGTTACTGAGCTCCTGTAAGCTGCATCTGCTACACTTAGGATACAGAAATCCCATACATTGCCTATGCCTATTGCCAGGCTCCAGAACTTTTGGAAACAGCTTCTCCCTACAACCTGATACACAACTTCGGTAAACTAACTGTGTCTCTCTAATTCTAGGTTGCAGATCTCCCAGAAGCTGCGTCTGCTGCACTCAGCATACAGAAAACCCGCATATACCGAATACCTATGCCCAGGCTACCGAAATCTTAGAAACAGCTTCTCTCTACACTCAACATACGGAACTCCTGGATACTGTATGTCTCTGCACTTAGGTTATGGAACTCCCGTAAGCTGCATCTCTTACACGCAGCATACCGAAAACCCGCATAGAGCGAATGCCTAATTCCAGGCTACCGAACTCCAGTCAATAGCTGCTCTCTACACCAAGGATAGCGAACTCCGGTACACTGCTTCTCTCTACATCCAGGTAGCAGAGCTCCCATAAGCGGCATCTCCTACACTCAGGATACAGAAATCCCAATTACTGCATATGCCTCTTGCCAGGCGACAGAACTCTTGGAAAGAGTTTCTCTCTACACCCCTATACAGAACTCTGGTAAACTGTGTCTCACGACATTCAAGATACAGAACGCCCATAAGCTGCGTCTGCCACACGCAGCATACAGAAAACCCGCGTATAGCGAATACCTGCTCATAGGCTACAGAGTTCGTGGAAACAGCTTCTCCCTACACTCTGATACAGAACTTCGGTAAACTGTGTCTCTCTAATTCTGGGTTACAGATCTCCCAGAAGCTGCGTCGGCTACACTCAGGCAACAGGATTCCCATATACAGCGTATGCCTACTCTCAGACTACAGAACTCTTGGAAACAGCTTCTCTCTACATTCAACATACAGAACTACTGGAAACTGCATCTCTCTACACTTAGATTACAGAACTCCCGAAAGCTGCATCTGCTACACTCAGCATACAGAATACCCACACATAGCGAATGCCTAATTCCAGGATACGCAACTCCTGTAAACAGCTCCTCTCTACACCAAGGACAGCCAACTCCGGTAAACTGCTTCTCTCTACATCCAGGTAGCAGAGCTCCCATAAGTGGCGTGTCCTACACTCAGGATACAGAAATCCCAATTACTGCATATGCCTCTTGCTAGGCCACAGAACTCTTGGAAACAGTTTCTCTCTACACGCATATACAGAACTCTGGTACACAGTGTCTCACGACATGCAGGAGACAGAACGCCCATAAGCTGCGTGTGCTACACTCAGCATACAGAAAACCCGCGTATAGCGAATACCTGCTCATAGGCTCCAGAACTCTTGGAAACAGCTTCTCCCTACACTCTGATACAGAACTTCGGTAAACTGTGTGTCTCTAATTCTAGGTTGCAGATCTCCCAGAAGCTGCGTCTGCTGCACTCAGCATACAGAAAACCCGCATATACCGAATACCTATGCCCAGGCTACCGAAATCTTAGAAACAGCTTCTCTCTACACTCAACATACGGAACTCCTGGATACTGTATGTCTCTGCACTTAGGTTATGGAACTCCCGTAAGCTGCATCTCTTACACGCAGCATACCGAAAACCCGCAGCATACCGAAAACCCGCATAGAGCGAATGCCTAATTCCAGGCTACCGAACTCCAGTCAATAGCTGCTCTCTACACCAAGGATAGCGAACTCCGGTACACTGCTTCTCTCTACATCCAGGTAGCAGAGCTCCCATAAGCGGCATCTCCTACACTCAGGATACAGAAATCCCAATTACTGCATATGCCTCTTGCCAGGCGACAGAACTCTTGGAAAGAGTTTCTCTCTACACCCCTATACAGAACTCTGGTAAACTGTGTCTCACGACATTCAAGATACAGAACGCCCATAAGCTGCGTCTGCCACACGCAGCATACAGAAAACCCGCGTATAGCGAATACCTGCTCATAGGCTACAGAGTTCGTGGAAACAGCTTCTCCCTACACTCTGATACAGAACTTCGGTAAACTGTGTCTCTCTAATTCTGGGTTACAGATCTCCCAGAAGCTGCGTCGGCTACACTCAGGCAACAGGATTCCCATATACAGCGTATGCCTACTCTCAGACTACAGAACTCTTGGAAACAGCTTCTCTCTACATTCAACATACAGAACTACTGGAAACTGCATCTCTCTACACTTAGATTACAGAACTCCCGAAAGCTGCATCTGCTACACTCAGCATACAGAATACCCACACATAGCGAATGCCTAATTCCAGGATACGCAACTCCTGTAAACAGCTCCTCTCTACACCAAGGACAGCCAACTCCGGTAAACTGCTTCTCTCTACATCCAGGTAGCAGAGCTCCCATAAGTGGCGTGTCCTACACTCAGGATACAGAAATCCCAATTACTGCATATGCCTCTTGCTAGGCCACAGAACTCTTGGAAACAGTTTCTCTCTACACGCATATACAGAACTCTGGTACACAGTGTCTCACGACATGCAGGAGACAGAACGCCCATAAGCTGCGTGTGCTACACTCAGCATACAGAAAACCCGCGTATAGCGAATACCTGCTCATAGGCTCCAGAACTCTTGGAAACAGCTTCTCCCTACACTCTGATACAGAACTTCGGTAAACTGTGTCTCTCTAATTCTGGGTTACAGATCTCCCAGAAGCTGCGTCGGCTACACTCAGGCAACAGGATTCCCATATACAGCGTATGCCTACTCTCAGACTACAGAACTCTTGGAAACAGCTTCTCTCTACATTCAACATACAGAACTACTGGAAACTGCATCTCTCTACACTTAGATTACAGAACTCCCGAAAGCTGCATCTGCTACACTCAGCATACAGAATACCCACACATAGCGAATGCCTAATTCCAGGATACGCAACTCCTGTAAACAGCTCCTCTCTACACCAAGGATAGCCAACTCCGGTAAACTGCTTCTCTCTACATCCAGGTAGCAGAGCTCCCATAAGTGGCGTGTCCTACACTCAGGATACAGAAATCCCAATTACTGCATATGCCTCTTGCTAGGCCACAGAACTCTTGGAAACAGTTTCTCTCTACACGCATATACAGAACTCTGGTAAACAGTGTCTAATGACATGCAGGAGAAAGAACGCCCATAAGCTGCGTGTGCTACACTCAGCATACAGAAAACCCACGTATAGGAATACCTATGCCCAGGCTACCGAAATCTTAGAAACAGCTTCTCTCTACACTCAACATACGGAACTCCTGGATACTGTATGTCTCTGCACTTAGGTTATGGAACTCCCGTAAGCTGCATCTCTTACACGCAGCATACCGAAAACCCGCATAGAGCGAATGCCTAATTCCAGGCTACCGAACTCCAGTCAATAGCTGCTCTCTACACCAAGGATAGCGAACTCCGGTACACTGCTTCTCTCTACATCCAGGTAGCAGAGCTCCCATAAGCGGCATCTCCTACACTCAGGATACAGAAATCCCAATTACTGCATATGCCTCTTGCCAGGCGACAGAACTCTTGGAAAGAGTTTCTCTCTACACCCCTATACAGAACTCTGGTAAACTGTGTCTCACGACATTCAAGATACAGAACGCCCATAAGCTGCGTCTGCCACACGCAGCATACAGAAAACCCGCGTATAGCGAATACCTGCTCATAGGCTACAGAGTTCGTGGAAACAGCTTCTCCCTACACTCTGATACAGAACTTCGGTAAACTGTGTCTCTCTAATTCTGGGTTACAGATCTCCCAGAAGCTGCGTCGGCTACACTCAGGCAACAGGATTCCCATATACAGCGTATGCCTACTCTCAGACTACAGAACTCTTGGAAACAGCTTCTCTCTACATTCAACATACAGAACTACTGGAAACTGCATCTCTCTACACTTAGATTACAGAACTCCCGAAAGCTGCATCTGCTACACTCAGCATACAGAATACCCACACATAGCGAATGCCTAATTCCAGGATACGCAACTCCTGTAAACAGCTCCTCTCTACACCAAGGACAGCCAACTCCGGTAAACTGCTTCTCTCTACATCCAGGTAGCAGAGCTCCCATAAGTGGCGTGTCCTACACTCAGGATACAGAAATCCCAATTACTGCATATGCCTCTTGCTAGGCCACAGAACTCTTGGAAACAGTTTCTCTCTACACGCATATACAGAACTCTGGTACACAGTGTCTCACGACATGCAGGAGACAGAACGCCCATAAGCTGCGTGTGCTACACTCAGCATACAGAAAACCCGCGTATAGCGAATACCTGCTCATAGGCTCCAGAACTCTTGGAAACAGCTTCTCCCTACACTCTGATACAGAACTTCGGTAAACTGTGTCTCTCTAATTCTGGGTTACAGATCTCCCAGAAGCTGCGTCGGCTACACTCAGGCAACAGGATTCCCATATACAGCGTATGCCTACTCTCAGACTACAGAACTCTTGGAAACAGCTTCTCTCTACATTCAACATACAGAACTACTGGAAACTGCATCTCTCTACACTTAGATTACAGAACTCCCGAAAGCTGCATCTGCTACACTCAGCATACAGAATACCCACACATAGCGAATGCCTAATTCCAGGATACGCAACTCCTGTAAACAGCTCCTCTCTACACCAAGGATAGCCAACTCCGGTAAACTGCTTCTCTCTACATCCAGGTAGCAGAGCTCCCATAAGTGGCGTGTCCTACACTCAGGATACAGAAATCCCAATTACTGCATATGCCTCTTGCTAGGCCACAGAACTCTTGGAAACAGTTTCTCTCTACACGCATATACAGAACTCTGGTAAACAGTGTCTAATGACATGCAGGAGAAAGAACGCCCATAAGCTGCGTGTGCTACACTCAGCATACAGAAAACCCACGTATAGGAATACCTATGCCCAGGCTACCGAAATCTTAGAAACAGCTTCTCTCTACACTCAACATACGGAACTCCTGGATACTGTATGTCTCTGCACTTAGGTTATGGAACTCCCGTAAGCTGCATCTCTTACACGCAGCATACCGAAAACCCGCATAGAGCGAATGCCTAATTCCAGGCTACCGAACTCCAGTCAATAGCTGCTCTCTACACCAAGGATAGCGAACTCCGGTACACTGCTTCTCTCTACATCCAGGTAGCAGAGCTCCCATAAGCGGCATCTCCTACACTCAGGATACAGAAATCCCAATTACTGCATATGCCTCTTGCCAGGCGACAGAACTCTTGGAAAGAGTTTCTCTCTACACCCCTATACAGAACTCTGGTAAACTGTGTCTCACGACATTCAAGATACAGAACGCCCATAAGCTGCGTCTGCCACACGCAGCATACAGAAAACCCGCGTATAGCGAATACCTGCTCATAGGCTACAGAGTTCGTGGAAACAGCTTCTCCCTACACTCTGATACAGAACTTCGGTAAACTGTGTCTCTCTAATTCTGGGTTACAGATCTCCCAGAAGCTGCGTCGGCTACACTCAGGCAACAGGATTCCCATATACAGCGTATGCCTACTCTCAGACTACAGAACTCTTGGAAACAGCTTCTCTCTACATTCAACATACAGAACTACTGGAAACTGCATCTCTCTACACTTAGATTACAGAACTCCCGAAAGCTGCATCTGCTACACTCAGCATACAGAATACCCACACATAGCGAATGCCTAATTCCAGGATACGCAACTCCTGTAAACAGCTCCTCTCTACACCAAGGACAGCCAACTCCGGTAAACTGCTTCTCTCTACATCCAGGTAGCAGAGCTCCCATAAGTGGCGTGTCCTACACTCAGGATACAGAAATCCCAATTACTGCATATGCCTCTTGCTAGGCCACAGAACTCTTGGAAACAGTTTCTCTCTACACGCATATACAGAACTCTGGTACACAGTGTCTCACGACATGCAGGAGACAGAACGCCCATAAGCTGCGTGTGCTACACTCAGCATACAGAAAACCCGCGTATAGCGAATACCTGCTCATAGGCTCCAGAACTCTTGGAAACAGCTTCTCCCTACACTCTGATACAGAACTTCGGTAAACTGTGTGTCTCTAATTCTAGGTTGCAGATCTCCCAGAAGCTGCGTCTGCTGCACTCAGCATACAGAAAACCCGCATATACCGAATACCTATGCCCAGGCTACCGAAATCTTAGAAACAGCTTCTCTCTACACTCAACATACGGAACTCCTGGATACTGTATGTCTCTGCACTTAGGTTATGGAACTCCCGTAAGCTGCATCTCTTACACGCAGCATACCGAAAACCCGCAGCATACCGAAAACCCGCATAGAGCGAATGCCTAATTCCAGGCTACCGAACTCCAGTCAATAGCTGCTCTCTACACCAAGGATAGCGAACTCCGGTACACTGCTTCTCTCTACATCCAGGTAGCAGAGCTCCCATAAGCGGCATCTCCTACACTCAGGATACAGAAATCCCAATTACTGCATATGCCTCTTGCCAGGCGACAGAACTCTTGGAAAGAGTTTCTCTCTACACCCCTATACAGAACTCTGGTAAACTGTGTCTCACGACATTCAAGATACAGAACGCCCATAAGCTGCGTCTGCCACACGCAGCATACAGAAAACCCGCGTATAGCGAATACCTGCTCATAGGCTACAGAGTTCGTGGAAACAGCTTCTCCCTACACTCTGATACAGAACTTCGGTAAACTGTGTCTCTCTAATTCTGGGTTACAGATCTCCCAGAAGCTGCGTCGGCTACACTCAGGCAACAGGATTCCCATATACAGCGTATGCCTACTCTCAGACTACAGAACTCTTGGAAACAGCTTCTCTCTACATTCAACATACAGAACTACTGGAAACTGCATCTCTCTACACTTAGATTACAGAACTCCCGAAAGCTGCATCTGCTACACTCAGCATACAGAATACCCACACATAGCGAATGCCTAATTCCAGGATACGCAACTCCTGTAAACAGCTCCTCTCTACACCAAGGACAGCCAACTCCGGTAAACTGCTTCTCTCTACATCCAGGTAGCAGAGCTCCCATAAGTGGCGTGTCCTACACTCAGGATACAGAAATCCCAATTACTGCATATGCCTCTTGCTAGGCCACAGAACTCTTGAAAACAGTTTCTCTCTACACGCATATACAGAACTCTGGTACACAGTGTCTCACGACATGCAGGAGACAGAACGCCCATAAGCTGCGTGTGCTACACTCAGCATACAGAAAACCCACGTATAGGAATACCTATGCCCAGGCTACCGAAATCTTAGAAACAGCTTCTCTCTACACTCAACATACGGAACTCCTGGATACTGTATGTCTCTGCACTTAGGTTATGGAACTCCCGTAAGCTGCATCTCTTACACGCAGCATACCGAAAACCCGCATAGAGCGAATGCCTAATTCCAGGCTACCGAACTCCAGTCAAGAGCTGCTCTCTACACCAAGGATAGCCAACTCCGGTACACTGCTTCTCTCTACATCCAGGTAGCAGAGCTCCCATAAGCGGCATCTCCTACACTCAGGATACAGAAATCCCAATTACTGCATATGCCTCTTGCCAGGCGACAGAACTCTTGGAAAGAGTTTCTCTCTACACCCCTATACAGAACTCTGGTAAACTGTGTCTCACGACATTCAAGATACAGAACGCCCATAAGCTGCGTCTGCCACACGCAGCATACAGAAAACCCGCGTATAGCGAATACCTGCTCATAGGCTACAGAGTTCGTGGAAACAGCTTCTCCCTACACTCTGATACAGAACTTCGGTAAACTGTGTCTCTCTAATTCTGGGTTACAGATCTCCCAGAAGCTGCGTTGGCTACACTCAGGCAACAGGATTCCCATATACAGCGTATGCCTACTCTCAGACTACAGAACTCTTGGAAACAGCTTCTCTCTACATTCAACATACAGAACTACTGGAAACTGCATCTCTCTACACTTAGATTACAGAACTCCCGAAAGCTGCATCTGCTACACTCAGCATACAGAATACCCACACATAGCGAATGCCTAATTCCAGGATACGCAACTCCTGTAAACAGCTCCTCTCTACACCAAGGACAGCCAACTCCGGTAAACTGCTTCTCTCTACATCCAGGTAGCAGAGCTCCCATAAGTGGCGTGTCCTACACTCAGGATACAGAAATCCCAATTACTGCATATGCCTCTTGCTAGGCCACAGAACTCTTGGAAACAGTTTCTCTCTACACGCATATACAGAACTCTGGTACACAGTGTCTCACGACATGCAGGAGACAGAACGCCCATAAGCTGCGTGTGCTACACTCAGCATACAGAAAACCCGCGTATAGCGAATACCTGCTCATAGGCTCCAGAACTCTTGGAAACAGCTTCTCCCTACACTCTGATACAGAACTTCGGTAAACTGTGTCTCTCTAATTCTGGGTTACAGATCTCCCAGAAGCTGCGTCGGCTACACTCAGGCAACAGGATTCCCATATACAGCGTATGCCTACTCTCAGACTACAGAACTCTTGGAAACAGCTTCTCTCTACATTCAACATACAGAACTACTGGAAACTGCATCTCTCTACACTTAGATTACAGAACTCCCGAAAGCTGCATCTGCTACACTCAGCATACAGAATACCCACACATAGCAAATGCCTAATTCCAGGATACGCAACTCCTGTAAACAGCTCCTCTCTACACCAAGGATAGCCAACTCCGGTAAACTGCTTCTCTCTACATCCAGGTAGCAGAGCTCCCATAAGTGGCGTGTCCTACACTCAGGATACAGAAATCCCAATTACTGCATATGCCTCTTGCTAGGCCACAGAACTCTTGGAAACAGTTTCTCTCTACACGCATATACAGAACTCTGGTAAACAGTGTCTAATGACATGCAGGAGAAAGAACGCCCATAAGCTGCGTGTGCTACACTCAGCATACAGAAAACCCACGTATAGGAATACCTATGCCCAGGCTACCGAAATCTTAGAAACAGCTTCTCTCTACACTCAACATACGGAACTCCTGGATACTGTATGTCTCTGCACTTAGGTTATGGAACTCCCGTAAGCTGCATCTCTTACACGCAGCATACCGAAAACCCGCATAGAGCGAATGCCTAATTCCAGGCTACCGAACTCCAGTCAATAGCTGCTCTCTACACCAAGGATAGCGAACTCCGGTACACTGCTTCTCTCTACATCCAGGTAGCAGAGCTCCCATAAGCGGCATCTCCTACACTCAGGATACAGAAATCCCAATTACTGCATATGCCTCTTGCCAGGCGACAGAACTCTTGGAAAGAGTTTCTCTCTACACCCCTATACAGAACTCTGGTAAACTGTGTCTCACGACATTCAAGATACAGAACGCCCATAAGCTGCGTCTGCCACACGCAGCATACAGAAAACCCGCGTATAGCGAATACCTGCTCATAGGCTACAGAGTTCGTGGAAACAGCTTCTCCCTACACTCTGATACAGAACTTCGGTAAACTGTGTCTCTCTAATTCTGGGTTACAGATCTCCCAGAAGCTGCGTCGGCTACACTCAGGCAACAGGATTCCCATATACAGCGTATGCCTACTCTCAGACTACAGAACTCTTGGAAACAGCTTCTCTCTACATTCAACATACAGAACTACTGGAAACTGCATCTCTCTACACTTAGATTACAGAACTCCCGAAAGCTGCATCTGCTACACTCAGCATACAGAATACCCACACATAGCGAATGCCTAATTCCAGGATACGCAACTCCTGTAAACAGCTCCTCTCTACACCAAGGACAGCCAACTCCGGTAAACTGCTTCTCTCTACATCCAGGTAGCAGAGCTCCCATAAGTGGCGTGTCCTACACTCAGGATACAGAAATCCCAATTACTGCATATGCCTCTTGCTAGGCCACAGAACTCTTGGAAACAGTTTCTCTCTACACGCATATACAGAACTCTGGTACACAGTGTCTCACGACATGCAGGAGACAGAACGCCCATAAGCTGCGTGTGCTACACTCAGCATACAGAAAACCCGCGTATAGCGAATACCTGCTCATAGGCTCCAGAACTCTTGGAAACAGCTTCTCCCTACACTCTGATACAGAACTTCGGTAAACTGTGTCTCTCTAATTCTGGGTTACAGATCTCCCAGAAGCTGCGTCGGCTACACTCAGGCAACAGGATTCCCATATACAGCGTATGCCTACTCTCAGACTACAGAACTCTTGGAAACAGCTTCTCTCTACATTCAACATACAGAACTACTGGAAACTGCATCTCTCTACACTTAGATTACAGAACTCCCGAAAGCTGCATCTGCTACACTCAGCATACAGAATACCCACACATAGCGAATGCCTAATTCCAGGATACGCAACTCCTGTAAACAGCTCCTCTCTACACCAAGGATAGCCAACTCCGGTAAACTGCTTCTCTCTACATCCAGGTAGCAGAGCTCCCATAAGTGGCGTGTCCTACACTCAGGATACAGAAATCCCAATTACTGCATATGCCTCTTGCTAGGCCACAGAACTCTTGGAAACAGTTTCTCTCTACACGCATATACAGAACTCTGGTAAACAGTGTCTAATGACATGCAGGAGAAAGAACGCCCATAAGCTGCGTGTGCTACACTCAGCATACAGAAAACCCACGTATAGGAATACCTATGCCCAGGCTACCGAAATCTTAGAAACAGCTTCTCTCTACACTCAACATACGGAACTCCTGGATACTGTATGTCTCTGCACTTAGGTTATGGAACTCCCGTAAGCTGCATCTCTTACACGCAGCATACCGAAAACCCGCATAGAGCGAATGCCTAATTCCAGGCTACCGAACTCCAGTCAATAGCTGCTCTCTACACCAAGGATAGCGAACTCCGGTACACTGCTTCTCTCTACATCCAGGTAGCAGAGCTCCCATAAGCGGCATCTCCTACACTCAGGATACAGAAATCCCAATTACTGCATATGCCTCTTGCCAGGCGACAGAACTCTTGGAAAGAGTTTCTCTCTACACCCCTATACAGAACTCTGGTAAACTGTGTCTCACGACATTCAAGATACAGAACGCCCATAAGCTGCGTCTGCCACACGCAGCATACAGAAAACCCGCGTATAGCGAATACCTGCTCATAGGCTACAGAGTTCGTGGAAACAGCTTCTCCCTACACTCTGATACAGAACTTCGGTAAACTGTGTCTCTCTAATTCTGGGTTACAGATCTCCCAGAAGCTGCGTCGGCTACACTCAGGCAACAGGATTCCCATATACAGCGTATGCCTACTCTCAGACTACAGAACTCTTGGAAACAGCTTCTCTCTACATTCAACATACAGAACTACTGGAAACTGCATCTCTCTACACTTAGATTACAGAACTCCCGAAAGCTGCATCTGCTACACTCAGCATACAGAATACCCACACATAGCGAATGCCTAATTCCAGGATACGCAACTCCTGTAAACAGCTCCTCTCTACACCAAGGACAGCCAACTCCGGTAAACTGCTTCTCTCTACATCCAGGTAGCAGAGCTCCCATAAGTGGCGTGTCCTACACTCAGGATACAGAAATCCCAATTACTGCATATGCCTCTTGCTAGGCCACAGAACTCTTGGAAACAGTTTCTCTCTACACGCATATACAGAACTCTGGTACACAGTGTCTCACGACATGCAGGAGACAGAACGCCCATAAGCTGCGTGTGCTACACTCAGCATACAGAAAACCCGCGTATAGCGAATACCTGCTCATAGGCTCCAGAACTCTTGGAAACAGCTTCTCCCTACACTCTGATACAGAACTTCGGTAAACTGTGTGTCTCTAATTCTAGGTTGCAGATCTCCCAGAAGCTGCGTCTGCTGCACTCAGCATACAGAAAACCCGCATATACCGAATACCTATGCCCAGGCTACCGAAATCTTAGAAACAGCTTCTCTCTACACTCAACATACGGAACTCCTGGATACTGTATGTCTCTGCACTTAGGTTATGGAACTCCCGTAAGCTGCATCTCTTACACGCAGCATACCGAAAACCCGCAGCATACCGAAAACCCGCATAGAGCGAATGCCTAATTCCAGGCTACCGAACTCCAGTCAATAGCTGCTCTCTACACCAAGGATAGCGAACTCCGGTACACTGCTTCTCTCTACATCCAGGTAGCAGAGCTCCCATAAGCGGCATCTCCTACACTCAGGATACAGAAATCCCAATTACTGCATATGCCTCTTGCCAGGCGACAGAACTCTTGGAAAGAGTTTCTCTCTACACCCCTATACAGAACTCTGGTAAACTGTGTCTCACGACATTCAAGATACAGAACGCCCATAAGCTGCGTCTGCCACACGCAGCATACAGAAAACCCGCGTATAGCGAATACCTGCTCATAGGCTACAGAGTTCGTGGAAACAGCTTCTCCCTACACTCTGATACAGAACTTCGGTAAACTGTGTCTCTCTAATTCTGGGTTACAGATCTCCCAGAAGCTGCGTCGGCTACACTCAGGCAACAGGATTCCCATATACAGCGTATGCCTACTCTCAGACTACAGAACTCTTGGAAACAGCTTCTCTCTACATTCAACATACAGAACTACTGGAAACTGCATCTCTCTACACTTAGATTACAGAACTCCCGAAAGCTGCATCTGCTACACTCAGCATACAGAATACCCACACATAGCGAATGCCTAATTCCAGGATACGCAACTCCTGTAAACAGCTCCTCTCTACACCAAGGACAGCCAACTCCGGTAAACTGCTTCTCTCTACATCCAGGTAGCAGAGCTCCCATAAGTGGCGTGTCCTACACTCAGGATACAGAAATCCCAATTACTGCATATGCCTCTTGCTAGGCCACAGAACTCTTGGAAACAGTTTCTCTCTACACGCATATACAGAACTCTGGTAAACAGTGTCTAATGACATGCAGGAGAAAGAACGCCCATAAGCTGAGTGTGCTACACTCAGCATACAGAAAACCCACGTATAGGAATACCTATGCCCAGGCTACCGAAATCTTAGAAACAGCTTCTCTCTACACTCAACATACGGAACTCCTGGATACTGTATGTCTCTGCACTTAGGTTATGGAACTCCCGTAAGCTGCATCTCTTACACGCAGCATACCGAAAACCCGCATAGAGCGAATGCCTAATTCCAGGCTACCGAACTCCAGTCAAGAGCTGCTCTCTACACCAAGGATAGCCAACTCCGGTACACTGCTTCTCTCTACATCCAGGTAGCAGAGCTCCCATAAGCGGCATCTCCTACACTCAGGATACAGAAATCCCAATTACTGCATATGCCTCTTGCCAGGCGACAGAACTCTTGGAAAGAGTTTCTCTCTACACCCCTATACAGAACTCTGGTAAACTGTGTCTCACGACATTCAAGATACAGAACGCCCATAAGCTGCGTCTGCCACACGCAGCATACAGAAAACCCGCGTATAGCGAATACCTGCTCATAGGCTACAGAGTTCGTGGAAACAGCTTCTCCCTACACTCTGATACAGAACTTCGGTAAACTGTGTCTCTCTAATTCTGGGTTACAGATCTCCCAGAAGCTGCGTCGGCTACACTCAGGCAACAGGATTCCCATATACAGCGTATGCCTACTCTCAGACTACAGAACTCTTGGAAACAGCTTCTCTCTACATTCAACATACAGAACTACTGGAAACTGCATCTCTCTACACTTAGATTACAGAACTCCCGAAAGCTGCATCTGCTACACTCAGCATACAGAATACCCACACATAGCGAATGCCTAATTCCAGGATACGCAACTCCTGTAAACAGCTCCTCTCTACACCAAGGACAGCCAACTCCGGTAAACTGCTTCTCTCTACATCCAGGTAGCAGAGCTCCCATAAGTGGCGTGTCCTACACTCAGGATACAGAAATCCCAATTACTGCATATGCCTCTTGCTAGGCCACAGAACTCTTGGAAACAGTTTCTCTCTACACGCATATACAGAACTCTGGTACACAGTGTCTCACGACATGCAGGAGACAGAACGCCCATAAGCTGCGTGTGCTACACTCAGCATACAGAAAACCCGCGTATAGCGAATACCTGCTCATAGGCTCCAGAACTCTTGGAAACAGCTTCTCCCTACACTCTGATACAGAACTTCGGTAAACTGTGTCTCTCTAATTCTGGGTTACAGATCTCCCAGAAGCTGCGTCGGCTACACTCAGGCAACAGGATTCCCATATACAGCGTATGCCTACTCTCAGACTACAGAACTCTTGGAAACAGCTTCTCTCTACATTCAACATACAGAACTACTGGAAACTGCATCTCTCTACACTTAGATTACAGAACTCCCGAAAGCTGCATCTGCTACACTCAGCATACAGAATACCCACACATAGCGAATGCCTAATTCCAGGATACGCAACTCCTGTAAACAGCTCCTCTCTACACCAAGGATAGCCAACTCCGGTAAACTGCTTCTCTCTACATCCAGGTAGCAGAGCTCCCATAAGTGGCGTGTCCTACACTCAGGATACAGAAATCCCAATTACTGCATATGCCTCTTGCTAGGCCACAGAACTCTTGGAAACAGTTTCTCTCTACACGCATATACAGAACTCTGGTAAACAGTGTCTAATGACATGCAGGAGAAAGAACGCCCATAAGCTGCGTGTGCTACACTCAGCATACAGAAAACCCACGTATAGGAATACCTATGCCCAGGCTACCGAAATCTTAGAAACAGCTTCTCTCTACACTCAACATACGGAACTCCTGGATACTGTATGTCTCTGCACTTAGGTTATGGAACTCCCGTAAGCTGCATCTCTTACACGCAGCATACCGAAAACCCGCATAGAGCGAATGCCTAATTCCAGGCTACCGAACTCCAGTCAATAGCTGCTCTCTACACCAAGGATAGCGAACTCCGGTACACTGCTTCTCTCTACATCCAGGTAGCAGAGCTCCCATAAGCGGCATCTCCTACACTCAGGATACAGAAATCCCAATTACTGCATATGCCTCTTGCCAGGCGACAGAACTCTTGGAAAGAGTTTCTCTCTACACCCCTATACAGAACTCTGGTAAACTGTGTCTCACGACATTCAAGATACAGAACGCCCATAAGCTGCGTCTGCCACACGCAGCATACAGAAAACCCGCGTATAGCGAATACCTGCTCATAGGCTACAGAGTTCGTGGAAACAGCTTCTCCCTACACTCTGATACAGAACTTCGGTAAACTGTGTCTCTCTAATTCTGGGTTACAGATCTCCCAGAAGCTGCGTCGGCTACACTCAGGCAACAGGATTCCCATATACAGCGTATGCCTACTCTCAGACTACAGAACTCTTGGAAACAGCTTCTCTCTACATTCAACATACAGAACTACTGGAAACTGCATCTCTCTACACTTAGATTACAGAACTCCCGAAAGCTGCATCTGCTACACTCAGCATACAGAATACCCACACATAGCGAATGCCTAATTCCAGGATACGCAACTCCTGTAAACAGCTCCTCTCTACACCAAGGACAGCCAACTCCGGTAAACTGCTTCTCTCTACATCCAGGTAGCAGAGCTCCCATAAGTGGCGTGTCCTACACTCAGGATACAGAAATCCCAATTACTGCATATGCCTCTTGCTAGGCCACAGAACTCTTGGAAACAGTTTCTCTCTACACGCATATACAGAACTCTGGTACACAGTGTCTCACGACATGCAGGAGACAGAACGCCCATAAGCTGCGTGTGCTACACTCAGCATACAGAAAACCCGCGTATAGCGAATACCTGCTCATAGGCTCCAGAACTCTTGGAAACAGCTTCTCCCTACACTCTGATACAGAACTTCGGTAAACTGTGTGTCTCTAATTCTAGGTTGCAGATCTCCCAGAAGCTGCGTCTGCTGCACTCAGCATACAGAAAACCCGCATATACCGAATACCTATGCCCAGGCTACCGAAATCTTAGAAACAGCTTCTCTCTACACTCAACATACGGAACTCCTGGATACTGTATGTCTCTGCACTTAGGTTATGGAACTCCCGTAAGCTGCATCTCTTACACGCAGCATACCGAAAACCCGCAGCATACCGAAAACCCGCATAGAGCGAATGCCTAATTCCAGGCTACCGAACTCCAGTCAATAGCTGCTCTCTACACCAAGGATAGCGAACTCCGGTACACTGCTTCTCTCTACATCCAGGTAGCAGAGCTCCCATAAGCGGCATCTCCTACACTCAGGATACAGAAATCCCAATTACTGCATATGCCTCTTGCCAGGCGACAGAACTCTTGGAAAGAGTTTCTCTCTACACCCCTATACAGAACTCTGGTAAACTGTGTCTCACGACATTCAAGATACAGAACGCCCATAAGCTGCGTCTGCCACACGCAGCATACAGAAAACCCGCGTATAGCGAATACCTGCTCATAGGCTACAGAGTTCGTGGAAACAGCTTCTCCCTACACTCTGATACAGAACTTCGGTAAACTGTGTCTCTCTAATTCTGGGTTACAGATCTCCCAGAAGCTGCGTCGGCTACACTCAGGCAACAGGATTCCCATATACAGCGTATGCCTACTCTCAGACTACAGAACTCTTGGAAACAGCTTCTCTCTACATTCAACATACAGAACTACTGGAAACTGCATCTCTCTACACTTAGATTACAGAACTCCCGAAAGCTGCATCTGCTACACTCAGCATACAGAATACCCACACATAGCGAATGCCTAATTCCAGGATACGCAACTCCTGTAAACAGCTCCTCTCTACACCAAGGACAGCCAACTCCGGTAAACTGCTTCTCTCTACATCCAGGTAGCAGAGCTCCCATAAGTGGCGTGTCCTACACTCAGGATACAGAAATCCCAATTACTGCATATGCCTCTTGCTAGGCCACAGAACTCTTGGAAACAGTTTCTCTCTACACGCATATACAGAACTCTGGTACACAGTGTCTCACGACATGCAGGAGACAGAACGCCCATAAGCTGCGTGTGCTACACTCAGCATACAGAAAACCCGCGTATAGCGAATACCTGCTCATAGGCTCCAGAACTCTTGGAAACAGCTTCTCCCTACACTCTGATACAGAACTTCGGTCAACTGTGTGTCTCTAATTCTGGGTTACAGATCTCCCAGAAGCTGCGTCGGCTACACTCAGGCAACAGGATTCCCATATACAGCGTATGCCTACTCTCAGACTACAGAACTCTTGGAAACAGCTTCTCTCTACATTCAACATACAGAACTACTGGAAACTGCATCTCTCTACACTTAGATTACAGAACTCCCGAAAGCTGCATCTGCTACACTCAGCATACAGAATACCCACACATAGCGAATGCCTAATTCCAGGATACGCAACTCCTGTAAACAGCTCCTCTCTACACCAAGGATAGCCAACTCCGGTAAACTGCTTCTCTCTACATCCAGGTAGCAGAGCTCCCATAAGTGGCGTGTCCTACACTCAGGATACAGAAATCCCAATTACTGCATATGCCTCTTGCTAGGCCACAGAACTCTTGGAAACAGTTTCTCTCTACACGCATATACAGAACTCTGGTAAACAGTGTCTAATGACATGCAGGAGAAAGAACGCCCATAAGCTGCGTGTGCTACACTCAGCATACAGAAAACCCACGTATAGGAATACCTATGCCCAGGCTACCGAAATCTTAGAAACAGCTTCTCTCTACACTCAACATACGGAACTCCTGGATACTGTATGTCTCTGCACTTAGGTTATGGAACTCCCGTAAGCTGCATCTCTTACACGCAGCATACCGAAAACCCGCATAGAGCGAATGCCTAATTCCAGGCTACCGAACTCCAGTCAAGAGCTGCTCTCTACACCAAGGATAGCCAACTCCGGTACACTGCTTCTCTCTACATCCAGGTAGCAGAGCTCCCATAAGCGGCATCTCCTACACTCAGGATACAGAAATCCCAATTACTGCATATGCCTCTTGCCAGGCGACAGAACTCTTGGAAAGAGTTTCTCTCTACACCCCTATACAGAACTCTGGTAAACTGTGTCTCACGACATTCAAGATACAGAACGCCCATAAGCTGCGTCTGCCACACGCAGCATACAGAAAACCCGCGTATAGCGAATACCTGCTCATAGGCTACAGAGTTCGTGGAAACAGCTTCTCCCTACACTCTGATACAGAACTTCGGTAAACTGTGTCTCTCTAATTCTGGGTTACAGATCTCCCAGAAGCTGCGTCGGCTACACTCAGGCAACAGGATTCCCATATACAGCGTATGCCTACTCTCAGACTACAGAACTCTTGGAAACAGCTTCTCTCTACATTCAACATACAGAACTACTGGAAACTGCATCTCTCTACACTTAGATTACAGAACTCCCGAAAGCTACATCTGCTACACTCAGCATACAGAATACCCACACATAGCGAATGCCTAATTCCAGGATACGCAACTCCTGTAAACAGCTCCTCTCTACACCAAGGACAGCCAACTCCGGTAAACTGCTTCTCTCTACATCCAGGTAGCAGAGCTCCCATAAGTGGCGTGTCCTACACTCAGGATACAGAAATCCCAATTACTGCATATGCCTCTTGCTAGGCCACAGAACTCTTGGAAACAGTTTCTCTCTACACGCATATACAGAACTCTGGTACACAGTGTCTCACGACATGCAGGAGACAGAACGCCCATAAGCTGCGTGTGCTACACTCAGCATACAGAAAACCCGCGTATAGCGAATACCTGCTCATAGGCTCCAGAACTCTTGGAAACAGCTTCTCCCTACACTCTGATACAGAACTTCGGTAAACTGTGTCTCTCTAATTCTGGGTTACAGATCTCCCAGAAGCTGCGTCGGCTACACTCAGGCAACAGGATTCCCATATACAGCGTATGCCTACTCTCAGACTACAGAACTCTTGGAAACAGCTTCTCTCTACATTCAACATACAGAACTACTGGAAACTGCATCTCTCTACACTTAGATTACAGAACTCCCGAAAGCTGCATCTGCTACACTCAGCATACAGAATACCCACACATAGCGAATGCCTAATTCCAGGATACGCAACTCCTGTAAACAGCTCCTCTCTACACCAAGGATAGCCAACTCCGGTAAACTGCTTCTCTCTACATCCAGGTAGCAGAGCTCCCATAAGTGGCGTGTCCTACACTCAGGATACAGAAATCCCAATTACTGCATATGCCTCTTGCTAGGCCACAGAACTCTTGGAAACAGTTTCTCTCTACACGCATATACAGAACTCTGGTACACAGTGTCTCACGACATGCAGGAGACAGAACGCCCATAAGCTGCATGTGCTACACTCAGCATACAGAAAACCCGCGTATAGCGAATACCTGCTCATAGGCTACAGAACTCTTGGAAACAGCCTCTCCCTACACCAAGGATAGAGAACTCTTGGAAACTGCTTCTCTTTACAGCCAGGTTACTGAGCTCCTGTAAGCTGCATCTGCTACACTTAGGATACAGAAATCCCATACATTGCCTATGCCTATTGCCAGGCTCCAGAACTTTTGGAAACAGCTTCTCCCTACAACCTGATACACAACTTCGGTAAACTAACTGTGTCTCTCTAATTCTAGGTTGCAGATCTCCCAGAAGCTGCGTCTGCTGCACTCAGCATACAGAAAACCCGCATATACCGAATACCTATGCCCAGGCTACCAAAATCTTAGAAACAGCTTCTCTCTACACTCAACATACGGAACTCCTGGATACTGTATGTCTCTGCACTTAGGTTATGGAACTCCCGTAAGCTGCATCTCTTACACGCAGCATACCGAAAACCCGCATAGAGCGAATGCCTAATTCCAGGCTACCGAACTCCAGTCAATAGCTGCTCTCTACACCAAGGATAGCGAACTCCGGTACACTGCTTCTCTCTACATCCAGGTAGCAGAGCTCCCATAAGCGGCATCTCCTACACTCAGGATACAGAAATCCCAATTACTGCATATGCCTCTTGCCAGGCGACAGAACTCTTGGAAAGAGTTTCTCTCTACACCCCTATACAGAACTCTGGTAAACTGTGTCTCACGACATTCAAGATACAGAACGCCCATAAGCTGCGTCTGCCACACGCAGCATACAGAAAACCCGCGTATAGCGAATACCTGCTCATAGGCTACAGAGTTCGTGGAAACAGCTTCTCCCTACACTCTGATACAGAACTTCGGTAAACTGTGTCTCTCTAATTCTGGGTTACAGATCTCCCAGAAGCTGCGTCGGCTACACTCAGGCAACAGGATTCCCATATACAGCGTATGCCTACTCTCAGACTACAGAACTCTTGGAAACAGCTTCTCTCTACATTCAACATACAGAACTACTGGAAACTGCATCTCTCTACACTTAGATTACAGAACTCCCGAAAGCTGCATCTGCTACACTCAGCATACAGAATACCCACACATAGCGAATGCCTAATTCCAGGATACGCAACTCCTGTAAACAGCTCCTCTCTACACCAAGGACAGCCAACTCCGGTAAACTGCTTCTCTCTACATCCAGGTAGCAGAGCTCCCATAAGTGGCGTGTCCTACACTCAGGATACAGAAATCCCAATTACTGCATATGCCTCTTGCTAGGCCACAGAACTCTTGGAAACAGTTTCTCTCTACACGCATATACAGAACTCTGGTACACAGTGTCTCACGACATGCAGGAGACAGAACGCCCATAAGCTGCGTGTGCTACACTCAGCATACAGAAAACCCGCGTATAGCGAATACCTGCTCATAGGCTCCAGAACTCTTGGAAACAGCTTCTCCCTACACTCTGATACAGAACTTCGGTAAACTGTGTGTCTCTAATTCTAGGTTGCAGATCTCCCAGAAGCTGCGTCTGCTGCACTCAGCATACAGAAAACCCGCATATACCGAATACCTATGCCCAGGCTACCGAAATCTTAGAAACAGCTTCTCTCTACACTCAACATACGGAACTCCTGGATACTGTATGTCTCTGCACTTAGGTTATGGAACTCCCGTAAGCTGCATCTCTTACACGCAGCATACCGAAAACCCGCAGCATACCGAAAACCCGCATAGAGCGAATGCCTAATTCCAGGCTACCGAACTCCAGTCAATAGCTGCTCTCTACACCAAGGATAGCGAACTCCGGTACACTGCTTCTCTCTACATCCAGGTAGCAGAGCTCCCATAAGCGGCATCTCCTACACTCAGGATACAGAAATCCCAATTACTGCATATGCCTCTTGCCAGGCGACAGAACTCTTGGAAAGAGTTTCTCTCTACACCCCTATACAGAACTCTGGTAAACTGTGTCTCACGACATTCAAGATACAGAACGCCCATAAGCTGCGTCTGCCACACGCAGCATACAGAAAACCCGCGTATAGCGAATACCTGCTCATAGGCTACAGAGTTCGTGGAAACAGCTTCTCCCTACACTCTGATACAGAACTTCGGTAAACTGTGTCTCTCTAATTCTGGGTTACAGATCTCCCAGAAGCTGCGTCGGCTACACTCAGGCAACAGGATTCCCATATACAGCGTATGCCTACTCTCAGACTACAGAACTCTTGGAAACAGCTTCTCTCTACATTCAACATACAGAACTACTGGAAACTGCATCTCTCTACACTTAGATTACAGAACTCCCGAAAGCTGCATCTGCTACACTCAGCATACAGAATACCCACACATAGCGAATGCCTAATTCCAGGATACGCAACTCCTGTAAACAGCTCCTCTCTACACCAAGGACAGCCAACTCCGGTAAACTGCTTCTCTCTACATCCAGGTAGCAGAGCTCCCATAAGTGGCGTGTCCTACACTCAGGATACAGAAATCCCAATTACTGCATATGCCTCTTGCTAGGCCACAGAACTCTTGGAAACAGTTTCTCTCTACACGCATATACAGAACTCTGGTACACAGTGTCTCACGACATGCAGGAGACAGAACGCCCATAAGCTGCGTGTGCTACACTCAGCATACAGAAAACCCGCGTATAGCGAATACCTGCTCATAGGCTCCAGAACTCTTGGAAACAGCTTCTCCCTACACTCTGATACAGAACTTCGGTAAACTGTGTGTCTCTAATTCTGGGTTACAGATCTCCCAGAAGCTGCGTCGGCTACACTCAGGCAACAGGATTCCCATATACAGCGTATGCCTACTCTCAGACTACAGAACTCTTGGAAACAGCTTCTCTCTACATTCAACATACAGAACTACTGGAAACTGCATCTCTCTACACTTAGATTACAGAACTCCCGAAAGCTGCATCTGCTACACTCAGCATACAGAATACCCACACATAGCGAATGCCTAATTCCAGGATACGCAACTCCTGTAAACAGCTCCTCTCTACACCAAGGATAGCCAACTCCGGTAAACTGCTTCTCTCTACATCCAGGTAGCAGAGCTCCCATAAGTGGCGTGTCCTACACTCAGGATACAGAAATCCCAATTACTGCATATGCCTCTTGCTAGGCCACAGAACTCTTGGAAACAGTTTCTCTCTACACGCATATACAGAACTCTGGTAAACAGTGTCTAATGACATGCAGGAGAAAGAACGCCCATAAGCTGCGTGTGCTACACTCAGCATACAGAAAACCCACGTATAGGAATACCTATGCCCAGGCTACTGAAATCTTAGAAACAGCTTCTCTCTACACTCAACATACGGAACTCCTGGATACTGTATGTCTCTGCACTTAGGTTATGGAACTCCCGTAAGCTGCATCTCTTACACGCAGCATACCGAAAACCCGCATAGAGCGAATGCCTAATTCCAGGCTACCGAACTCCAGTCAATAGCTGCTCTCTACACCAAGGATAGCCAACTCCGGTACACTGCTTCTCTCTACATCCAGGTAGCAGAGCTCCCGTAAGCGGCATCTCCTACACTCAGGATACAGAAATCCCAATTACTGCATATGCCTCTTGCCAGGCGACAGAACTCTTGGAAAGAGTTTCTCTCTACACCCCTATACAGAACTCTGGTAAACTGTGTCTCACGACATTCAAGATACAGAACGCCCATAAGCTGCGTCTGCCACACGCAGCATACAGAAAACCCGCGTATAGCGAATACCTGCTCATAGGCTACAGAGTTCGTGGAAACAGCTTCTCCCTACACTCTGATACAGAACTTCGGTAAACTGTGTCTCTCTAATTCTGGGTTACAGATCTCCCAGAAGCTGCGTCGGCTACACTCAGGCAACAGGATTCCCATATACAGCGTATGCCTACTCTCAGACTACAGAACTCTTGGAAACAGCTTCTCTCTACATTCAACATACAGAACTACTGGAAACTGCATCTCTCTACACTTAGATTACAGAACTCCCGAAAGCTGCATCTGCTACACTCAGCATACAGAATACCCACACATAGCGAATGCCTAATTCCAGGATACGCAACTCCTGTAAACAGCTCCTCTCTACACCAAGGACAGCCAACTCCGGTAAACTGCTTCTCTCTACATCCAGGTAGCAGAGCTCCCATAAGTGGCGTGTCCTACACTCAGGATACAGAAATCCCAATTACTGCATATGCCTCTTGCTAGGCCACAGAACTCTTGGAAACAGTTTCTCTCTACACGCATATACAGAACTCTGGTACACAGTGTCTCACGACATTCAAGATACAGAACGCCCATAAGCTGCGTGTGCCACACTCAGCATACAGAAAACCCGCGTATAGCGAATACCTGCTCATAGGCTCCAGAACTCTTGGAAACAGCTTCTCCCTACACTCTGATACAGAACTTCGGTAAACTGTGTCTCTCTAATTCTGGGTTACAGATCTCCCAGAAGCTGCGTCGGCTACACTCAGGCAACAGGATTCCCATATACAGCGTATGCCTACTCTCAGACTACAGAACTCTTGGAAACAGCTTCTCTCTACATTCAACATACAGAACTACTGGAAACTGCATCTCTCTACACTTAGATTACAGAACTCCCGAAAGCTGCATCTGCTACACTCAGCATACAGAATACCCACACATAGCGAATGCCTAATTCCAGGATACGCAACTCCTGTAAACAGCTCCTCTCTACACCAAGGATAGCCAACTCCGGTAAACTGCTTCTCTCTACATCCAGGTAGCAGAGCTCCCATAAGTGGCGTGTCCTACACTCAGGATACAGAAATCCCAATTACTGCATATGCCTCTTGCTAGGCCACAGAACTCTTGGAAACAGTTTCTCTCTACACGCATATACAGAACTCTGGTACACAGTGTCTCACGACATGCAGGAGACAGAACGCCCATAAGCTGCATGTGCTACACTCAGCATACAGAAAACCCGCGTATAGCGAATACCTGCTCATAGGCTACAGAACTCTTGGAAACAGCCTCTCCCTACACCAAGGATAGAGAACTCTTGGAAACTGCTTCTCTTTACAGCCAGGTTACTGAGCTCCTGTAAGCTGCATCTGCTACACTTAGGATACAGAAATCCCATACATTGCCTATGCCTATTGCCAGGCTCCAGAACTTTTGGAAACAGCTTCTCCCTACAACCTGATACACAACTTCGGTAAACTAACTGTGTCTCTCTAATTCTAGGTTGCAGATCTCCCAGAAGCTGCGTCTGCTGCACTCAGCATACAGAAAACCCGCATATACCGAATACCTATGCCCAGGCTACCAAAATCTTAGAAACAGCTTCTCTCTACACTCAACATACGGAACTCCTGGATACTGTATGTCTCTGCACTTAGGTTATGGAACTCCCGTAAGCTGCATCTCTTACACGCAGCATACCGAAAACCCGCATAGAGCGAATGCCTAATTCCAGGCTACCGAACTCCAGTCAATAGCTGCTCTCTACACCAAGGATAGCGAACTCCGGTACACTGCTTCTCTCTACATCCAGGTAGCAGAGCTCCCATAAGCGGCATCTCCTACACTCAGGATACAGAAATCCCAATTACTGCATATGCCTCTTGCCAGGCGACAGAACTCTTGGAAAGAGTTTCTCTCTACACCCCTATACAGAACTCTGGTAAACTGTGTCTCACGACATTCAAGATACAGAACGCCCATAAGCTGCGTCTGCCACACGCAGCATACAGAAAACCCGCGTATAGCGAATACCTGCTCATAGGCTCCAGAACTCTTGGAAACAGCTTCTCCCTACACTCTGATACAGAACTTCGGTAAACTGTGTCTCTCTAATTCTGGGTTACAGATCTCCCAGAAGCTGCGTCGGCTACACTCAGGCAACAGGATTCCCATATACAGCGTATGCCTACTCTCAGACTACAGAACTCTTGGAAACAGCTTCTCTCTACATTCAACATACAGAACTACTGGAAACTGCATCTCTCTACACTTAGATTACAGAACTCCCGAAAGCTGCATCTGCTACACTCAGCATACAGAATACCCACACATAGCGAATGCCTAATTCCAGGATACGCAACTCCTGTAAACAGCTCCTCTCTACACCAAGGACAGCCAACTCCGGTAAACTGCTTCTCTCTACATCCAGGTAGCAGAGCTCCCATAAGTGGCGTGTCCTACACTCAGGATACAGAAATCCCAATTACTGCATATGCCTCTTGCTAGGCCACAGAACTCTTGGAAACAGTTTCTCTCTACACGCATATACAGAACTCTGGTACACAGTGTCTCACGACATGCAGGAGACAGAACGCCCATAAGCTGCGTGTGCTACACTCAGCATACAGAAAACCCGCGTATAGCGAATACCTGCTCATAGGCTCCAGAACTCTTGGAAACAGCTTCTCCCTACACTCTGATACAGAACTTCGGTAAACTGTGTGTCTCTAATTCTAGGTTGCAGATCTCCCAGAAGCTGCGTCTGCTGCACTCAGCATACAGAAAACCCGCATATACCGAATACCTATGCCCAGGCTACCGAAATCTTAGAAACAGCTTCTCTCTACACTCAACATACGGAACTCCTGGATACTGTATGTCTCTGCACTTAGGTTATGGAACTCCCGTAAGCTGCATCTCTTACACGCAGCATACCGAAAACCCGCAGCATACCGAAAACCCGCATAGAGCGAATGCCTAATTCCAGGCTACCGAACTCCAGTCAATAGCTGCTCTCTACACCAAGGATAGCGAACTCCGGTACACTGCTTCTCTCTACATCCAGGTAGCAGAGCTCCCATAAGCGGCATCTCCTACACTCAGGATACAGAAATCCCAATTACTGCATATGCCTCTTGCCAGGCGACAGAACTCTTGGAAAGAGTTTCTCTCTACACCCCTATACAGAACTCTGGTAAACTGTGTCTCACGACATTCAAGATACAGAACGCCCATAAGCTGCGTCTGCCACACGCAGCATACAGAAAACCCGCGTATAGCGAATACCTGCTCATAGGCTACAGAGTTCGTGGAAACAGCTTCTCCCTACACTCTGATACAGAACTTCGGTAAACTGTGTCTCTCTAATTCTGGGTTACAGATCTCCCAGAAGCTGCGTCGGCTACACTCAGGCAACAGGATTCCCATATACAGCGTATGCCTACTCTCAGACTACAGAACTCTTGGAAACAGCTTCTCTCTACATTCAACATACAGAACTACTGGAAACTGCATCTCTCTACACTTAGATTACAGAACTCCCGAAAGCTGCATCTGCTACACTCAGCATACAGAATACCCACACATAGCGAATGCCTAATTCCAGGATACGCAACTCCTGTAAACAGCTCCTCTCTACACCAAGGATAGCCAACTCCGGTAAACTGCTTCTCTCTACATCCAGGTAGCAGAGCTCCCATAAGTGGCGTGTCCTACACTCAGGATACAGAAATCCCAATTACTGCATATGCCTCTTGCTAGGCCACAGAACTCTTGGAAACAGTTTCTCTCTACACGCATATACAGAACTCTGGTACACAGTGTCTCACGACATGCAGGAGACAGAACGCCCATAAGCTGCATGTGCTACACTCAGCATACAGAAAACCCGCGTATAGCGAATACCTGCTCATAGGCTACAGAACTCTTGGAAACAGCCTCTCCCTACACCAAGGATAGAGAACTCTTGGAAACTGCTTCTCTTTACAGCCAGGTTACTGAGCTCCTGTAAGCTGCATCTGCTACACTTAGGATACAGAAATCCCATACATTGCCTATGCCTATTGCCAGGCTCCAGAACTTTTGGAAACAGCTTCTCCCTACAACCTGATACACAACTTCGGTAAACTAACTGTGTCTCTCTAATTCTAGGTTGCAGATCTCCCAGAAGCTGCGTCTGCTGCACTCAGCATACAGAAAACCCGCATATACCGAATACCTATGCCCAGGCTACCAAAATCTTAGAAACAGCTTCTCTCTACACTCAACATACGGAACTCCTGGATACTGTATGTCTCTGCACTTAGGTTATGGAACTCCCGTAAGCTGCATCTCTTACACGCAGCATACCGAAAACCCGCATAGAGCGAATGCCTAATTCCAGGCTACCGAACTCCAGTCAATAGCTGCTCTCTACACCAAGGATAGCGAACTCCGGTACACTGCTTCTCTCTACATCCAGGTAGCAGAGCTCCCATAAGCGGCATCTCCTACACTCAGGATACAGAAATCCCAATTACTGCATATGCCTCTTGCCAGGCGACAGAACTCTTGGAAAGAGTTTCTCTCTACACCCCTATACAGAACTCTGGTAAACTGTGTCTCACGACATTCAAGATACAGAACGCCCATAAGCTGCGTCTGCCACACGCAGCATACAGAAAACCCGCGTATAGCGAATACCTGCTCATAGGCTACAGAGTTCGTGGAAACAGCTTCTCCCTACACTCTGATACAGAACTTCGGTAAACTGTGTCTCTCTAATTCTGGGTTACAGATCTCCCAGAAGCTGCGTCGGCTACACTCAGGCAACAGGATTCCCATATACAGCGTATGCCTACTCTCAGACTACAGAACTCTTGGAAACAGCTTCTCTCTACATTCAACATACAGAACTACTGGAAACTGCATCTCTCTACACTTAGATTACAGAACTCCCGAAAGCTGCATCTGCTACACTCAGCATACAGAATACCCACACATAGCGAATGCCTAATTCCAGGATACGCAACTCCTGTAAACAGCTCCTCTCTACACCAAGGACAGCCAACTCCGGTAAACTGCTTCTCTCTACATCCAGGTAGCAGAGCTCCCATAAGTGGCGTGTCCTACACTCAGGATACAGAAATCCCAATTACTGCATATGCCTCTTGCTAGGCCACAGAACTCTTGGAAACAGTTTCTCTCTACACGCATATACAGAACTCTGGTACACAGTGTCTCACGACATGCAGGAGACAGAACGCCCATAAGCTGCGTGTGCTACACTCAGCATACAGAAAACCCGCGTATAGCGAATACCTGCTCATAGGCTCCAGAACTCTTGGAAACAGCTTCTCCCTACACTCTGATACAGAACTTCGGTAAACTGTGTGTCTCTAATTCTAGGTTGCAGATCTCCCAGAAGCTGCGTCTGCTGCACTCAGCATACAGAAAACCCGCATATACCGAATACCTATGCCCAGGCTACCGAAATCTTAGAAACAGCTTCTCTCTACACTCAACATACGGAACTCCTGGATACTGTATGTCTCTGCACTTAGGTTATGGAACTCCCGTAAGCTGCATCTCTTACACGCAGCATACCGAAAACCCGCAGCATACCGAAAACCCGCATAGAGCGAATGCCTAATTCCAGGCTACCGAACTCCAGTCAATAGCTGCTCTCTACACCAAGGATAGCGAACTCCGGTACACTGCTTCTCTCTACATCCAGGTAGCAGAGCTCCCGTAAGCGGCATCTCCTACACTCAGGATACAGAAATCCCAATTACTGCATATGCCTCTTGCCAGGCGACAGAACTCTTGGAAAGAGTTTCTCTCTACACCCCTATACAGAACTCTGGTAAACTGTGTCTCACGACATTCAAGATACAGAACGCCCATAAGCTGCGTCTGCCACACGCAGCATACAGAAAACCCGCGTATAGCGAATACCTGCTCATAGGCTACAGAGTTCGTGGAAACAGCTTCTCCCTACACTCTGATACAGAACTTCGGTAAACTGTGTCTCTCTAATTCTGGGTTACAGATCTCCCAGAAGCTGCGTCGGCTACACTCAGGCAACAGGATTCCCATATACAGCGTATGCCTACTCTCAGACTACAGAACTCTTGGAAACAGCTTCTCTCTACATTCAACATACAGAACTACTGGAAACTGCATCTCTCTACACTTAGATTACAGAACTCCCGAAAGCTGCATCTGCTACACTCAGCATACAGAATACCCACACATAGCGAATGCCTAATTCCAGGATACGCAACTCCTGTAAACAGCTCCTCTCTACACCAAGGACAGCCAACTCCGGTAAACTGCTTCTCTCTACATCCAGGTAGCAGAGCTCCCATAAGTGGCGTGTCCTACACTCAGGATACAGAAATCCCAATTACTGCATATGCCTCTTGCTAGGCCACAGAACTCTTGGAAACAGTTTCTCTCTACACGCATATACAGAACTCTGGTACACAGTGTCTCACGACATGCAGGAGACAGAACGCCCATAAGCTGCGTGTGCTACACTCAGCATACAGAAAACCCGCGTATAGCGAATACCTGCTCATAGGCTCCAGAACTCTTGGAAACAGCTTCTCCCTACACTCTGATACAGAACTTCGGTAAACTGTGTGTCTCTAATTCTGGGTTACAGATCTCCCAGAAGCTGCGTCGGCTACACTCAGGCAACAGGATTCCCATATACAGCGTATGCCTACTCTCAGACTACAGAACTCTTGGAAACAGCTTCTCTCTACATTCAACATACAGAACTACTGGAAACTGCATCTCTCTACACTTAGATTACAGAACTCCCGAAAGCTGCATCTGCTACACTCAGCATACAGAATACCCACACATAGCGAATGCCTAATTCCAGGATACGCAACTCCTGTAAACAGCTCCTCTCTACACCAAGGATAGCCAACTCCGGTAAACTGCTTCTCTCTACATCCAGGTAGCAGAGCTCCCATAAGTGGCGTGTCCTACACTCAGGATACAGAAATCCCAATTACTGCATATGCCTCTTGCTAGGCCACAGAACTCTTGGAAACAGTTTCTCTCTACACGCATATACAGAACTCTGGTAAACAGTGTCTAATGACATGCAGGAGAAAGAACGCCCATAAGCTGCGTGTGCTACACTCAGCATACAGAAAACCCACGTATAGGAATACCTATGCCCAGGCTACCGAAATCTTAGAAACAGCTTCTCTCTACACTCAACATACGGAACTCCTGGATACTGTATGTCTCTGCACTTAGGTTATGGAACTCCCGTAAGCTGCATCTCTTACACGCAGCATACCGAAAACCCGCATAGAGCGAATGCCTAATTCCAGGCTACCGAACTCCAGTCAATAGCTGCTCTCTACACCAAGGATAGCCAACTCCGGTACACTGCTTCTCTCTACATCCAGGTAGCAGAGCTCCCGTAAGCGGCATCTCCTACACTCAGGATACAGAAATCCCAATTACTGCATATGCCTCTTGCCAGGCGACAGAACTCTTGGAAAGAGTTTCTCTCTACACCCCTATACAGAACTCTGGTAAACTGTGTCTCACGACATTCAAGATACAGAACGCCCATAAGCTGCGTCTGCCACACGCAGCATACAGAAAACCCGCGTATAGCGAATACCTGCTCATAGGCTACAGAGTTCGTGGAAACAGCTTCTCCCTACACTCTGATACAGAACTTCGGTAAACTGTGTCTCTCTAATTCTGGGTTACAGATCTCCCAGAAGCTGCGTCGGCTACACTCAGGCAACAGGATTCCCATATACAGCGTATGCCTACTCTCAGACTACAGAACTCTTGGAAACAGCTTCTCTCTACATTCAACATACAGAACTACTGGAAACTGCATCTCTCTACACTTAGATTACAGAACTCCCGAAAGCTGCATCTGCTACACTCAGCATACAGAATACCCACACATAGCGAATGCCTAATTCCAGGATACGCAACTCCTGTAAACAGCTCCTCTCTACACCAAGGACAGCCAACTCCGGTAAACTGCTTCTCTCTACATCCAGGTAGCAGAGCTCCCATAAGTGGCGTGTCCTACACTCAGGATACAGAAATCCCAATTACTGCATATGCCTCTTGCTAGGCCACAGAACTCTTGGAAACAGTTTCTCTCTACACGCATATACAGAACTCTGGTACACAGTGTCTCACGACATTCAAGATACAGAACGCCCATAAGCTGCGTGTGCCACACTCAGCATACAGAAAACCCGCGTATAGCGAATACCTGCTCATAGGCTCCAGAACTCTTGGAAACAGCTTCTCCCTACACTCTGATACAGAACTTCGGTAAACTGTGTCTCTCTAATTCTGGGTTACAGATCTCCCAGAAGCTGCGTCGGCTACACTCAGGCAACAGGATTCCCATATACAGCGTATGCCTACTCTCAGACTACAGAACTCTTGGAAACAGCTTCTCTCTACATTCAACATACAGAACTACTGGAAACTGCATCTCTCTACACTTAGATTACAGAACTCCCGAAAGCTGCATCTGCTACACTCAGCATACAGAATACCCACACATAGCGAATGCCTAATTCCAGGATACGCAACTCCTGTAAACAGCTCCTCTCTACACCAAGGATAGCCAACTCCGGTAAACTGCTTCTCTCTACATCCAGGTAGCAGAGCTCCCATAAGTGGCGTGTCCTACACTCAGGATACAGAAATCCCAATTACTGCATATGCCTCTTGCTAGGCCACAGAACTCTTGGAAACAGTTTCTCTCTACACGCATATACAGAACTCTGGTACACAGTGTCTCACGACATGCAGGAGACAGAACGCCCATAAGCTGCATGTGCTACACTCAGCATACAGAAAACCCGCGTATAGCGAATACCTGCTCATAGGCTACAGAACTCTTGGAAACAGCCTCTCCCTACACCAAGGATAGAGAACTCTTGGAAACTGCTTCTCTTTACAGCCAGGTTACTGAGCTCCTGTAAGCTGCATCTGCTACACTTAGGATACAGAAATCCCATACATTGCCTATGCCTATTGCCAGGCTCCAGAACTTTTGGAAACAGCTTCTCCCTACAACCTGATACACAACTTCGGTAAACTAACTGTGTCTCTCTAATTCTAGGTTGCAGATCTCCCAGAAGCTGCGTCTGCTGCACTCAGCATACAGAAAACCCGCATATACCGAATACCTATGCCCAGGCTACCGAAATCTTAGAAACAGCTTCTCTCTACACTCAACATACGGAACTCCTGGATACTGTATGTCTCTGCACTTAGGTTATGGAACTCCCGTAAGCTGCATCTCTTACACGCAGCATACCGAAAACCCGCATAGAGCGAATGCCTAATTCCAGGCTACCGAACTCCAGTCAATAGCTGCTCTCTACACCAAGGATAGCGAACTCCGGTACACTGCTTCTCTCTACATCCAGGTAGCAGAGCTCCCATAAGCGGCATCTCCTACACTCAGGATACAGAAATCCCAATTACTGCATATGCCTCTTGCCAGGCGACAGAACTCTTGGAAAGAGTTTCTCTCTACACCCCTATACAGAACTCTGGTAAACTGTGTCTCACGACATTCAAGATACAGAACGCCCATAAGCTGCGTCTGCCACACGCAGCATACAGAAAACCCGCGTATAGCGAATACCTGCTCATAGGCTCCAGAACTCTTGGAAACAGCTTCTCCCTACACTCTGATACAGAACTTCGGTAAACTGTGTCTCTCTAATTCTGGGTTACAGATCTCCCAGAAGCTGCGTCGGCTACACTCAGGCAACAGGATTCCCATATACAGCGTATGCCTACTCTCAGACTACAGAACTCTTGGAAACAGCTTCTCTCTACATTCAACATACAGAACTACTGGAAACTGCATCTCTCTACACTTAGATTACAGAACTCCCGAAAGCTGCATCTGCTACACTCAGCATACAGAATACCCACACATAGCGAATGCCTAATTCCAGGATACGCAACTCCTGTAAACAGCTCCTCTCTACACCAAGGACAGCCAACTCCGGTAAACTGCTTCTCTCTACATCCAGGTAGCAGAGCTCCCATAAGTGGCGTGTCCTACACTCAGGATACAGAAATCCCAATTACTGCATATGCCTCTTGCTAGGCCACAGAACTCTTGGAAACAGTTTCTCTCTACACGCATATACAGAACTCTGGTACACAGTGTCTCACGACATGCAGGAGACAGAACGCCCATAAGCTGCGTGTGCTACACTCAGCATACAGAAAACCCGCGTATAGCGAATACCTGCTCATAGGCTCCAGAACTCTTGGAAACAGCTTCTCCCTACACTCTGATACAGAACTTCGGTAAACTGTGTGTCTCTAATTCTAGGTTGCAGATCTCCCAGAAGCTGCGTCTGCTGCACTCAGCATACAGAAAACCCGCATATACCGAATACCTATGCCCAGGCTACCGAAATCTTAGAAACAGCTTCTCTCTACACTCAACATACGGAACTCCTGGATACTGTATGTCTCTGCACTTAGGTTATGGAACTCCCGTAAGCTGCATCTCTTACACGCAGCATACCGAAAACCCGCAGCATACCGAAAACCCGCATAGAGCGAATGCCTAATTCCAGGCTACCGAACTCCAGTCAATAGCTGCTCTCTACACCAAGGATAGCGAACTCCGGTACACTGCTTCTCTCTACATCCAGGTAGCAGAGCTCCCATAAGCGGCATCTCCTACACTCAGGATACAGAAATCCCAATTACTGCATATGCCTCTTGCCAGGCGACAGAACTCTTGGAAAGAGTTTCTCTCTACACCCCTATACAGAACTCTGGTAAACTGTGTCTCACGACATTCAAGATACAGAACGCCCATAAGCTGCGTCTGCCACACGCAGCATACAGAAAACCCGCGTATAGCGAATACCTGCTCATAGGCTACAGAGTTCGTGGAAACAGCTTCTCCCTACACTCTGATACAGAACTTCGGTAAACTGTGTCTCTCTAATTCTGGGTTACAGATCTCCCAGAAGCTGCGTCGGCTACACTCAGGCAACAGGATTCCCATATACAGCGTATGCCTACTCTCAGACTACAGAACTCTTGGAAACAGCTTCTCTCTACATTCAACATACAGAACTACTGGAAACTGCATCTCTCTACACTTAGATTACAGAACTCCCGAAAGCTGCATCTGCTACACTCAGCATACAGAATACCCACACATAGCGAATGCCTAATTCCAGGATACGCAACTCCTGTAAACAGCTCCTCTCTACACCAAGGACAGCCAACTCCGGTAAACTGCTTCTCTCTACATCCAGGTAGCAGAGCTCCCATAAGTGGCGTGTCCTACACTCAGGATACAGAAATCCCAATTACTGCATATGCCTCTTGCTAGGCCACAGAACTCTTGGAAACAGTTTCTCTCTACACGCATATACAGAACTCTGGTAAACACTGTCTCACGACATGCAGGAGACAGAACGCCCATAAGCTGCGTGTGCTACACTCAGCATACAGAAAACCCGCGTATAGCGAATACCTGCTCATAGGCTCCAGAACTCTTGGAAACAGCTTCTCCCTACAACCTGATACACAACTTCGGTAAACTAACTGTGTCTCTCTAATTCTAGGTTGCAGATCTCCCAGAAGCTGCGTCTGCTGCACTCAGCATACAGAAAACCCGCATATACCGAATACCTATGCCCAGGCTACCGAAATCTTAGAAACAGCTTCTCTCTACACTCAACATACGGAACTCCTGGATACTGTATGTCTCTGCACTTAGGTTATGGAACTCCCGTAAGCTGCATCTCTTACACGCAGCATACCGAAAACCCGCAGCATACCGAAAACCCGCATAGAGCGAATGCCTAATTCCAGGCTACCGAACTCCAGTCAATAGCTGCTCTCTACACCAAGGATAGCGAACTCCGGTACACTGCTTCTCTCTACATCCAGGTAGCAGAGCTCCCATAAGCGGCATCTCCTACACTCAGGATACAGAAATCCCAATTACTGCATATGCCTCTTGCCAGGCGACAGAACTCTTGGAAAGAGTTTCTCTCTACACCCCTATACAGAACTCTGGTAAACTGTGTCTCACGACATTCAAGATACAGAACGCCCATAAGCTGCGTCTGCCACACGCAGCATACAGAAAACCCGCGTATAGCGAATACCTGCTCATAGGCTACAGAGTTCGTGGAAACAGCTTCTCCCTACACTCTGATACAGAACTTCGGTAAACTGTGTCTCTCTAATTCTGGGTTACAGATCTCCCAGAAGCTGCGTCGGCTACACTCAGGCAACAGGATTCCCATATACAGCGTATGCCTACTCTCAGACTACAGAACTCTTGGAAACAGCTTCTCTCTACATTCAACATACAGAACTACTGGAAACTGCATCTCTCTACACTTAGATTACAGAACTCCCGAAAGCTGCATCTGCTACACTCAGCATACAGAATACCCACACATAGCGAATGCCTAATTCCAGGATACGCAACTCCCGTAAACAGCTCCTCTCTACACCAAGGACAGCCAACTCCGGTAAACTGCTTCTCTCTACATCCAGGTAGCAGAGCTCCCATAAGTGGCGTGTCCTACACTCAGGATACAGAAATCCCAATTACTGCATATGCCTCTTGCTAGGCCACAGAACTCTTGGAAACAGTTTCTCTCTACACGCATATACAGAACTCTGGTACACAGTGTCTCACGACATGCAGGAGACAGAACGCCCATAAGCTGCGTGTGCTACACTCAGCATACAGAAAACCCGCGTATAGCGAATACCTGCTCATAGGCTCCAGAACTCTTGGAAACAGCTTCTCCCTACACTCTGATACAGAACTTCGGTAAACTGTGTCTCTCTAATTCTGGGTTACAGATCTCCCAGAAGCTGCGTCGGCTACACTCAGGCAACAGGATTCCCATATACAGCGTATGCCTACTCTCAGACTACAGAACTCTTGGAAACAGCTTCTCTCTACATTCAACATACAGAACTACTGGAAACTGCATCTCTCTACACTTAGATTACAGAACTCCCGAAAGCTGCATCTGCTACACTCAGCATACAGAATACCCACACATAGCGAATGCCTAATTCCAGGATACGCAACTCCTGTAAACAGCTCCTCTCTACACCAAGGATAGCCAACTCCGGTAAACTGCTTCTCTCTACATCCAGGTAGCAGAGCTCCCATAAGTGGCGTGTCCTACACTCAGGATACAGAAATCCCAATTACTGCATATGCCTCTTGCTAGGCCACAGAACTCTTGGAAACAGTTTCTCTCTACACGCATATACAGAACTCTGGTAAACAGTGTCTAATGACATGCAGGAGAAAGAACGCCCATAAGCTGCGTGTGCTACACTCAGCATACAGAAAACCCACGTATAGGAATACCTATGCCCAGGCTACCGAAATCTTAGAAACAGCTTCTCTCTACACTCAACATACGGAACTCCTGGATACTGTATGTCTCTGCACTTAGGTTATGGAACTCCCGTAAGCTGCATCTCTTACACGCAGCATACCGAAAACCCGCATAGAGCGAATGCCTAATTCCAGGCTACCGAACTCCAGTCAATAGCTGCTCTCTACACCAAGGATAGCCAACTCCGGTACACTGCTTCTCTCTACATCCAGGTAGCAGAGCTCCCATAAGCGGCATCTCCTACACTCAGGATACAGAAATCCCAATTACTGCATATGCCTCTTGCCAGGCGACAGAACTCTTGGAAAGAGTTTCTCTCTACACCCCTATACAGAACTCTGGTAAACTGTGTCTCACGACATTCAAGATACAGAACGCCCATAAGCTGCGTCTGCCACACGCAGCATACAGAAAACCCGCGTATAGCGAATACCTGCTCATAGGCTACAGAGTTCGTGGAAACAGCTTCTCCCTACACTCTGATACAGAACTTCGGTAAACTGTGTCTCTCTAATTCTGGGTTACAGATCTCCCAGAAGCTGCGTCGGCTACACTCAGGCAACAGGATTCCCATATACAGCGTATGCCTACTCTCAGACTACAGAACTCTTGGAAACAGCTTCTCTCTACATTCAACATACAGAACTACTGGAAACTGCATCTCTCTACACTTAGATTACAGAACTCCCGAAAGCTGCATCTGCTACACTCAGCATACAGAATACCCACACATAGCGAATGCCTAATTCCAGGATACGCAACTCCTGTAAACAGCTCCTCTCTACACCAAGGACAGCCAACTCCGGTAAACTGCTTCTCTCTACATCCAGGTAGCAGAGCTCCCATAAGTGGCGTGTCCTACACTCAGGATACAGAAATCCCAATTACTGCATATGCCTCTTGCTAGGCCACAGAACTCTTGGAAACAGTTTCTCTCTACACGCATATACAGAACTCTGGTACACAGTGTCTCACGACATGCAGGAGACAGAACGCCCATAAGCTGCGTGTGCTACACTCAGCATACAGAAAACCCGCGTATAGCGAATACCTGCTCATAGGCTCCAGAACTCTTGGAAACAGCTTCTCCCTACAACCTGATACACAACTTCGGTAAACTAACTGTGTCTCTCTAATTCTAGGTTGCAGATCTCCCAGAAGCTGCGTCTGCTGCACTCAGCATACAGAAAACCCGCATATACCGAATACCTATGCCCAGGCTACCGAAATCTTAGAAACAGCTTCTCTCTACACTCAACATACGGAACTCCTGGATACTGTATGTCTCTGCACTTAGGTTATGGAACTCCCGTAAGCTGCATCTCTTACACGCAGCATACCGAAAACCCGCATAGAGCGAATGCCTAATTCCAGGCTACCGAACTCCAGTCAATAGCTGCTCTCTACACCAAGGATAGCGAACTCCGGTACACTGCTTCTCTCTACATCCAGGTAGCAGAGCTCCCATAAGCGGCATCTCCTACACTCAGGATACAGAAATCCCAATTACTGCATATGCCTCTTGCCAGGCGACAGAACTCTTGGAAAGAGTTTCTCTCTACACCCCTATACAGAACTCTGGTAAACTGTGTCTCACGACATTCAAGATACAGAACGCCCATAAGCTGCGTCTGCCACACGCAGCATACAGAAAACCCGCGTATAGCGAATACCTGCTCATAGGCTACAGAGTTCGTGGAAACAGCTTCTCCCTACACTCTGATACAGAACTTCGGTAAACTGTGTCTCTCTAATTCTGGGTTACAGATCTCCCAGAAGCTGCGTCGGCTACACTCAGGCAACAGGATTCCCATATACAGCGTATGCCTACTCTCAGACTACAGAACTCTTGGAAACAGCTTCTCTCTACATTCAACATACAGAACTACTGGAAACTGCATCTCTCTACACTTAGATTACAGAACTCCCGAAAGCTGCATCTGCTACACTCAGCATACAGAATACCCACACATAGCGAATGCCTAATTCCAGGATACGCAACTCCCGTAAACAGCTCCTCTCTACACCAAGGACAGCCAACTCCGGTAAACTGCTTCTCTCTACATCCAGGTAGCAGAGCTCCCATAAGTGGCGTGTCCTACACTCAGGATACAGAAATCCCAATTACTGCATATGCCTCTTGCTAGGCCACAGAACTCTTGGAAACAGTTTCTCTCTACACGCATATACAGAACTCTGGTACACAGTGTCTCACGACATGCAGGAGACAGAACGCCCATAAGCTGCGTGTGCTACACTCAGCATACAGAAAACCCGCGTATAGCGAATACCTGCTCATAGGCTCCAGAACTCTTGGAAACAGCTTCTCCCTACACTCTGATACAGAACTTCGGTAAACTGTGTCTCTCTAATTCTGGGTTACAGATCTCCCAGAAGCTGCGTCGGCTACACTCAGGCAACAGGATTCCCATATACAGCGTATGCCTACTCTCAGACTACAGAACTCTTGGAAACAGCTTCTCTCTACATTCAACATACAGAACTACTGGAAACTGCATCTCTCTACACTTAGATTACAGAACTCCCGAAAGCTGCATCTGCTACACTCAGCATACAGAATACCCACACATAGCGAATGCCTAATTCCAGGATACGCAACTCCTGTAAACAGCTCCTCTCTACACCAAGGATAGCCAACTCCGGTAAACTGCTTCTCTCTACATCCAGGTAGCAGAGCTCCCATAAGTGGCGTGTCCTACACTCAGGATACAGAAATCCCAATTACTGCATATGCCTCTTGCTAGGCCACAGAACTCTTGGAAACAGTTTCTCTCTACACGCATATACAGAACTCTGGTAAACAGTGTCTAATGACATGCAGGAGAAAGAACGCCCATAAGCTGCGTGTGCTACACTCAGCATACAGAAAACCCACGTATAGGAATACCTATGCCCAGGCTACCGAAATCTTAGAAACAGCTTCTCTCTACACTCAACATACGGAACTCCTGGATACTGTATGTCTCTGCACTTAGGTTATGGAACTCCCGTAAGCTGCATCTCTTACACGCAGCATACCGAAAACCCGCATAGAGCGAATGCCTAATTCCAGGCTACCGAACTCCAGTCAATAGCTGCTCTCTACACCAAGGATAGCCAACTCCGGTACACTGCTTCTCTCTACATCCAGGTAGCAGAGCTCCCATAAGCGGCATCTCCTACACTCAGGATACAGAAATCCCAATTACTGCATATGCCTCTTGCCAGGCGACAGAACTCTTGGAAAGAGTTTCTCTCTACACCCCTATACAGAACTCTGGTAAACTGTGTCTCACGACATTCAAGATACAGAACGCCCATAAGCTGCGTCTGCCACACGCAGCATACAGAAAACCCGCGTATAGCGAATACCTGCTCATAGGCTACAGAGTTCGTGGAAACAGCTTCTCCCTACACTCTGATACAGAACTTCGGTAAACTGTGTCTCTCTAATTCTGGGTTACAGATCTCCCAGAAGCTGCGTCGGCTACACTCAGGCAACAGGATTCCCATATACAGCGTATGCCTACTCTCAGACTACAGAACTCTTGGAAACAGCTTCTCTCTACATTCAACATACAGAACTACTGGAAACTGCATCTCTCTACACTTAGATTACAGAACTCCCGAAAGCTGCATCTGCTACACTCAGCATACAGAATACCCACACATAGCGAATGCCTAATTCCAGGATACGCAACTCCTGTAAACAGCTCCTCTCTACACCAAGGACAGCCAACTCCGGTAAACTGCTTCTCTCTACATCCAGGTAGCAGAGCTCCCATAAGTGGCGTGTCCTACACTCAGGATACAGAAATCCCAATTACTGCATATGCCTCTTGCTAGGCCACAGAACTCTTGGAAACAGTTTCTCTCTACACGCATATACAGAACTCTGGTACACAGTGTCTCACGACATGCAGGAGACAGAACGCCCATAAGCTGCGTGTGCTACACTCAGCATACAGAAAACCCGCGTATAGCGAATACCTGCTCATAGGCTCCAGAACTCTTGGAAACAGCTTCTCCCTACAACCTGATACACAACTTCGGTAAACTAACTGTGTCTCTCTAATTCTAGGTTGCAGATCTCCCAGAAGCTGCGTCTGCTGCACTCAGCATACAGAAAACCCGCATATACCGAATACCTATGCCCAGGCTACCGAAATCTTAGAAACAGCTTCTCTCTACACTCAACATACGGAACTCCTGGATACTGTATGTCTCTGCACTTAGGTTATGGAACTCCCGTAAGCTGCATCTCTTACACGCAGCATACCGAAAACCCGCATAGAGCGAATGCCTAATTCCAGGCTACCGAACTCCAGTCAATAGCTGCTCTCTACACCAAGGATAGCCAACTCCGGTACACTGCTTCTCTCTACATCCAGGTAGCAGAGCTCCCATAAGCGGCATCTCCTACACTCAGGATACAGAAATCCCAATTACTGCATATGCCTCTTGCCAGGCGACAGAACTCTTGGAAAGAGTTTCTCTCTACACCCCTATACAGAACTCTGGTAAACTGTGTCTCACGACATTCAAGATACAGAACGCCCATAAGCTGCGTCTGCCACACGCAGCGTACAGAAAACCCGCGTATAGCGAATACCTGCTCATAGGCTACAGAGTTCGTGGAAACAGCTTCTCCCTACACTCTGATACAGAACTTCGGTCAACTGTGTCTCTCTAATTCTGGGTTACAGATCTCCCAGAAGCTGCGTCGGCTACACTCAGGCAACAGGATTCCCATATACAGCGTATGCCTACTCTCAGACTACAGAACTCTTGGAAACAGCTTCTCTCTACATTCAACATACAGAACTACTGGAAACTCCATCTCTCTACACTTAGATTACAGAACTCCCGAAAGCTGCATCTGCTACACTCAGCATACAGAATACCCACACATAGCGAATGCCTAATTCCAGGATACGCAACTCCTGTAAACAGCTCCTCTCTACACCAAGGACAGCCAACTCCGGTAAACTGCTTCTCTCTACATCCAGGTAGCAGAGCTCCCATAAGTGGCGTGTCCTACACTCAGGATACAGAAATCCCAATTACTGCATATGCCTCTTGCTAGGCCACAGAACTCTTGAAAACAGTTTCTCTCTACACGCATATACAGAACTCTGGTACACAGTGTCTCACGACATGCAGGAGACAGAACGCCCATAAGCTGCGTGTGCTACACTCAGCATACAGAAAACCCGCGTATAGCGAATACCTGCTCATAGGCTCCAGAACTCTTGGAAACAGCTTCTCCCTACAACCTGATACACAACTTCGGTAAACTAACTGTGTCTCTCTAATTCTAGGTTGCAGATCTCCCAGAAGCTGCGTCTGCTGCACTCAGCATACAGAAAACCCGCATATACCGAATACCTATGCCCAGGCTACCGAAATCTTAGAAACAGCTTCTCTCTACACTCAACATACGGAACTCCTGGATACTGTATGTCTCTGCACTTAGGTTATGGAACTCCCGTAAGCTGCATCTCTTACACGCAGCATACCGAAAACCCGCATAGAGCGAATGCCTAATTCCAGGCTACCGAACTCCAGTCAATAGCTGCTCTCTACACCAAGGATAGCCAACTCCGGTACACTGCTTCTCTCTACATCCAGGTAGCAGAGCTCCCATAAGCGGCATCTCCTACACTCAGGATACAGAAATCCCAATTACTGCATATGCCTCTTGCCAGGTGACAGAACTCTTGGAAAGAGTTTCTCTCTACACCCCTATACAGAACTCTGGTAAACTGTGTCTCACGACATTCAAGATACAGAACGCCCATAAGCTGCGTCTGCCACACGCAGCATACAGAAAACCCGCGTATAGCGAATACCTGCTCATAGGCTACAGAGTTCGTGGAAACAGCTTCTCCCTACACTCTGATACAGAACTTCGGTCAACTGTGTCTCTCTAATTCTGGGTTACAGATCTCCCAGAAGCTGCGTCGGCTACACTCAGGCAACAGGATTCCCATATACAGCGTATGCCTACTCTCAGACTACAGAACTCTTGGAAACAGCTTCTCTCTACATTCAACATACAGAACTACTGGAAACTGCATCTCTCTACACTTAGATTACAGAACTCCCGAAAGCTGCATCTGCTACACTCAGCATACAGAATACCCACACATAGCGAATGCCTAATTCCAGGATACGCAACTCCTGTAAACAGCTCCTCTCTACACCAAGGACAGCCAACTCCGGTAAACTGCTTCTCTCTACATCCAGGTAGCAGAGCTCCCATAGTGGCGTGTCCTACACTCAGGATACAGAAATCCCAATTACTGCATATGCCTCTTGCTAGGCCACAGAACTCTTGGAAACAGTTTCTCTCTACACGCATATACAGAACTCTGGTACACAGTGTCTCACGACATGCAGGAGACAGAACGCCCATAAGCTGCGTGTGCTACACTCAGCATACAGAAAACCCGCGTATAGCGAATACCTGCTCATAGGCTCCAGAACTCTTGGAAACAGCTTCTCCCTACAACCTGATACACAACTTCGGTAAACTAACTGTGTCTCTCTAATTCTAGGTTGCAGATCTCCCAGAAGCTGCGTCTGCTGCACTCAGCATACAGAAAACCCGCATATACCGAATACCTATGCCCAGGCTACCGAAATCTTAGAAACAGCTTCTCTCTACACTCAACATACGGAACTCCTGGATACTGTATGTCTCTGCACTTAGGTTATGGAACTCCCGTAAGCTGCATCTCTTACACGCAGCATACCGAAAACCCGCATAGAGCGAATGCCTAATTCCAGGCTACCGAACTCCAGTCAATAGCTGCTCTCTACACCAAGGATAGCCAACTCCGGTACACTGCTTCTCTCTACATCCAGGTAGCAGAGCTCCCATAAGCGGCATCTCCTACACTCAGGATACAGAAATCCCAATTACTGCATATGCCTCTTGCCAGGCGACAGAACTCTTGGAAAGAGTTTCTCTCTACACCCCTATACAGAACTCTGGTAAACTGTGTCTCACGACATTCAAGATACAGAACGCCCATAAGCTGCGTCTGCCACACGCAGCATACAGAAAACCCGCGTATAGCGAATACCTGCTCATAGGCTACAGAGTTCGTGGAAACAGCTTCTCCCTACACTCTGATACAGAACTTCGGTAAACTGTGTCTCTCTAATTCTGGGTTACAGATCTCCCAGAAGCTGCGTCGGCTACACTCAGGCAACAGGATTCCCATATACAGCGTATGCCTACTCTCAGACTACAGAACTCTTGGAAACAGCTTCTCTCTACATTCAACATACAGAACTACTGGAAACTGCATCTCTCTACACTTAGATTACAGAACTCCCGAAAGCTGCATCTGCTACACTCAGCATACAGAATACCCACACATAGCGAATGCCTAATTCCAGGATACGCAACTCCTGTAAACAGCTCCTCTCTACACCAAGGACAGCCAACTCCGGTAAACTGCTTCTCTCTACATCCAGGTAGCAGAGCTCCCATAGTGGCGTGTCCTACACTCAGGATACAGAAATCCCAATTACTGCATATGCCTCTTGCTAGGCCACAGAACTCTTGGAAACAGTTTCTCTCTACACGCATATACAGAACTCTGGTAAACACTGTCTCACGACATGCAGGAGACAGAACGCCCATAAGCTGCGTGTGCTACACTCAGCATACAGAAAACCCGCGTATAGCGAATACCTGCTCATAGGCTCCAGAACTCTTGGAAACAGCTTCTCCCTACAACCTGATACACAACTTCGGTAAACTAACTGTGTCTCTCTAATTCTAGGTTGCAGATCTCCCAGAAGCTGCGTCTGCTGCACTCAGCATACAGAAAACCCGCATATACCGAATACCTATGCCCAGGCTACCGAAATCTTAGAAACAGCTTCTCTCTACACTCAACATACGGAACTCCTGGATACTGTATGTCTCTGCACTTAGGTTATGGAACTCCCGTAAGCTGCATCTCTTACACGCAGCATACCGAAAACCCGCATAGAGCGAATGCCTAATTCCAGGCTACCGAACTCCAGTCAATAGCTGCTCTCTACACCAAGGATAGCCAACTCCGGTACACTGCTTCTCTCTACATCCAGGTAGCAGAGCTCCCATAAGCGGCATCTCCTACACTCAGGATACAGAAATCCCAATTACTGCATATGCCTCTTGCCAGGCGACAGAACTCTTGGAAAGAGTTTCTCTCTACACCCCTATACAGAACTCTGGTAAACTGTGTCTCACGACATTCAAGATACAGAACGCCCATAAGCTGCGTCTGCCACACGCAGCATACAGAAAACCCGCGTATAGCGAATACCTGCTCATAGGCTACAGAGTTCGTGGAAACAGCTTCTCCCTACACTCTGATACAGAACTTCGGTAAACTGTGTCTCTCTAATTCTGGGTTACAGATCTCCCAGAAGCTGCGTCGGCTACACTCAGGCAACAGGATTCCCATATACAGCGTATGCCTACTCTCAGACTACAGAACTCTTGGAAACAGCTTCTCTCTACATTCAACATACAGAACTACTGGAAACTGCATCTCTCTACACTTAGATTACAGAACTCCCGAAAGCTGCATCTGCTACACTCAGCATACAGAATACCCACACATAGCGAATGCCTAATTCCAGGATACGCAACTCCTGTAAACAGCTCCTCTCTACACCAAGGACAGCCAACTCCGGTAAACTGCTTCTCTCTACATCCAGGTAGCAGAGCTCCCATAAGTGGCGTGTCCTACACTCAGGATACAGAAATCCCAATTACTGCATATGCCTCTTGCTAGGCCACAGAACTCTTGGAAACAGTTTCTCTCTACACGCATATACAGAACTCTGGTAAACACTGTCTCACGACATGCAGGAGACAGAACGCCCATAAGCTGCGTGTGCTACACTCAGCATACAGAAAACCCGCGTATAGCGAATACCTGCTCATAGGCTCCAGAACTCTTGGAAACAGCTTCTCCCTACAACCTGATACACAACTTCGGTAAACTAACTGTGTCTCTCTAATTCTAGGTTGCAGATCTCCCAGAAGCTGCGTCTGCTGCACTCAGCATACAGAAAACCCGCATATACCGAATACCTATGCCCAGGCTACCGAAATCTTAGAAACAGCTTCTCTCTACACTCAACATACGGAACTCCTGGATACTGTATGTCTCTGCACTTAGGTTATGGAACTCCCGTAAGCTGCATCTCTTACACGCAGCATACCGAAAACCCGCATAGAGCGAATGCCTAATTCCAGGCTACCGAACTCCAGTCAATAGCTGCTCTCTACACCAAGGATAGCCAACTCCGGTACACTGCTTCTCTCTACATCCAGGTAGCAGAGCTCCCATAAGCGGCATCTCCTACACTCAGGATACAGAAATCCCAATTACTGCATATGCCTCTTGCCAGGCGACAGAACTCTTGGAAAGAGTTTCTCTCTACACCCCTATACAGAACTCTGGTAAACTGTGTCTCACGACATTCAAGATACAGAACGCCCATAAGCTGCGTCTGCCACACGCAGCATACAGAAAACCCGCGTATAGCGAATACCTGCTCATAGGCTACAGAGTTCGTGGAAACAGCTTCTCCCTACACTCTGATACAGAACTTCGGTAAACTGTGTCTCTCTAATTCTGGGTTACAGATCTCCCAGAAGCTGCGTCGGCTACACTCAGGCAACAGGATTCCCATATACAGCGTATGCCTACTCTCAGACTACAGAACTCTTGAAAACAGCTTCTCTCTACATTCAACATACAGAACTACTGGAAACTGCATCTCTCTACACTTAGATTACAGAACTCCCGAAAGCTGCATCTGCTACACTCAGCATACAGAATACCCACACATAGCGAATGCCTAATTCCAGGATACGCAACTCCTGTAAACAGCTCCTCTCTACACCAAGGACAGCCAACTCCGGTAAACTGCTTCTCTCTACATCCAGGTAGCAGAGCTCCCATAAGTGGCGTGTCCTACACTCAGGATACAGAAATCCCAATTACTGCATATGCCTCTTGCTAGGCCACAGAACTCTTGGAAACAGTTTCTCTCTACACGCATATACAGAACTCTGGTACACAGTGTCTCACGACATGCAGGAGACAGAACGCCCATAAGCTGCGTGTGCTACACTCAGCATACAGAAAACCCGCGTATAGCGAATACCTGCTCATAGGCTCCAGAACTCTTGGAAACAGCTTCTCCCTACAACCTGATACACAACTTCGGTAAACTAACTGTGTCTCTCTAATTCTAGGTTGCAGATCTCCCAGAAGCTGCGTCTGCTGCACTCAGCATACAGAAAACCCGCATATACCGAATACCTATGCCCAGGCTACCGAAATCTTAGAAACAGCTTCTCTCTACACTCAACATACGGAACTCCTGGATACTGTATGTCTCTGCACTTAGGTTATGGAACTCCCGTAAGCTGCATCTCTTACACGCAGCATACCGAAAACCCGCATAGAGCGAATGCCTTGTTCCAGGCTACCGAACTCCAGTCAATAGCTGCTCTCTACACCAAGGATAGCCAACTCCGGTACACTGCTTCTCTCTACATCCAGGTAGCAGAGCTCCCGTAAGCGGCATCTCCTACACTCAGGATACAGAAATCCCAATTACTGCATATGCCTCTTGCCAGGCGACAGAACTCTTGGAAAGAGTTTCTCTCTACACCCCTATACAGAACTCTGGTAAACTGTGTCTCACGACATTCAAGATACAGAACGCCCATAAGCTGCGTCTGCCACACGCAGCATACAGAAAACCCGCGTATAGCGAATACCTGCTCATAGGCTACAGAGTTCGTGGAAACAGCTTCTCCCTACACTCTGATACAGAACTTCGGTCAACTGTGTCTCTCTAATTCTGGGTTACAGATCTCCCAGAAGCTGCGTCGGCTACACTCAGGCAACAGGATTCCCATATACAGCGTATGCCTACTCTCAGACTACAGAACTCTTGGAAACAGCTTCTCTCTACATTCAACATACAGAACTACTGGAAACTGCATCTCTCTACACTTAGATTACAGAACTCCCGAAAGCTGCATCTGCTACACTCAGCATACAGAATACCCACACATAGCGAATGCCTAATTCCAGGATACGCAACTCCTGTAAACAGCTCCTCTCTACACCAAGGACAGCCAACTCCGGTAAACTGCTTCTCTCTACATCCAGGTAGCAGAGCTCCCATAGTGGCGTGTCCTACACTCAGGATACAGAAATCCCAATTACTGCATATGCCTCTTGCTAGGCCACAGAACTCTTGGAAACAGTTTCTCTCTACACGCATATACAGAACTCTGGTAAACACTGTCTCACGACATGCAGGAGACAGAACGCCCATAAGCTGCGTGTGCTACACTCAGCATACAGAAAACCCGCGTATAGCGAATACCTGCTCATAGGCTCCAGAACTCTTGGAAACAGCTTCTCCCTACAACCTGATACACAACTTCGGTAAACTAACTGTGTCTCTCTAATTCTAGGTTGCAGATCTCCCAGAAGCTGCGTCTGCTGCACTCAGCATACAGAAAACCCGCATATACCGAATACCTATGCCCAGGCTACCGAAATCTTAGAAACAGCTTCTCTCTACACTCAACATACGGAACTCCTGGATACTGTATGTCTCTGCACTTAGGTTATGGAACTCCCGTAAGCTGCATCTCTTACACGCAGCATACCGAAAACCCGCATAGAGCGAATGCCTAATTCCAGGCTACCGAACTCCAGTCAATAGCTGCTCTCTACACCAAGGATAGCCAACTCCGGTACACTGCTTCTCTCTACATCCAGGTAGCAGAGCTCCCATAAGCGGCATCTCCTACACTCAGGATACAGAAATCCCAATTACTGCATATGCCTCTTGCCAGGCGACAGAACTCTTGGAAAGAGTTTCTCTCTACACCCCTATACAGAACTCTGGTAAACTGTGTCTCACGACATTCAAGATACAGAACGCCCATAAGCTGCGTCTGCCACACGCAGCGTACAGAAAACCCGCGTATAGCGAATACCTGCTCATAGGCTACAGAGTTCGTGGAAACAGCTTCTCCCTACACTCTGATACAGAACTTCGGTAAACTGTGTCTCTCTAATTCTGGGTTACAGATCTCCCAGAAGCTGCGTCGGCTACACTCAGGCAACAGGATTCCCATATACAGCGTATGCCTACTCTCAGACTACAGAACTCTTGGAAACAGCTTCTCTCTACATTCAACATACAGAACTACTGGAAACTGCATCTCTCTACACTTAGATTACAGAACTCCCGAAAGCTGCATCTGCTACACTCAGCATACAGAATACCCACACATAGCGAATGCCTAATTCCAGGATACGCAACTCCTGTAAACAGCTCCTCTCTACACCAAGGACAGCCAACTCCGGTAAACTGCTTCTCTCTACATCCAGGTAGCAGAGCTCCCATAAGTGGCGTGTCCTACACTCAGGATACAGAAATCCCAATTACTGCATATGCCTCTTGCTAGGCCACAGAACTCTTGGAAACAGTTTCTCTCTACACGCATATACAGAACTCTGGTACACAGTGTCTCACGACATGCAGGAGACAGAACGCCCATAAGCTGCGTGTGCTACACTCAGCATACAGAAAACCCGCGTATAGCGAATACCTGCTCATAGGCTCCAGAACTCTTGGAAACAGCTTCTCCCTACAACCTGATACACAACTTCGGTAAACTAACTGTGTCTCTCTAATTCTAGGTTGCAGATCTCCCAGAAGCTGCGTCTGCTGCACTCAGCATACAGAAAACCCGCATATACCGAATACCTATGCCCAGGCTACCGAAATCTTAGAAACAGCTTCTCTCTACACTCAACATACGGAACTCCTGGATACTGTATGTCTCTGCACTTAGGTTATGGAACTCCCGTAAGCTGCATCTCTTACACGCAGCATACCGAAAACCCGCATAGAGCGAATGCCTAATTCCAGGCTACCGAACTCCAGTCAATAGCTGCTCTCTACACCAAGGATAGCCAACTCCGGTACACTGCTTCTCTCTACATCCAGGTAGCAGAGCTCCCATAAGCGGCATCTCCTACACTCAGGATACAGAAATCCCAATTACTGCATATGCCTCTTGCCAGGCGACAGAACTCTTGGAAAGAGTTTCTCTCTACACCCCTATACAGAACTCTGGTAAACTGTGTCTCACGACATTCAAGATACAGAACGCCCATAAGCTGCGTCTGCCACACGCAGCATACAGAAAACCCGCGTATAGCGAATACCTGCTCATAGGCTACAGAGTTCGTGGAAACAGCTTCTCCCTACACTCTGATACAGAACTTCGGTAAACTGTGTCTCTCTAATTCTGGGTTACAGATCTCCCAGAAGCTGCGTCGGCTACACTCAGGCAACAGGATTCCCATATACAGCGTATGCCTACTCTCAGACTACAGAACTCTTGGAAACAGCTTCTCTCTACATTCAACATACAGAACTACTGGAAACTGCATCTCTCTACACTTAGATTACAGAACTCCCGAAAGCTGCATCTGCTACACTCAGCATACAGAATACCCACACATAGCGAATGCCTAATTCCAGGATACGCAACTCCTGTAAACAGCTCCTCTCTACACCAAGGACAGCCAACTCCGGTAAACTGCTTCTCTCTACATCCAGGTAGCAGAGCTCCCATAGTGGCGTGTCCTACACTCAGGATACAGAAATCCCAATTACTGCATATGCCTCTTGCTAGGCCACAGAACTCTTGGAAACAGTTTCTCTCTACACGCATATACAGAACTCTGGTAAACACTGTCTCACGACATGCAGGAGACAGAACGCCCATAAGCTGCGTGTGCTACACTCAGCATACAGAAAACCCGCGTATAGCGAATACCTGCTCATAGGCTCCAGAACTCTTGGAAACAGCTTCTCCCTACAACCTGATACACAACTTCGGTAAACTAACTGTGTCTCTCTAATTCTAGGTTGCAGATCTCCCAGAAGCTGCGTCTGCTGCACTCAGCATACAGAAAACCCGCATATACCGAATACCTATGCCCAGGCTACCGAAATCTTAGAAACAGCTTCTCTCTACACTCAACATACGGAACTCCTGGATACTGTATGTCTCTGCACTTAGGTTATGGAACTCCCGTAAGCTGCATCTCTTACACGCAGCATACCGAAAACCCGCATAGAGCGAATGCCTAATTCCAGGCTACCGAACTCCAGTCAATAGCTGCTCTCTACACCAAGGATAGCCAACTCCGGTACACTGCTTCTCTCTACATCCAGGTAGCAGAGCTCCCATAAGCGGCATCTCCTACACTCAGGATACAGAAATCCCAATTACTGCATATGCCTCTTGCCAGGCGACAGAACTCTTGGAAAGAGTTTCTCTCTACACCCCTATACAGAACTCTGGTAAACTGTGTCTCACGACATTCAAGATACAGAACACCCATAAGCTGCGTCTGCCACACGCAGCGTACAGAAAACCCGCGTATAGCGAATACCTGCTCATAGGCTACAGAGTTCGTGGAAACAGCTTCTCCCTACACTCTGATACAGAACTTCGGTCAACTGTGTCTCTCTAATTCTGGGTTACAGATCTCCCAGAAGCTGCGTCGGCTACACTCAGGCAACAGGATTCCCATATACAGCGTATGCCTACTCTCAGACTACAGAACTCTTGGAAACAGCTTCTCTCTACATTCAACATACAGAACTACTGGAAACTGCATCTCTCTACACTTAGATTACAGAACTCCCGAAAGCTGCATCTGCTACACTCAGCATACAGAATACCCACACATAGCGAATGCCTAATTCCAGGATACGCAACTCCTGTAAACAGCTCCTCTCTACACCAAGGACAGCCAACTCCGGTAAACTGCTTCTCTCTACATCCAGGTAGCAGAGCTCCCATAAGTGGCGTGTCCTACACTCAGGATACAGAAATCCCAATTACTGCATATGCCTCTTGCTAGGCCACAGAACTCTTGGAAACAGTTTCTCTCTACACGCATATACAGAACTCTGGTACACAGTGTCTCACGACATGCAGGAGACAGAACGCCCATAAGCTGCGTGTGCTACACTCAGCATACAGAAAACCCGCGTATAGCGAATACCTGCTCATAGGCTCCAGAACTCTTGGAAACAGCTTCTCCCTACAACCTGATACACAACTTCGGTAAACTAACTGTGTCTCTCTAATTCTAGGTTGCAGATCTCCCAGAAGCTGTGTCTGCTGCACTCAGCATACAGAAAACCCGCATATACCGAATACCTATGCCCAGGCTACCGAAATCTTAGAAACAGCTTCTCTCTACACTCAACATACGGAACTCCTGGATACTGTATGTCTCTGCACTTAGGTTATGGAACTCCCGTAAGCTGCATCTCTTACACGCAGCATACCGAAAACCCGCATAGAGCGAATGCCTAATTCCAGGCTACCGAACTCCAGTCAATAGCTGCTCTCTACACCAAGGATAGCCAACTCCGGTACACTGCTTCTCTCTACATCCAGGTAGCAGAGCTCCCATAAGCGGCATCTCCTACACTCAGGATACAGAAATCCCAATTACTGCATATGCCTCTTGCCAGGTGACAGAACTCTTGGAAAGAGTTTCTCTCTACACCCCTATACAGAACTCTGGTAAACTGTGTCTCACGACATTCAAGATACAGAACGCCCATAAGCTGCGTCTGCCACACGCAGCGTACAGAAAACCCGCGTATAGCGAATACCTGCTCATAGGCTACAGAGTTCGTGGAAACAGCTTCTCCCTACACTCTGATACAGAACTTCGGTAAACTGTGTCTCTCTAATTCTGGGTTACAGATCTCCCAGAAGCTGCGTCGGCTACACTCAGGCAACAGGATTCCCATATACAGCGTATGCCTACTCTCAGACTACAGAACTCTTGGAAACAGCTTCTCTCTACATTCAACATACAGAACTACTGGAAACTGCATCTCTCTACACTTAGATTACAGAACTCCCGAAAGCTGCATCTGCTACACTCAGCATACAGAATACCCACACATAGCGAATGCCTAATTCCAGGATACGCAACTCCTGTAAACAGCTCCTCTCTACACCAAGGATAGCCAACTCCGGTAAACTGCTTCTCTCTACATCCAGGTAGCAGAGCTCCCATAGTGGCGTGTCCTACACTCAGGATACAGAAATCCCAATTACTGCATATGCCTCTTGCTAGGCCACAGAACTCTTGGAAACAGTTTCTCTCTACACGCATATACAGAACTCTGGTACACAGTGTCTCACGACATGCAGGAGACAGAACGCCCATAAGCTGCGTGTGCTACACTCAGCATACAGAAAACCCGCGTATAGCGAATACCTGCTCATAGGCTCCAGAACTCTTGGAAACAGCTTCTCCCTACAACCTGATACACAACTTCGGTAAACTAACTGTGTCTCTCTAATTCTAGGTTGCAGATCTCCCAGAAGCTGCGTCTGCTGCACTCAGCATACAGAAAACCCGCATATACCGAATACCTATGCCCAGGCTACCGAAATCTTAGAAACAGCTTCTCTCTACACTCAACATACGGAACTCCTGGATACTGTATGTCTCTGCACTTAGGTTATGGAACTCCCGTAAGCTGCATCTCTTACACGCAGCATACCGAAAACCCGCATAGAGCGAATGCCTAATTCCAGGCTACCGAACTCCAGTCAATAGCTGCTCTCTACACCAAGGATAGCCAACTCCGGTACACTGCTTCTCTCTACATCCAGGTAGCAGAGCTCCCATAAGCGGCATCTCCTACACTCAGGATACAGAAATCCCAATTACTGCATATGCCTCTTGCCAGGCGACAGAACTCTTGGAAAGAGTTTCTCTCTACACCCCTATACAGAACTCTGGTAAACTGTGTCTCACGACATTCAAGATACAGAACGCCCATAAGCTGCGTCTGCCACACGCAGCATACAGAAAACCCGCGTATAGCGAATACCTGCTCATAGGCTACAGAGTTCGTGGAAACAGCTTCTCCCTACACTCTGATACAGAACTTCGGTAAACTGTGTCTCTCTAATTCTGGGTTACAGATCTCCCAGAAGCTGCGTCGGCTACACTCAGGCAACAGGATTCCCATATACAGCGTATGCCTACTCTCAGACTACAGAACTCTTGGAAACAGCTTCTCTCTACATTCAACATACAGAACTACTGGAAACTGCATCTCTCTACACTTAGATTACAGAACTCCCGAAAGCTGCATCTGCTACACTCAGCATACAGAATACCCACACATAGCGAATGCCTAATTCCAGGATACGCAACTCCTGTAAACAGCTCCTCTCTACACCAAGGACAGCCAACTCCGGTAAACTGCTTCTCTCTACATCCAGGTAGCAGAGCTCCCATAAGTGGCGTGTCCTACACTCAGGATACAGAAATCCCAATTACTGCATATGCCTCTTGCTAGGCCACAGAACTCTTGGAAACAGTTTCTCTCTACACGCATATACAGAACTCTGGTACACAGTGTCTCACGACATGCAGGAGACAGAACGCCCATAAGCTGCGTGTGCTACACTCAGCATACAGAAAACCCGCGTATAGCGAATACCTGCTCATAGGCTCCAGAACTCTTGGAAACAGCTTCTCCCTACAACCTGATACACAACTTCGGTAAACTAACTGTGTCTCTCTAATTCTAGGTTGCAGATCTCCCAGAAGCTGCGTCTGCTGCACTCAGCATACAGAAAACCCGCATATACCGAATACCTATGCCCAGGCTACCGAAATCTTAGAAACAGCTTCTCTCTACACTCAACATACGGAACTCCTGGATACTGTATGTCTCTGCACTTAGGTTATGGAACTCCCGTAAGCTGCATCTCTTACACGCAGCATACCGAAAACCCGCATAGAGCGAATGCCTAATTCCAGGCTACCGAACTCCAGTCAATAGCTGCTCTCTACACCAAGGATAGCCAACTCCGGTACACTGCTTCTCTCTACATCCAGGTAGCAGAGCTCCCATAAGCGGCATCTCCTACACTCAGGATACAGAAATCCCAATTACTGCATATGCCTCTTGCCAGGCGACAGAACTCTTGGAAAGAGTTTCTCTCTACACCCCTATACAGAACTCTGGTAAACTGTGTCTCACGACATTCAAGATACAGAACGCCCATAAGCTGCGTCTGCCACACGCAGCATACAGAAAACCCGCGTATAGCGAATACCTGCTCATAGGCTACAGAGTTCGTGGAAACAGCTTCTCCCTACACTCTGATACAGAACTTCGGTAAACTGTGTCTCTCTAATTCTGGGTTACAGATCTCCCAGAAGCTGCGTCGGCTACACTCAGGCAACAGGATTCCCATATACAGCGTATGCCTACTCTCAGACTACAGAACTCTTGGAAACAGCTTCTCTCTACATTCAACATACAGAACTACTGGAAACTGCATCTCTCTACACTTAGATTACAGAACTCCCGAAAGCTGCATCTGCTACACTCAGCATACAGAATACCCACACATAGCGAATGCCTAATTCCAGGATACGCAACTCCTGTAAACAGCTCCTCTCTACACCAAGGACAGCCAACTCCGGTAAACTGCTTCTCTCTACATCCAGGTAGCAGAGCTCCCATAAGTGGCGTGTCCTACACTCAGGATACAGAAATCCCAATTACTGCATATGCCTCTTGCTAGGCCACAGAACTCTTGAAAACAGTTTCTCTCTACACGCATATACAGAACTCTGGTACACAGTGTCTCACGACATGCAGGAGACAGAACGCCCATAAGCTGCGTGTGCTACACTCAGCATACAGAAAACCCGCGTATAGCGAATACCTGCTCATAGGCTCCAGAACTCTTGGAAACAGCTTCTCCCTACAACCTGATACACAACTTCGGTAAACTAACTGTGTCTCTCTAATTCTAGGTTGCAGATCTCCCAGAAGCTGCGTCTGCTGCACTCAGCATACAGAAAACCCGCATATACCGAATACCTATGCCCAGGCTACCGAAATCTTAGAAACAGCTTCTCTCTACACTCAACATACGGAACTCCTGGATACTGTATGTCTCTGCACTTAGGTTATGGAACTCCCGTAAGCTGCATCTCTTACACGCAGCATACCGAAAACCCGCATAGAGCGAATGCCTAATTCCAGGCTACCGAACTCCAGTCAATAGCTGCTCTCTACACCAAGGATAGCCAACTCCGGTACACTGCTTCTCTCTACATCCAGGTAGCAGAGCTCCCATAAGCGGCATCTCCTACACTCAGGATACAGAAATCCCAATTACTGCATATGCCTCTTGCCAGGCGACAGAACTCTTGGAAAGAGTTTCTCTCTACACCCCTATACAGAACTCTGGTAAACTGTGTCTCACGACATTCAAGATACAGAACGCCCATAAGCTGCGTCTGCCACACGCAGCATACAGAAAACCCGCGTATAGCGAATACCTGCTCATAGGCTACAGAGTTCGTGGAAACAGCTTCTCCCTACACTCTGATACAGAACTTCGGTAAACTGTGTCTCTCTAATTCTGGGTTACAGATCTCCCAGAAGCTGCGTCGGCTACACTCAGGCAACAGGATTCCCATATACAGCGTATGCCTACTCTCAGACTACAGAACTCTTGGAAACAGCTTCTCTCTACATTCAACATACAGAACTACTGGAAACTGCATCTCTCTACACTTAGATTACAGAACTCCCGAAAGCTGCATCTGCTACACTCAGCATACAGAATACCCACACATAGCGAATGCCTAATTCCAGGATACGCAACTCCTGTAAACAGCTCCTCTCTACACCAAGGATAGCCAACTCCGGTAAACTGCTTCTCTCTACATCCAGGTAGCAGAGCTCCCATAAGTGGCGTGTCCTACACTCAGGATACAGAAATCCCAATTACTGCATATGCCTCTTGCTAGGCCACAGAACTCTTGGAAACAGTTTCTCTCTACACGCATATACAGAACTCTGGTAAACACTGTCTCACGACATGCAGGAGACAGAACGCCCATAAGCTGCGTGTGCTACACTCAGCATACAGAAAACCCGCGTATAGCGAATACCTGCTCATAGGCTCCAGAACTCTTGGAAACAGCTTCTCCCTACACTCTGATACACAACTTCGGTAAACTAACTGTGTCTCTCTAATTCTAGGTTGCAGATCTCCCAGAAGCTGCGTCTGCTGCACTCAGCATACAGAAAACCCGCATATACCGAATACCTATGCCCAGGCTACCGAAATCTTAGAAACAGCTTCTCTCTACACTCAACATACGGAACTCCTGGATACTGTATGTCTCTGCACTTAGGTTATGGAACTCCCGTAAGCTGCATCTCTTACACGCAGCATACCGAAAACCCGCATAGAGCGAATGCCTAATTCCAGGCTACCGAACTCCAGTCAATAGCTGCTCTCTACACCAAGGATAGCCAACTCCGGTACACTGCTTCTCTCTACATCCAGGTAGCAGAGCTCCCATAAGCGGCATCTCCTACACTCAGGATACAGAAATCCCAATTACTGCATATGCCTCTTGCCAGGTGACAGAACTCTTGGAAAGAGTTTCTCTCTACACCCCTATACAGAACTCTGGTAAACTGTGTCTCACGACATTCAAGATACAGAACGCCCATAAGCTGCGTCTGCCACACGCAGCGTACAGAAAACCCGCGTATAGCGAATACCTGCTCATAGGCTACAGAGTTCGTGGAAACAGCTTCTCCCTACACTCTGATACAGAACTTCGGTAAACTGTGTCTCTCTAATTCTGGGTTACAGATCTCCCAGAAGCTGCGTCGGCTACACTCAGGCAACAGGATTCCCATATACAGCGTATGCCTACTCTCAGACTACAGAACTCTTGGAAACAGCTTCTCTCTACATTCAACATACAGAACTACTGGAAACTGCATCTCTCTACACTTAGATTACAGAACTCCCGAAAGCTGCATCTGCTACACTCAGCATACAGAATACCCACACATAGCGAATGCCTAATTCCAGGATACGCAACTCCTGTAAACAGCTCCTCTCTACACCAAGGACAGCCAACTCCGGTAAACTGCTTCTCTCTACATCCAGGTAGCAGAGCTCCCATAAGTGGCGTGTCCTACACTCAGGATACAGAAATCCCAATTACTGCATATGCCTCTTGCTAGGCCACAGAACTCTTGAAAACAGTTTCTCTCTACACGCATATACAGAACTCTGGTACACAGTGTCTCACGACATGCAGGAGACAGAACGCCCATAAGCTGCGTGTGCTACACTCAGCATACAGAAAACCCGCGTATAGCGAATACCTGCTCATAGGCTCCAGAACTCTTGGAAACAGCTTCTCCCTACAACCTGATACACAACTTCGGTAAACTAACTGTGTCTCTCTAATTCTAGGTTGCAGATCTCCCAGAAGCTGCGTCTGCTGCACTCAGCATACAGAAAACCCGCATATACCGAATACCTATGCCCAGGCTACCGAAATCTTAGAAACAGCTTCTCTCTACACTCAACATACGGAACTCCTGGATACTGTATGTCTCTGCACTTAGGTTATGGAACTCCCGTAAGCTGCATCTCTTACACGCAGCATACCGAAAACCCGCATAGAGCGAATGCCTAATTCCAGGCTACCGAACTCCAGTCAATAGCTGCTCTCTACACCAAGGATAGCCAACTCCGGTACACTGCTTCTCTCTACATCCAGGTAGCAGAGCTCCCATAAGCGGCATCTCCTACACTCAGGATACAGAAATCCCAATTACTGCATATGCCTCTTGCCAGGCGACAGAACTCTTGGAAAGAGTTTCTCTCTACACCCCTATACAGAACTCTGGTAAACTGTGTCTCACGACATTCAAGATACAGAACGCCCATAAGCTGCGTCTGCCACACGCAGCGTACAGAAAACCCGCGTATAGCGAATACCTGCTCATAGGCTACAGAGTTCGTGGAAACAGCTTCTCCCTACACTCTGATACAGAACTTCGGTAAACTGTGTCTCTCTAATTCTGGGTTACAGATCTCCCAGAAGCTGCGTCGGCTACACTCAGGCAACAGGATTCCCATATACAGCGTATGCCTACTCTCAGACTACAGAACTCTTGGAAACAGCTTCTCTCTACATTCAACATACAGAACTACTGGAAACTGCATCTCTCTACACTTAGATTACAGAACTCCCGAAAGCTGCATCTGCTACACTCAGCATACAGAATACCCACACATAGCGAATGCCTAATTCCAGGATACGCAACTCCTGTAAACAGCTCCTCTCTACACCAAGGACAGCCAACTCCGGTAAACTGCTTCTCTCTACATCCAGGTAGCAGAGCTCCCATAAGTGGCGTGTCCTACACTCAGGATACAGAAATCCCAATTACTGCATATGCCTCTTGCTAGGCCACAGAACTCTTGGAAACAGTTTCTCTCTACACGCATATACAGAACTCTGGTACACAGTGTCTCACGACATGCAGGAGACAGAACGCCCATAAGCTGCGTGTGCTACACTCAGCATACAGAAAACCCGCGTATAGCGAATACCTGCTCATAGGCTCCAGAACTCTTGGAAACAGCTTCTCCCTACAACCTGATACACAACTTCGGTAAACTAACTGTGTCTCTCTAATTCTAGGTTGCAGATCTCCCAGAAGCTGCGTCTGCTGCACTCAGCATACAGAAAACCCGCATATACCGAATACCTATGCCCAGGCTACCGAAATCTTAGAAACAGCTTCTCTCTACACTCAACATACGGAACTCCTGGATACTGTATGTCTCTGCACTTAGGTTATGGAACTCCCGTAAGCTGCATCTCTTACACGCAGCATACCGAAAACCCGCATAGAGCGAATGCCTAATTCCAGGCTACCGAACTCCAGTCAATAGCTGCTCTCTACACCAAGGATAGCCAACTCCGGTACACTGCTTCTCTCTACATCCAGGTAGCAGAGCTCCCATAAGCGGCATCTCCTACACTCAGGATACAGAAATCCCAATTACTGCATATGCCTCTTGCCAGGCGACAGAACTCTTGGAAAGAGTTTCTCTCTACACCCTTATACAGAACTCTGGTAAACTGTGTCTCACGACATTCAAGATACAGAACGCCCATAAGCTGCGTCTGCCACACGCAGCATACAGAAAACCCGCGTATAGCGAATACCTGCTCATAGGCTACAGAGTTCGTGGAAACAGCTTCTCCCTACACTCTGATACAGAACTTCGGTAAACTGTGTTTCTCTAATTCTGGGTTACAGATCTCCCAGAAGCTGCGTCGGCTACACTCAGGCAACAGGATTCCCATATACAGCGTATGCCTACTCTCAGACTACAGAACTCTTGGAAACAGCTTCTCTCTACATTCAACATACAGAACTACTGGAAACTGCATCTCTCTACACTTAGATTACAGAACTCCCGAAAGCTGCATCTGCTACACTCAGCATACAGAATACCCACACATAGCGAATGCCTAATTCCAGGATACGCAACTCCTGTAAACAGCTCCTCTCTACACCAAGGATAGCCAACTCCGGTAAACTGCTTCTCTCTACATCCAGGTAGCAGAGCTCCCATAAGTGGCGTGTCCTACACTCAGGATACAGAAATCCCAATTACTGCATATGCCTCTTGCTAGGCCACAGAACTCTTGGAAACAGTTTCTCTCTACACGCATATACAGAACTCTGGTACACAGTGTCTCACGACATGCAGGAGACAGAACGCCCATAAGCTGCGTGTGCTACACTCAGCATACAGAAAACCCGCGTATAGCGAATACCTGCTCATAGGCTCCAGAACTCTTGGAAACAGCTTCTCCCTACAACCTGATACACAACTTCGGTAAACTAACTGTGTCTCTCTAATTCTAGGTTGCAGATCTCCCAGAAGCTGCGTCTGCTGCACTCAGCATACAGAAAACCCGCATATACCGAATACCTATGCCCAGGCTACCGAAATCTTAGAAACAGCTTCTCTCTACACTCAACATACGGAACTCCTGGATACTGTATGTCTCTGCACTTAGGTTATGGAACTCCCGTAAGCTGCATCTCTTACACGCAGCATACCGAAAACCCGCATAGAGCGAATGCCTAATTCCAGGCTACCGAACTCCAGTCAATAGCTGCTCTCTACACCAAGGATAGCCAACTCCGGTACACTGCTTCTCTCTACATCCAGGTAGCAGAGCTCCCATAAGCGGCATCTCCTACACTCAGGATACAGAAATCCCAATTACTGCATATGCCTCTTGCCAGGTGACAGAACTCTTGGAAAGAGTTTCTCTCTACACCCCTATACAGAGCTCTGGTAAACTGTGTCTCACGACATTCAAGATACAGAACGCCCATAAGCTGCGTCTGCCACACGCAGCATACAGAAAACCCGCGTATAGCGAATACCTGCTCATAGGCTACAGAGTTCGTGGAAACAGCTTCTCCCTACACTCTGATACAGAACTTCGGTCAACTGTGTCTCTCTAATTCTGGGTTACAGATCTCCCAGAAGCTGCGTCGGCTACACTCAGGCAACAGGATTCCCATATACAGCGTATGCCTACTCTCAGACTACAGAACTCTTGGAAACAGCTTCTCTCTACATTCAACATACAGAACTACTGGAAACTGCATCTCTCTACACTTAGATTACAGAACTCCCGAAAGCTGCATCTGCTACACTCAGCATACAGAATACCCACACATAGCGAATGCCTAATTCCAGGATACGCAACTCCTGTAAACAGCTCCTCTCTACACCAAGGACAGCCAACTCCGGTAAACTGCTTCTCTCTACATCCAGGTAGCAGAGCTCCCATAAGTGGCGTGTCCTACACTCAGGATACAGAAATCCCAATTACTGCATATGCCTCTTGCTAGGCCACAGAACTCTTGGAAACAGTTTCTCTCTACACGCATATACAGAACTCTGGTAAACACTGTCTCACGACATGCAGGAGACAGAACGCCCATAAGCTGCGTGTGCTACACTCAGCATACAGAAAACCCGCGTATAGCGAATACCTGCTCATAGGCTCCAGAACTCTTGGAAACAGCTTCTCCCTACACTCTGATACACAACTTCGGTAAACTAACTGTGTCTCTCTAATTCTAGGTTGCAGATCTCCCAGAAGCTGCGTCTGCTGCACTCAGCATACAGAAAACCCGCATATACCGAATACCTATGCCCAGGCTACCGAAATCTTAGAAACAGCTTCTCTCTACACTCAACATACGGAACTCCTGGATACTGTATGTCTCTGCACTTAGGTTATGGAACTCCCGTAAGCTGCATCTCTTACACGCAGCATACCGAAAACCCGCATAGAGCGAATGCCTAATTCCAGGCTACCGAACTCCAGTCAATAGCTGCTCTCTACACCAAGGATAGCCAACTCCGGTACACTGCTTCTCTCTACATCCAGGTAGCAGAGCTCCCATAAGCGGCATCTCCTACACTCAGGATACAGAAATCCCAATTACTGCATATGCCTCTTGCCAGGTGACAGAACTCTTGGAAAGAGTTTCTCTCTACACCCCTATACAGAACTCTGGTAAACTGTGTCTCACGACATTCAAGATACAGAACGCCCATAAGCTGCGTCTGCCACACGCAGCATACAGAAAACCCGCGTATAGCGAATACCTGCTCATAGGCTACAGAGTTCGTGGAAACAGCTTCTCCCTACACTCTGATACAGAACTTCGGTAAACTGTGTCTCTCTAATTCTGGGTTACAGATCTCCCAGAAGCTGCGTCGGCTACACTCATGCAACAGGATTCCCATATACAGCGTATGCCTACTCTCAGACTACAGAACTCTTGGAAACAGCTTCTCTCTACATTCAACATACAGAACTACTGGAAACTGCATCTCTCTACACTTAGATTACAGAACTCCCGAAAGCTGCATCTGCTACACTCAGCATACAGAATACCCACACATAGCGAATGCCTAATTCCAGGATACGCAACTCCTGTAAACAGCTCCTCTCTACACCAAGGACAGCCAACTCCGGTAAACTGCTTCTCTCTACATCCAGGTAGCAGAGCTCCCATAAGTGGCGTGTCCTACACTCAGGATACAGAAATCCCAATTACTGCATATGCCTCTTGCTAGGCCACAGAACTCTTGGAAACAGTTTCTCTCTACACGCATATACAGAACTCTGGTAAACACTGTCTCACGACATGCAGGAGACAGAACGCCCATAAGCTGCGTGTGCTACACTCAGCATACAGAAAACCCGCGTATAGCGAATACCTGCTCATAGGCTCCAGAACTCTTGGAAACAGCTTCTCCCTACAACCTGATACACAACTTCGGTAAACTAACTGTGTCTCTCTAATTCTAGGTTGCAGATCTCCCAGAAGCTGCGTCTGCTGCACTCAGCATACAGAAAACCCGCATATACCGAATACCTATGCCCAGGCTACCGAAATCTTAGAAACAGCTTCTCTCTACACTCAACATACGGAACTCCTGGATACTGTATGTCTCTGCACTTAGGTTATGGAACTCCCGTAAGCTGCATCTCTTACACGCAGCATACCGAAAACCCGCATAGAGCGAATGCCTAATTCCAGGCTACCGAACTCCAGTCAATAGCTGCTCTCTACACCAAGGATAGCCAACTCCGGTACACTGCTTCTCTCTACATCCAGGTAGCAGAGCTCCCATAAGCGGCATCTCCTACACTCAGGATACAGAAATCCCAATTACTGCATATGCCTCTTGCCAGGCGACAGAACTCTTGGAAAGAGTTTCTCTCTACACCCCTATACAGAACTCTGGTAAACTGTGTCTCACGACATTCAAGATACAGAACGCCCATAAGCTGCGTCTGCCACACGCAGCATACAGAAAACCCGCGTATAGCGAATACCTGCTCATAGGCTACAGAGTTCGTGGAAACAGCTTCTCCCTACACTCTGATACAGAACTTCGGTAAACTGTGTTTCTCTAATTCTGGGTTACAGATCTCCCAGAAGCTGCGTCGGCTACACTCAGGCAACAGGATTCCCATATACAGCGTATGCCTACTCTCAGACTACAGAACTCTTGGAAACAGCTTCTCTCTACATTCAACATACAGAACTACTGGAAACTGCATCTCTCTACACTTAGATTACAGAACTCCCGAAAGCTGCATCTGCTACACTCAGCATACAGAATACCCACACATAGCGAATGCCTAATTCCAGGATACGCAACTCCTGTAAACAGCTCCTCTCTACACCAAGGACAGCCAACTCCGGTAAACTGCTTCTCTCTACATCCAGGTAGCAGAGCTCCCATAAGTGGCGTGTCCTACACTCAGGATACAGAAATCCCAATTACTGCATATGCCTCTTGCTAGGCCACAGAACTCTTGGAAACAGTTTCTCTCTACATGCATATATAGAACTCTGGTACACAGTGTCTCACGACATGCAGGAGACAGAACGCCCATAAGCTGCGTGTGCTACACTCAGCATACAGAAAACCCGCGTATAGCGAATACCTGCTCATAGGCTCCAGAACTCTTGGAAACAGCTTCTCCCTACAACCTGATACACAACTTCGGTAAACTAACTGTGTCTCTCTAATTCTAGGTTGCAGATCTCCCAGAAGCTGCGTCTGCTGCACTCAGCATACAGAAAACCCGCATATACCGAATACCTATGCCCAGGCTACCGAAATCTTAGAAACAGCTTCTCTCTACACTCAACATACGGAACTCCTGGATACTGTATGTCTCTGCACTTAGGTTATGGAACTCCCGTAAGCTGCATCTCTTACACGCAGCATACCGAAAACCCGCATAGAGCGAATGCCTAATTCCAGGCTACCGAACTCCAGTCAATAGCTGCTCTCTACACCAAGGATAGCCAACTCCGGTACACTGCTTCTCTCTACATCCAGGTAGCAGAGCTCCCATAAGCGGCATCTCCTACACTCAGGATACAGAAATCCCAATTACTGCATATGCCTCTTGCCAGGCGACAGAACTCTTGGAAAGAGTTTCTCTCTACACCCCTATACAGAACTCTGGTAAACTGTGTCTCACGACATTCAAGATACAGAACGCCCATAAGCTGCGTCTGCCACACGCAGCATACAGAAAACCCGCGTATAGCGAATACCTGCTCATAGGCTACAGAGTTCGTGGAAACAGCTTCTCCCTACACTCTGATACAGAACTTCGGTAAACTGTGTTTCTCTAATTCTGGGTTACAGATCTCCCAGAAGCTGCGTCGGCTACACTCAGGCAACAGGATTCCCATATACAGCGTATGCCTACTCTCAGACTACAGAACTCTTGGAAACAGCTTCTCTCTACATTCAACATACAGAACTACTGGAAACTGCATCTCTCTACACTTAGATTACAGAACTCCCGAAAGCTGCATCTGCTACACTCAGCATACAGAATACCCACACATAGCGAATGCCTAATTCCAGGATACGCAACTCCTGTAAACAGCTCCTCTCTACACCAAGGACAGCCAACTCCGGTAAACTGCTTCTCTCTACATCCAGGTAGCAGAGCTCCCATAAGTGGCGTGTCCTACACTCAGGATACAGAAATCCCAATTACTGCATATGCCTCTTGCTAGGCCACAGAACTCTTGGAAACAGTTTCTCTCTACATGCATATATAGAACTCTGGTACACAGTGTCTCACGACATGCAGGAGACAGAACGCCCATAAGCTGCGTGTGCTACACTCAGCATACAGAAAACCCGCGTATAGCGAATACCTGCTCATAGGCTCCAGAACTCTTGGAAACAGCTTCTCCCTACAACCTGATACACAACTTCGGTAAACTAACTGTGTCTCTCTAATTCTAGGTTGCAGATCTCCCAGAAGCTGCGTCTGCTGCACTCAGCATACAGAAAACCCGCATATACCGAATACCTATGCCCAGGCTACCGAAATCTTAGAAACAGCTTCTCTCTACACTCAACATACGGAACTCCTGGATACTGTATGTCTCTGCACTTAGGTTATGGAACTCCCGTAAGCTGCATCTCTTACACGCAGCATACCGAAAACCCGCATAGAGCGAATGCCTAATTCCAGGCTACCGAACTCCAGTCAATAGCTGCTCTCTACACCAAGGATAGCCAACTCCGGTACACTGCTTCTCTCTACATCCAGGTAGCAGAGCTCCCATAAGCGGCATCTCCTACACTCAGGATACAGAAATCCCAATTACTGCATATGCCTCTTGCCAGGCAACAGAACTCTTGGAAAGAGTTTCTCTCTACACCCCTATACAGAACTCTGGTAAACTGTGTCTCACGACATTCAAGATACAGAACGCCCATAAGCTGCGTCTGCCACACGCAGCATACAGAAAACCCGCGTATAGCGAATACCTGCTCATAGGCTACAGAGTTCGTGGAAACAGCTTCTCCCTACACTCTGATACAGAACTTCGGTAAACTGTGTTTCTCTAATTCTGGGTTACAGATCTCCCAGAAGCTGCGTCGGCTACACTCAGGCAACAGGATTCCCATATACAGCGTATGCCTACTCTCAGACTACAGAACTCTTGGAAACAGCTTCTCTCTACATTCAACATACAGAACTACTGGAAACTGCATCTCTCTACACTTAGATTACAGAACTCCCGAAAGCTGCATCTGCTACACTCAGCATACAGAATACCCACACATAGCGAATGCCTAATTCCAGGATACGCAACTCCTGTAAACAGCTCCTCTCTACACCAAGGATAGCCAACTCCGGTAAACTGCTTCTCTCTACATCCAGGTAGCAGAGCTCCCATAAGTGGCGTGTCCTACACTCAGGATACAGAAATCCCAATTACTGCATATGCCTCTTGCTAGGCCACAGAACTCTTGGAAACAGTTTCTCTCTACACGCATATACAGAACTCTGGTAAACAGTGTCTAATGACATGCAGGAGAAAGAACGCCCATAAGCTGCGTGTGCTACACTCAGCATACAGAAAACCCACGTATAGGAATACCTATGCCCAGGCTACCGAAATCTTAGAAACAGCTTCTCTCTACACTCAACATACGGAACTCCTGGATACTGTATGTCTCTGCACTTAGGTTATGGAACTCCCGTAAGCTGCATCTCTTACACGCAGCATACCGAAAACCCGCATAGAGCGAATGCCTAATTCCAGGCTACCGAACTCCAGTCAATAGCTGCTCTCTACACCAAGGATAGCCAACTCCGGTACACTGCTTCTCTCTACATCCAGGTAGCAGAGCTCCCATAAGCGGCATCTCCTACACTCAGGATACAGAAATCCCAATTACTGCATATGCCTCTTGCCAGGTGACAGAACTCTTGGAAAGAGTTTCTCTCTACACCCCTATACAGAACTCTGGTAAACTGTGTCTCACGACATTCAAGATACAGAACGCCCATAAGCTGCGTCTGCCACACGCAGCATACAGAAAACCCGCGTATAGCGAATACCTGCTCATAGGCTATAGAGTTCGTGGAAACAGCTTCTCCCTACACTCTGATACAGAACTTCGGTAAACTGTGTCTCTCTAATTCTGGGTTACAGATCTCCCAGAAGCTGCGTCGGCTACACTCAGGCAACAGGATTCCCATATACAGCGTATGCCTACTCTCAGACTACAGAACTCTTGGAAACAGCTTCTCTCTACATTCAACATACAGAACTACTGGAAACTGCATCTCTCTACACTTAGATTACAGAACTCCCGAAAGCTGCATCTGCTACACTCAGCATACAGAATACCCACACATAGCGAATGCCTAATTCCAGGATACGCAACTCCTGTAAACAGCTCCTCTCTACACCAAGGATAGCCAACTCCGGTAAACTGCTTCTCTCTACATCCAGGTAGCAGAGCTCCCATAAGTGGCGTGTCCTACACTCAGGATACAGAAATCCCAATTACTGCATATGCCTCTTGCTAGGCCACAGAACTCTTGGAAACAGTTTCTCTCTACACGCATATACAGAACTCTGGTACACAGTGTCTCACGACATGCAGGAGACAGAACGCCCATAAGCTGCGTGTGCTACACTCAGCATACAGAAAACCCGCGTATAGCGAATACCTGCTCATAGGCTCCAGAACTCTTGGAAACAGCTTCTCCCTACAACCTGATACACAACTTCGGTAAACTAACTGTGTCTCTCTAATTCTAGGTTGCAGATCTCCCAGAAGCTGCGTCTGCTGCACTCAGCATACAGAAAACCCGCATATACCGAATACCTATGCCCAGGCTACCGAAATCTTAGAAACAGCTTCTCTCTACACTCAACATACGGAACTCCTGGATACTGTATGTCTCTGCACTTAGGTTATGGAACTCCCGTAAGCTGCATCTCTTACACGCAGCATACCGAAAACCCGCATAGAGCGAATGCCTAATTCCAGGCTACCGAACTCCAGTCAATAGCTGCTCTCTACACCAAGGATAGCCAACTCCGGTACACTGCTTCTCTCTACATCCAGGTAGCAGAGCTCCCATAAGCGGCATCTCCTACACTCAGGATACAGAAATCCCAATTACTGCATATGCCTCTTGCCAGGTGACAGAACTCTTGGAAAGAGTTTCTCTCTACACCCCTATACAGAACTCTGGTAAACTGTGTCTCACGACATTCAAGATACAGAACGCCCATAAGCTGCGTCTGCCACACGCAGCATACAGAAAACCCGCGTATAGCGAATACCTGCTCATAGGCTACAGAGTTCGTGGAAACAGCTTCTCCCTACACTCTGATACAGAACTTCGGTAAACTGTGTCTCTCTAATTCTGGGTTACAGATCTCCCAGAAGCTGCGTCGGCTACACTCAGGCAACAGGATTCCCATATACAGCGTATGCCTACTCTCAGACTACAGAACTCTTGGAAACAGCTTCTCTCTACATTCAACATACAGAACTACTGGAAACTGCATCTCTCTACACTTAGATTACAGAACTCCCGAAAGCTGCATCTGCTACACTCAGCATACAGAATACCCACACATAGCGAATGCCTAATTCCAGGATACGCAACTCCTGTAAACAGCTCCTCTCTACACCAAGGATAGCCAACTCCGGTAAACTGCTTCTCTCTACATCCAGGTAGCAGAGCTCCCATAAGTGGCGTGTCCTACACTCAGGATACAGAAATCCCAATTACTGCATATGCCTCTTGCTAGGCCACAGAACTCTTGGAAACAGTTTCTCTCTACACGCATATACAGAACTCTGGTACACAGTGTCTCACGACATGCAGGAGACAGAACGCCCATAAGCTGCGTGTGCTACACTCAGCATACAGAAAACCCGCGTATAGCGAATACCTGCTCATAGGCTCCAGAACTCTTGGAAACAGCTTCTCCCTACACTCTGATACACAACTTCGGTAAACTAACTGTGTCTCTCTAATTCTAGGTTGCAGATCTCCCAGAAGCTGCGTCTGCTGCACTCAGCATACAGAAAACCCGCATATACCGAATACCTATGCCCAGGCTACCGAAATCTTAGAAACAGCTTCTCTCTACACTCAACATACGGAACTCCTGGATACTGTATGTCTCTGCACTTAGGTTATGGAACTCCCGTAAGCTGCATCTCTTACACGCAGCATACCGAAAACCCGCATAGAGCGAATGCCTAATTCCAGGCTACCGAACTCCAGTCAATAGCTGCTCTCTACACCAAGGATAGCCAACTCCGGTACACTGCTTCTCTCTACATCCAGGTAGCAGAGCTCCCATAAGCGGCATCTCCTACACTCAGGATACAGAAATCCCAATTACTGCATATGCCTCTTGCCAGGCGACAGAACTCTTGGAAAGAGTTTCTCTCTACACCCCTATACAGAACTCTGGTAAACTGTGTCTCACTACATTCAAGATACAGAACGCCCATAAGCTGCATCTGCCACACGCAGCATACAGAAAACCCGCGTATAGCGAATACCTGCTCATAGGCTACAGAGTTCGTGGAAACAGCTTCTCCCTACACTCTGATACAGAACTTCGGTAAACTGTGTTTCTCTAATTCTGGGTTACAGATCTCCCAGAAGCTGCGTCGGCTACACTCAGGCAACAGGATTCCCATATACAGCGTATGCCTACTCTCAGACTACAGAACTCTTGGAAACAGCTTCTCTCTACATTCAACATACAGAACTACTGGAAACTGCATCTCTCTACACTTAGATTACAGAACTCCCGAAAGCTGCATCTGCTACACTCAGCATACAGAATACCCACACATAGCGAATGCCTAATTCCAGGATACGCAACTCCTGTAAACAGCTCCTCTCTACACCAAGGACAGCCAACTCCGGTAAACTGCTTCTCTCTACATCCAGGTAGCAGAGCTCCCATAAGTGGCGTGTCCTACACTCAGGATACAGAAATCCCAATTACTGCATATGCCTCTTGCTAGGCCACAGAACTCTTGGAAACAGTTTCTCTCTACACGCATATACAGAACTCTGGTACACAGTGTCTCACGACATGCAGGAGACAGAACGCCCATAAGCTGCGTGTGCTACACTCAGCATACAGAAAACCCGCGTATAGCGAATACCTGCTCATAGGCTCCAGAACTCTTGGAAACAGCTTCTCCCTACAACCTGATACACAACTTCGGTAAACTAACTGTGTCTCTCTAATTCTAGGTTGCAGATCTCCCAGAAGCTGCGTCTGCTGCACTCAGCATACAGAAAACCCGCATATACCGAATACCTATGCCCAGGCTACCGAAATCTTAGAAACAGCTTCTCTCTACACTCAACATACGGAACTCCTGGATACTGTATGTCTCTGCACTTAGGTTATGGAACTCCCGTAAGCTGCATCTCTTACACGCAGCATACCGAAAACCCGCATAGAGCGAATGCCTAATTCCAGGCTACCGAACTCCAGTCAATAGCTGCTCTCTACACCAAGGATAGCCAACTCCGGTACACTGCTTCTCTCTACATCCAGGTAGCAGAGCTCCCATAAGCGGCATCTCCTACACTCAGGATACAGAAATCCCAATTACTGCATATGCCTCTTGCCAGGCGACAGAACTCTTGGAAAGAGTTTCTCTCTACACCCTTATACAGAACTCTGGTAAACTGTGTCTCACTACATTCAAGATACAGAACGCCCATAAGCTGCGTCTGCCACACGCAGCATACAGAAAACCCGCGTATAGCGAATACCTGCTCATAGGCTACAGAGTTCGTGGAAACAGCTTTTCCCTACACTCTGATACAGAACTTCGGTAAACTGTGTTTCTCTAATTCTGGGTTACAGATCTCCCAGAAGCTGCGTCGGCTACACTCAGGCAACAGGATTCCCATATACAGCGTATGCCTACTCTCAGACTACAGAACTCTTGGAAACAGCTTCTCTCTACATTCAACATACAGAACTACTGGAAACTGCATCTCTCTACACTTAGATTACAGAACTCCCGAAAGCTGCATCTGCTACACTCAGCATACAGAATACCCACACATAGCGAATGCCTAATTCCAGGATACGCAACTCCTGTAAACAGCTCCTCTCTACACCAAGGACAGCCAACTCCGGTAAACTGCTTCTCTCTACATCCAGGTAGCAGAGCTCCCATAAGTGGCGTGTCCTACACTCAGGATACAGAAATCCCAATTACTGCATATGCCTCTTGCTAGGCCACAGAACTCTTGGAAACAGTTTCTCTCTACACGCATATACAGAACTCTGGTACACAGTGTCTCACGACATGCAGGAGACAGAACGCCCATAAGCTGCGTGTGCTACACTCAGCATACAGAAAACCCGCGTATAGCGAATACCTGCTCATAGGCTCCAGAACTCTTGGAAACAGCTTCTCCCTACAACCTGATACACAACTTCGGTAAACTAACTGTGTCTCTCTAATTCTAGGTTGCAGATCTCCCAGAAGCTGCGTCTGCTGCACTCAGCATACAGAAAACCCGCATATACCGAATACCTATGCCCAGGCTACCGAAATCTTAGAAACAGCTTCTCTCTACACTCAACATACGGAACTCCTGGATACTGTATGTCTCTGCACTTAGGTTATGGAACTCCCGTAAGCTGCATCTCTTACACGCAGCATACCGAAAACCCGCATAGAGCGAATGCCTAATTCCAGGCTACCGAACTCCAGTCAATAGCTGCTCTCTACACCAAGGATAGCCAACTCCGGTACACTGCTTCTCTCTACATCCAGGTAGCAGAGCTCCCATAAGCGGCATCTCCTACACTCAGGATACAGAAATCCCAATTACTGCATATGCCTCTTGCCAGGTGACAGAACTCTTGGAAAGAGTTTCTCTCTACACCCCTATACAGAACTCTGGTAAACTGTGTCTCACGACATTCAAGATACAGAACGCCCATAAGCTGCGTCTGCCACACGCAGCATACAGAAAACCCGCGTATAGCGAATACCTGCTCATAGGCTACAGAGTTCGTGGAAACAGCTTCTCCCTACACTCTGATACAGAACTTCGGTAAACTGTGTCTCTCTAATTCTGGGTTACAGATCTCCCAGAAGCTGCGTCGGCTACACTCAGGCAACAGGATTCCCATATACAGCGTATGCCTACTCTCAGACTACAGAACTCTTGGAAACAGCTTCTCTCTACATTCAACATACAGAACTACTGGAAACTGCATCTCTCTACACTTAGATTACAGAACTCCCGAAAGCTGCATCTGCTACACTCAGCATACAGAATACCCACACATAGCGAATGCCTAATTCCAGGATACGCAACTCCTGTAAACAGCTCCTCTCTACACCAAGGATAGCCAACTCCGGTAAACTGCTTCTCTCTACATCCAGGTAGCAGAGCTCCCATAAGTGGCGTGTCCTACACTCAGGATACAGAAATCCCAATTACTGCATATGCCTCTTGCTAGGCCACAGAACTCTTGGAAACAGTTTCTCTCTACACGCATATACAGAACTCTGGTACACAGTGTCTCACGACATGCAGGAGACAGAACGCCCATAAGCTGCGTGTGCTACACTCAGCATACAGAAAACCCGCGTATAGCGAATACCTGCTCATAGGCTCCAGAACTCTTGGAAACAGCTTCTCCCTACACTCTGATACACAACTTCGGTAAACTAACTGTGTCTCTCTAATTCTAGGTTGCAGATCTCCCAGAAGCTGCGTCTGCTGCACTCAGCATACAGAAAACCCGCATATACCGAATACCTATGCCCAGGCTACCGAAATCTTAGAAACAGCTTCTCTCTACACTCAACATACGGAACTCCTGGATACTGTATGTCTCTGCACTTAGGTTATGGAACTCCCGTAAGCTGCATCTCTTACACGCAGCATACCGAAAACCCGCATAGAGCGAATGCCTAATTCCAGGCTACCGAACTCCAGTCAATAGCTGCTCTCTACACCAAGGATAGCCAACTCCGGTACACTGCTTCTCTCTACATCCAGGTAGCAGAGCTCCCATAAGCGGCATCTCCTACACTCAGGATACAGAAATCCCAATTACTGCATATGCCTCTTGCCAGGCGACAGAACTCTTGGAAAGAGTTTCTCTCTACACCCCTATACAGAACTCTGGTAAACTGTGTCTCACTACATTCAAGATACAGAACGCCCATAAGCTGCATCTGCCACACGCAGCATACAGAAAACCCGCGTATAGCGAATACCTGCTCATAGGCTACAGAGTTCGTGGAAACAGCTTCTCCCTACACTCTGATACAGAACTTCGGTAAACTGTGTTTCTCTAATTCTGGGTTACAGATCTCCCAGAAGCTGCGTCGGCTACACTCAGGCAACAGGATTCCCATATACAGCGTATGCCTACTCTCAGACTACAGAACTCTTGGAAACAGCTTCTCTCTACATTCAACATACAGAACTACTGGAAACTGCATCTCTCTACACTTAGATTACAGAACTCCCGAAAGCTGCATCTGCTACACTCAGCATACAGAATACCCACACATAGCGAATGCCTAATTCCAGGATACGCAACTCCTGTAAACAGCTCCTCTCTACACCAAGGACAGCCAACTCCGGTAAACTGCTTCTCTCTACATCCAGGTAGCAGAGCTCCCATAAGTGGCGTGTCCTACACTCAGGATACAGAAATCCCAATTACTGCATATGCCTCTTGCTAGGCCACAGAACTCTTGGAAACAGTTTCTCTCTACACGCATATACAGAACTCTGGTACACAGTGTCTCACGACATGCAGGAGACAGAACGCCCATAAGCTGCGTGTGCTACACTCAGCATACAGAAAACCCGCGTATAGCGAATACCTGCTCATAGGCTCCAGAACTCTTGGAAACAGCTTCTCCCTACAACCTGATACACAACTTCGGTAAACTAACTGTGTCTCTCTAATTCTAGGTTGCAGATCTCCCAGAAGCTGCGTCTGCTGCACTCAGCATACAGAAAACCCGCATATACCGAATACCTATGCCCAGGCTACCGAAATCTTAGAAACAGCTTCTCTCTACACTCAACATACGGAACTCCTGGATACTGTATGTCTCTGCACTTAGGTTATGGAACTCCCGTAAGCTGCATCTCTTACACGCAGCATACCGAAAACCCGCATAGAGCGAATGCCTAATTCCAGGCTACCGAACTCCAGTCAATAGCTGCTCTCTACACCAAGGATAGCCAACTCCGGTACACTGCTTCTCTCTACATCCAGGTAGCAGAGCTCCCATAAGCGGCATCTCCTACACTCAGGATACAGAAATCCCAATTACTGCATATGCCTCTTGCCAGGCGACAGAACTCTTGGAAAGAGTTTCTCTCTACACCCTTATACAGAACTCTGGTAAACTGTGTCTCACTACATTCAAGATACAGAACGCCCATAAGCTGCGTCTGCCACACGCAGCATACAGAAAACCCGCGTATAGCGAATACCTGCTCATAGGCTACAGAGTTCGTGGAAACAGCTTTTCCCTACACTCTGATACAGAACTTCGGTAAACTGTGTTTCTCTAATTCTGGGTTACAGATCTCCCAGAAGCTGCGTCGGCTACACTCAGGCAACAGGATTCCCATATACAGCGTATGCCTACTCTCAGACTACAGAACTCTTGGAAACAGCTTCTCTCTACATTCAACATACAGAACTACTGGAAACTGCATCTCTCTACACTTAGATTACAGAACTCCCGAAAGCTGCATCTGCTACACTCAGCATACAGAATACCCACACATAGCGAATGCCTAATTCCAGGATACGCAACTCCTGTAAACAGCTCCTCTCTACACCAAGGACAGCCAACTCCGGTAAACTGCTTCTCTCTACATCCAGGTAGCAGAGCTCCCATAAGTGGCGTGTCCTACACTCAGGATACAGAAATCCCAATTACTGCATATGCCTCTTGCTAGGCCACAGAACTCTTGGAAACAGTTTCTCTCTACACGCATATACAGAACTCTGGTACACAGTGTCTCACGACATGCAGGAGACAGAACGCCCATAAGCTGCGTGTGCTACACTCAGCATACAGAAAACCCGCGTATAGCGAATACCTGCTCATAGGCTCCAGAACTCTTGGAAACAGCTTCTCCCTACAACCTGATACACAACTTCGGTAAACTAACTGTGTCTCTCTAATTCTAGGTTGCAGATCTCCCAGAAGCTGCGTCTGCTGCACTCAGCATACAGAAAACCCGCATATACCGAATACCTATGCCCAGGCTACCGAAATCTTAGAAACAGCTTCTCTCTACACTCAACATACGGAACTCCTGGATACTGTATGTCTCTGCACTTAGGTTATGGAACTCCCGTAAGCTGCATCTCTTACACGCAGCATACCGAAAACCCGCATAGAGCGAATGCCTAATTCCAGGCTACCGAACTCCAGTCAATAGCTGCTCTCTACACCAAGGATAGCCAACTCCGGTACACTGCTTCTCTCTACATCCAGGTAGCAGAGCTCCCATAAGTGGCGTGTCCTACACTCAGGATACAGAAATCCCAATTACTGCATATGCCTCTTGCTAGGCCACAGAACTCTTGGAAACAGTTTCTCTCTACACGCATATACAGAACTCTGGTACACAGTGTCTCACGACATGCAGGAGACAGAACGCCCATAAGCTGCATGTGCTACACTCAGCATACAGAAAACCCGCGTATAGCGAATACCTGCTCATAGGCTACAGAACTCTTGGAAACAGCCTCTCCCTACACCAAGGATAGAGAACTCTTGGAAACTGCTTCTCTTTACAGCCAGGTTACTGAGCTCCTGTAAGCTGCATCTGCTACACTTAGGATACAGAAATCCCATACATTGCCTATGCCTATTGCCAGGCTCCAGAACTCTTGGAAACAGCTTCTCCCTACAACCTGATACACAACTTCGGTAAACTAACTGTGTCTCTCTAATTCTAGGTTGCAGATCTCCCAGAAGCTGCGTCTGCTGCACTCAGCATACAGAAAACCCGCATATACCGAATACCTATGCCCAGGCTACTGAAATCTTAGAAACAGCTTCTCTCTACACTCAACATACGGAACTCCTGGATACTGTATGTCTCTGCACTTAGGTTATGGAACTCCCGTAAGCTGCATCTCTTACACGCAGCATACCGAAAACCCGCATAGAGCGAATGCCTAATTCCAGGCTACCGAACTCCAGTCAATAGCTGCTCTCTACACCAAGGATAGCCAACTCCGGTACACTGCTTCTCTCTACATCCAGGTAGCAGAGCTCCCATAAGCGGCATCTCCTACACTCAGGATACAGAAATCCCAATTACTGCATATGCCTCTTGCCAGGTGACAGAACTCTTGGAAAGAGTTTCTCTCTACACCCCTATACAGAACTCTGGTAAACTGTGTCTCACGACATTCAAGATACAGAACGCCCATAAGCTGCGTCTGCCACACGCAGCGTACAGAAAACCCGCGTATAGCGAATACCTGCTCATAGGCTACAGAGTTCGTGGAAACAGCTTCTCCCTACACTCTGATACAGAACTTCGGTAAACTGTGTCTCTCTAATTCTGGGTTACAGATCTCCCAGAAGCTGCGTCGGCTACACTCAGGCAACAGGATTCCCATATACAGCGTATGCCTACTCTCAGACTACAGAACTCTTGGAAACAGCTTCTCTCTACATTCAACATACAGAACTACTGGAAACTGCATCTCTCTACACTTAGATTACAGAACTCCCGAAAGCTGCATCTGCTACACTCAGCATACAGAATACCCACACATAGCGAATGCCTAATTCCAGGATACGCAACTCCTGTAAACAGCTCCTCTCTACACCAAGGATAGCCAACTCCGGTAAACTGCTTCTCTCTACATCCAGGTAGCAGAGCTCCCATAGTGGCGTGTCCTACACTCAGGATACAGAAATCCCAATTACTGCATATGCCTCTTGCTAGGCCACAGAACTCTTGGAAACAGTTTCTCTCTACACGCATATACAGAACTCTGGTACACAGTGTCTCACGACATGCAGGAGACAGAACGCCCATAAGCTGCATGTGCTACACTCAGCATACAGAAAACCCGCGTATAGCGAATACCTGCTCATAGGCTACAGAACTCTTGGAAACAGCCTCTGCCTACACTAAGGATAGAGAACTCTTGGAAACTGCTTCTCTTTACAGCCAGGTTACTGAGCTCCTGTAAGCTGCATCTGCTACACTTAGGATACAGAAATCCCATACATTGCCTATGCCTATTGCCAGGCTCCAGAACTCTTGGAAACAGCTTCTCCCTACAACCTGATACACAACTTCGGTAAACTAACTGTGTCTCTCTAATTCTAGGTTGCAGATCTCCCAGAAGCTGCGTCTGCTGCACTCAGCATACAGAAAACCCGCATATACCGAATACCTATGCCCAGGCTACCGAAATCTTAGAAACAGCTTCTCTCTACACTCAACATACGGAACTCCTGGATACTGTATGTCTCTGCACTTAGGTTATGGAACTCCCGTAAGCTGCATCTCTTACACGCAGCATACCGAAAACCCGCATAGAGCGAATGCCTAATTCCAGGCTACCGAACTCCAGTCAATAGCTGCTCTCTACACCAAGGATAGCCAACTCCGGTACACTGCTTCTCTCTACATCCAGGTAGCAGAGCTCCCATAAGCGGCATCTCCTACACTCAGGATACAGAAATCCCAATTACTGCATATGCCTCTTGCCAGGCGACAGAACTCTTGGAAAGAGTTTCTCTCTACACCCCTATACAGAACTCTGGTAAACTGTGTCTCACGACATTCAAGATACAGAACGCCCATAAGCTGCGTCTGCCACACGCAGCATACAGAAAACCCGCGTATAGCGAATACCTGCTCATAGGCTACAGAGTTCGTGGAAACAGCTTCTCCCTACACTCTGATACAGAACTTCGGTAAACTGTGTCTCTCTAATTCTGGGTTACAGATCTCCCAGAAGCTGCGTCGGCTACACTCATGCAACAGGATTCCCATATACAGCGTATGCCTACTCTCAGACTACAGAACTCTTGGAAACAGCTTCTCTCTACATTCAACATACAGAACTACTGGAAACTGCATCTCTCTACACTTAGATTACAGAACTCCCGAAAGCTGCATCTGCTACACTCAGCATACAGAATACCCACACATAGCGAATGCCTAATTCCAGGATACGCAACTCCTGTAAACAGCTCCTCTCTACACCAAGGACAGCCAACTCCGGTAAACTGCTTCTCTCTACATCCAGGTAGCAGAGCTCCCATAAGTGGCGTGTCCTACACTCAGGATACAGAAATCCCAATTACTGCATATGCCTCTTGCTAGGCCACAGAACTCTTGGAAACAGTTTCTCTCTACACGCATATACAGAACTCTGGTAAACACTGTCTCACGACATGCAGGAGACAGAACGCCCATAAGCTGCGTGTGCTACACTCAGCATACAGAAAACCCGCGTATAGCGAATACCTGCTCATAGGCTCCAGAACTCTTGGAAACAGCTTCTCCCTACAACCTGATACACAACTTCGGTAAACTAACTGTGTCTCTCTAATTCTAGGTTGCAGATCTCCCAGAAGCTGCGTCTGCTGCACTCAGCATACAGAAAACCCGCATATACCGAATACCTATGCCCAGGCTACCGAAATCTTAGAAACAGCTTCTCTCTACACTCAACATACGGAACTCCTGGATACTGTATGTCTCTGCACTTAGGTTATGGAACTCCCGTAAGCTGCATCTCTTACACGCAGCATACCGAAAACCCGCATAGAGCGAATGCCTAATTCCAGGCTACCGAACTCCAGTCAATAGCTGCTCTCTACACCAAGGATAGCCAACTCCGGTACACTGCTTCTCTCTACATCCAGGTAGCAGAGCTCCCATAAGCGGCATCTCCTACACTCAGGATACAGAAATCCCAATTACTGCATATGCCTCTTGCCAGGCGACAGAACTCTTGGAAAGAGTTTCTCTCTACACCCCTATACAGAACTCTGGTAAACTGTGTCTCACGACATTCAAGATACAGAACGCCCATAAGCTGCGTCTGCCACACGCAGCATACAGAAAACCCGCGTATAGCGAATACCTGCTCATAGGCTACAGAGTTCGTGGAAACAGCTTCTCCCTACACTCTGATACAGAACTTCGGTAAACTGTGTCTCTCTAATTCTGGGTTACAGATCTCCCAGAAGCTGCGTCGGCTACACTCAGGCAACAGGATTCCCATATACAGCGTATGCCTACTCTCAGACTACAGAACTCTTGGAAACAGCTTCTCTCTACATTCAACATACAGAACTACTGGAAACTGCATCTCTCTACACTTAGATTACAGAACTCCCGAAAGCTGCATCTGCTACACTCAGCATACAGAATACCCACACATAGCGAATGCCTAATTCCAGGATACGCAACTCCTGTAAACAGCTCCTCTCTACACCAAGGATAGCCAACTCCGGTAAACTGCTTCTCTCTACATCCAGGTAGCAGAGCTCCCATAAGTGGCGTGTCCTACACTCAGGATACAGAAATCCCAATTACTGCATATGCCTCTTGCTAGGCCACAGAACTCTTGGAAACAGTTTCTCTCTACACGCATATACAGAACTCTGGTACACAGTGTCTCACGACATGCAGGAGACAGAACGCCCATAAGCTGCGTGTGCTACACTCAGCATACAGAAAACCCGCGTATAGCGAATACCTGCTCATAGGCTCCAGAACTCTTGGAAACAGCTTCTCCCTACAACCTGATACACAACTTCGGTAAACTAACTGTGTCTCTCTAATTCTAGGTTGCAGATCTCCCAGAAGCTGCGTCTGCTGCACTCAGCATACAGAAAACCCGCATATACCGAATACCTATGCCCAGGCTACCGAAATCTTAGAAACAGCTTCTCTCTACACTCAACATACGGAACTCCTGGATACTGTATGTCTCTGCACTTAGGTTATGGAACTCTCGTAAGCTGCATCTCTTACACGCAGCATACCGAAAACCCGCATAGAGCGAATGCCTAATTCCAGGCTACCGAACTCCAGTCAATAGCTGCTCTCTACACCAAGGATAGCCAACTCCGGTACACTGCTTCTCTCTACATCCAGGTAGCAGAGCTCCCATAAGCGGCATCTCCTACACTCAGGATACAGAAATCCCAATTACTGCATATGCCTCTTGCCAGGTGACAGAACTCTTGGAAAGAGTTTCTCTCTACACCCCTATACAGAACTCTGGTAAACTGTGTCTCACGACATTCAAGATACAGAACGCCCATAAGCTGCGTCTGCCACACGCAGCATACAGAAAACCCGCGTATAGCGAATACCTGCTCATAGGCTACAGAGTTCGTGGAAACAGCTTCTCCCTACACTCTGATACAGAACTTCGGTAAACTGTGTCTCTCTAATTCTGGGTTACAGATCTCCCAGAAGCTGCGTCGGCTACACTCAGGCAACAGGATTCCCATATACAGCGTATGCCTACTCTCAGACTACAGAACTCTTGGAAACAGCTTCTCTCTACATTCAACATACAGAACTACTGGAAACTGCATCTCTCTACACTTAGATTACAGAACTCCCGAAAGCTGCATCTGCTACACTCAGCATACAGAATACCCACACATAGCGAATGCCTAATTCCAGGATACGCAACTCCTGTAAACAGCTCCTCTCTACACCAAGGACAGCCAACTCCGGTAAACTGCTTCTCTCTACATCCAGGTAGCAGAGCTCCCATAAGTGGCGTGTCCTACACTCAGGATACAGAAATCCCAATTACTGCATATGCCTCTTGCTAGGCCACAGAACTCTTGGAAACAGTTTCTCTCTACACGCATATACAGAACTCTGGTACACAGTGTCTCACGACATGCAGGAGACAGAACGCCCATAAGCTGCGTGTGCTACACTCAGCATACAGAAAACCCGCGTATAGCGAATACCTGCTCATAGGCTCCAGAACTCTTGGAAACAGCTTCTCCCTACAACCTGATACACAACTTCGGTAAACTAACTGTGTCTCTCTAATTCTAGGTTGCAGATCTCCCAGAAGCTGCGTCTGCTGCACTCAGCATACAGAAAACCCGCATATACCGAATACCTATGCCCAGGCTACCGAAATCTTAGAAACAGCTTCTCTCTACACTCAACATACGGAACTCCTGGATACTGTATGTCTCTGCACTTAGGTTATGGAACTCCCGTAAGCTGCATCTCTTACACGCAGCATACCGAAAACCCGCATAGAGCGAATGCCTAATTCCAGGCTACCGAACTCCAGTCAATAGCTGCTCTCTACACCAAGGATATCCAACTCCGGTACACTGCTTCTCTCTACATCCAGGTAGCAGAGCTCCCATAAGCGGCATCTCCTACACTCAGGATACAGAAATCCCAATTACTGCATATGCCTCTTGCCAGGTGACAGAACTCTTGGAAAGAGTTTCTCTCTACACCCCTATACAGAACTCTGGTAAACTGTGTCTCACGACATTCAAGATACAGAACGCCCATAAGCTGCGTCTGCCACACGCAGCATACAGAAAACCCGCGTATAGCGAATACCTGCTCATAGGCTACAGAGTTCGTGGAAACAGCTTCTCCCTACACTCTGATACAGAACTTCGGTAAACTGTGTCTCTCTAATTCTGGGTTACAGATCTCCCAGAAGCTGCGTCGGCTACACTCAGGCAACAGGATTCCCATATACAGCGTATGCCTACTCTCAGACTACAGAACTCTTGGAAACAGCTTCTCTCTACATTCAACATACAGAACTACTGGAAACTGCATCTCTCTACACTTAGATTACAGAACTCCCGAAAGCTGCATCTGCTACACTCAGCATACAGAATACCCACACATAGCGAATGCCTAATTCCAGGATACGCAACTCCTGTAAACAGCTCCTCTCTACACCAAGGATAGCCAACTCCGGTAAACTGCTTCTCTCTACATCCAGGTAGCAGAGCTCCCATAAGTGGCGTGTCCTACACTCAGGATACAGAAATCCCAATTACTGCATATGCCTCTTGCTAGGCCACAGAACTCTTGGAAACAGTTTCTCTCTACACGCATATACAGAACTCTGGTAAACACTGTCTCACGACATGCAGGAGACAGAACGCCCATAAGCTGCGTGTGCTACACTCAGCATACAGAAAACCCGCGTATAGCGAATACCTGCTCATAGGCTCCAGAACTCTTGGAAACAGCTTCTCCCTACAACCTGATACACAACTTCGGTAAACTAACTGTGTCTCTCTAATTCTAGGTTGCAGATCTCCCAGAAGCTGCGTCTGCTGCACTCAGCATACAGAAAACCCGCATATACCGAATACCTATGCCCAGGCTACCGAAATCTTAGAAACAGCTTCTCTCTACACTCAACATACGGAACTCCTGGATACTGTATGTCTCTGCACTTAGGTTATGGAACTCCCGTAAGCTGCATCTCTTACACGCAGCATACCGAAAACCCGCATAGAGCGAATGCCTAATTCCAGGCTACCGAACTCCAGTCAATAGCTGCTCTCTACACCAAGGATAGCCAACTCCGGTACACTGCTTCTCTCTACATCCAGGTAGCAGAGCTCCCATAAGCGGCATCTCCTACACTCAGGATACAGAAATCCCAATTACTGCATATGCCTCTTGCCAGGCGACAGAACTCTTGGAAAGAGTTTCTCTCTACACCCCTATACAGAACTCTGGTAAACTGTGTCTCACGACATTCAAGATACAGAACGCCCATAAGCTGCGTCTGCCACACGCAGCATACAGAAAACCCGCGTATAGCGAATACCTGCTCATAGGCTACAGAGTTCGTGGAAACAGCTTCTCCCTACACTCTGATACAGAACTTCGGTAAACTGTGTCTCTCTAATTCTGGGTTACAGATCTCCCAGAAGCTGCGTCGGCTACACTCAGGCAACAGGATTCCCATATACAGCGTATGCCTACTCTCAGACTACAGAACTCTTGGAAACAGCTTCTCTCTACATTCAACATACAGAACTACTGGAAACTGCATCTCTCTACACTTAGATTACAGAACTCCCGAAAGCTGCATCTGCTACACTCAGCATACAGAATACCCACACATAGCGAATGCCTAATTCCAGGATACGCAACTCCTGTAAACAGCTCCTCTCTACACCAAGGATAGCCAACTCCGGTAAACTGCTTCTCTCTACATCCAGGTAGCAGAGCTCCCATAAGTGGCGTGTCCTACACTCAGGATACAGAAATCCCAATTACTGCATATGCCTCTTGCTAGGCCACAGAACTCTTGGAAACAGTTTCTCTCTACACGCATATACAGAACTCTGGTAAACACTGTCTCACGACATGCAGGAGACAGAACGCCCATAAGCTGCGTGTGCTACACTCAGCATACAGAAAACCCGCGTATAGCGAATACCTGCTCATAGGCTCCAGAACTCTTGGAAACAGCTTCTCCCTACAACCTGATACACAACTTCGGTAAACTAACTGTGTCTCTCTAATTCTAGGTTGCAGATCTCCCAGAAGCTGCGTCTGCTGCACTCAGCATACAGAAAACCCGCATATACCGAATACCTATGCCCAGGCTACCGAAATCTTAGAAACAGCTTCTCTCTACACTCAACATACGGAACTCCTGGATACTGTATGTCTCTGCACTTAGGTTATGGAACTCCCGTAAGCTGCATCTCTTACACGCAGCATACCGAAAACCCGCATAGAGCGAATGCCTAATTCCAGGCTACCGAACTCCAGTCAATAGCTGCTCTCTACACCAAGGATAGCCAACTCCGGTACACTGCTTCTCTCTACATCCAGGTAGCAGAGCTCCCATAAGCGGCATCTCCTACACTCAGGATACAGAAATCCCAATTACTGCATATGCCTCTTGCCAGGCGACAGAACTCTTGGAAAGAGTTTCTCTCTACACCCCTATACAGAACTCTGGTAAACTGTGTCTCACGACATTCAAGATACAGAACGCCCATAAGCTGCGTCTGCCACACGCAGCATACAGAAAACCCGCGTATAGCGAATACCTGCTCATAGGCTACAGAGTTCGTGGAAACAGCTTCTCCCTACACTCTGATACAGAACTTCGGTAAACTGTGTCTCTCTAATTCTGGGTTACAGATCTCCCAGAAGCTGCGTCGGCTACACTCAGGCAACAGGATTCCCATATACAGCGTATGCCTACTCTCAGACTACAGAACTCTTGGAAACAGCTTCTCTCTACATTCAACATACAGAACTACTGGAAACTGCATCTCTCTACACTTAGATTACAGAACTCCCGAAAGCTGCATCTGCTACACTCAGCATACAGAATACCCACACATAGCGAATGCCTAATTCCAGGATACGCAACTCCTGTAAACAGCTCCTCTCTACACCAAGGATAGCCAACTCCGGTAAACTGCTTCTCTCTACATCCAGGTAGCAGAGCTCCCATAAGTGGCGTGTCCTACACTCAGGATACAGAAATCCCAATTACTGCATATGCCTCTTGCTAGGCCACAGAACTCTTGGAAACAGTTTCTCTCTACACGCATATACAGAACTCTGGTAAACACTGTCTCACGACATGCAGGAGACAGAACGCCCATAAGCTGCGTGTGCTACACTCAGCATACAGAAAACCCGCGTATAGCGAATACCTGCTCATAGGCTCCAGAACTCTTGGAAACAGCTTCTCCCTACACTCTGATACACAACTTCGGTAAACTAACTGTGTCTCTCTAATTCTAGGTTGCAGATCTCCCAGAAGCTGCGTCTGCTGCACTCAGCATACAGAAAACCCGCATATACCGAATACCTATGCCCAGGCTACCGAAATCTTAGAAACAGCTTCTCTCTACACTCAACATACGGAACTCCTGGATACTGTATGTCTCTGCACTTAGGTTATGGAACTCCCGTAAGCTGCATCTCTTACACGCAGCATACCGAAAACCCGCATAGAGCGAATGCCTAATTCCAGGCTACCGAACTCCAGTCAATAGCTGCTCTCTACACCAAGGATAGCCAACTCCGGTACACTGCTTCTCTCTACATCCAGGTAGCAGAGCTCCCATAAGCGGCATCTCCTACACTCAGGATACAGAAATCCCAATTACTGCATATGCCTCTTGCCAGGTGACAGAACTCTTGGAAAGAGTTTCTCTCTACACCCCTATACAGAACTCTGGTAAACTGTGTCTCACGACATTCAAGATACAGAACGCCCATAAGCTGCGTCTGCCACACGCAGCATACAGAAAACCCGCGTATAGCGAATACCTGCTCATAGGCTACAGAGTTCGTGGAAACAGCTTCTCCCTACACTCTGATACAGAACTTCGGTAAACTGTGTCTCTCTAATTCTGGGTTACAGATCTCCCAGAAGCTGCGTCGGCTACACTCAGGCAACAGGATTCCCATATACAGCGTATGCCTACTCTCAGACTACAGAACTCTTGGAAACAGCTTCTCTCTACATTCAACATACAGAACTACTGGAAACTGCATCTCTCTACACTTAGATTACAGAACTCCCGAAAGCTGCATCTGCTACACTCAGCATACAGAATACCCACACATAGCGAATGCCTAATTCCAGGATACGCAACTCCTGTAAACAGCTCCTCTCTACACCAAGGACAGCCAACTCCGGTAAACTGCTTCTCTCTACATCCAGGTAGCAGAGCTCCCATAAGTGGCGTGTCCTACACTCAGGATACAGAAATCCCAATTACTGCATATGCCTCTTGCTAGGCCACAGAACTCTTGGAAACAGTTTCTCTCTACACGCATATACAGAACTCTGGTAAACACTGTCTCACGACATGCAGGAGACAGAACGCCCATAAGCTGCGTGTGCTACACTCAGCATACAGAAAACCCGCGTATAGCGAATACCTGCTCATAGGCTCCAGAACTCTTGGAAACAGCTTCTCCCTACAACCTGATACACAACTTCGGTAAACTAACTGTGTCTCTCTAATTCTAGGTTGCAGATCTCCCAGAAGCTGCGTCTGCTGCACTCAGCATACAGAAAACCCGCATATACCGAATACCTATGCCCAGGCTACCGAAATCTTAGAAACAGCTTCTCTCTACACTCAACATACGGAACTCCTGGATACTGTATGTCTCTGCACTTAGGTTATGGAACTCCCGTAAGCTGCATCTCTTACACGCAGCATACCGAAAACCCGCATAGAGCGAATGCCTAATTCCAGGCTACCGAACTCCAGTCAATAGCTGCTCTCTACACCAAGGATAGCCAACTCCGGTACACTGCTTCTCTCTACATCCAGGTAGCAGAGCTCCCATAAGCGGCATCTCCTACACTCAGGATACAGAAATCCCAATTACTGCATATGCCTCTTGCCAGGCGACAGAACTCTTGGAAAGAGTTTCTCTCTACACCCCTATACAGAACTCTGGTAAACTGTGTCTCACGACATTCAAGATACAGAACGCCCATAAGCTGCGTCTGCCACACGCAGCATACAGAAAACCCGCGTATAGCGAATACCTGCTCATAGGCTACAGAGTTCGTGGAAACAGCTTCTCCCTACACTCTGATACAGAACTTCGGTAAACTGTGTCTCTCTAATTCTGGGTTACAGATCTCCCAGAAGCTGCGTCGGCTACACTCAGGCAACAGGATTCCCATATACAGCGTATGCCTACTCTCAGACTACAGAACTCTTGGAAACAGCTTCTCTCTACATTCAACATACAGAACTACTGGAAACTGCATCTCTCTACACTTAGATTACAGAACTCCCGAAAGCTGCATCTGCTACACTCAGCATACAGAATACCCACACATAGCGAATGCCTAATTCCAGGATACGCAACTCCTGTAAACAGCTCCTCTCTACACCAAGGATAGCCAACTCCGGTAAACTGCTTCTCTCTACATCCAGGTAGCAGAGCTCCCATAAGTGGCGTGTCCTACACTCAGGATACAGAAATCCCAATTACTGCATATGCCTCTTGCTAGGCCACAGAACTCTTGGAAACAGTTTCTCTCTACACGCATATACAGAACTCTGGTACACAGTGTCTCACGACATGCAGGAGACAGAACGCCCATAAGCTGCGTGTGCTACACTCAGCATACAGAAAACCCGCGTATAGCGAATACCTGCTCATAGGCTCCAGAACTCTTGGAAACAGCTTCTCCCTACACTCTGATACACAACTTCGGTAAACTAACTGTGTCTCTCTAATTCTAGGTTGCAGATCTCCCAGAAGCTGCGTCTGCTGCACTCAGCATACAGAAAACCCGCATATACCGAATACCTATGCCCAGGCTACCGAAATCTTAGAAACAGCTTCTCTCTATACTCAACATACGGAACTCCTGGATACTGTATGTCTCTGCACTTAGGTTATGGAACTCCCGTAAGCTGCATCTCTTACACGCAGCATACCGAAAACCCGCATAGAGCGAATGCCTAATTCCAGGATACCGAACTCCAGTCAATAGCTGCTCTCTACACCAAGGATAGCCAACTCCGGTACACTGCTTCTCTCTACATCCAGGTAGCAGAGCTCCCATAAGCGGCATCTCCTACACTCAGGATACAGAAATCCCAATTACTGCATATGCCTCTTGCCAGGTGACAGAACTCTTGGAAAGAGTTTCTCTCTACACCCCTATACAGAGCTCTGGTAAACTGTGTCTCACGACATTCAAGATACAGAACGCCCATAAGCTGCGTCTGCCACACGCAGCATACAGAAAACCCGCGTATAGCGAATACCTGCTCATAGGCTACAGAGTTCGTGGAAACAGCTTCTCCCTACACTCTGATACAGAACTTCGGTCAACTGTGTCTCTCTAATTCTGGGTTACAGATCTCCCAGAAGCTGCGTCGGCTACACTCAGGCAACAGGATTCCCATATACAGCGTATGCCTACTCTCAGACTACAGAACTCTTGGAAACAGCTTCTCTCTACATTCAACATACAGAACTACTGGAAACTGCATCTCTCTACACTTAGATTACAGAACTCCCGAAAGCTGCATCTGCTACACTCAGCATACAGAATACCCACACATAGCGAATGCCTAATTCCAGGATACGCAACTCCTGTAAACAGCTCCTCTCTACACCAAGGATAGCCAACTCCGGTAAACTGCTTCTCTCTACATCCAGGTAGCAGAGCTCCCATAAGTGGCGTGTCCTACACTCAGGATACAGAAATCCCAATTACTGCATATGCCTCTTGCTAGGCCACAGAACTCTTGGAAACAGTTTCTCTCTACACGCATATACAGAACTCTGGTAAACACTGTCTCACGACATGCAGGAGACAGAACGCCCATAAGCTGCGTGTGCTACACTCAGCATACAGAAAACCCGCGTATAGCGAATACCTGCTCATAGGCTCCAGAACTCTTGGAAACAGCTTCTCCCTACACTCTGATACACAACTTCGGTAAACTAACTGTGTCTCTCTAATTCTAGGTTGCAGATCTCCCAGAAGCTGCGTCTGCTGCACTCAGCATACAGAAAACCCGCATATACCGAATACCTATGCCCAGGCTACCGAAATCTTAGAAACAGCTTCTCTCTACACTCAACATACGGAACTCCTGGATACTGTATGTCTCTGCACTTAGGTTATGGAACTCCCGTAAGCTGCATCTCTTACACGCAGCATACCGAAAACCCGCATAGAGCGAATGCCTAATTCCAGGCTACCGAACTCCAGTCAATAGCTGCTCTCTACACCAAGGATAGCCAACTCCGGTACACTGCTTCTCTCTACATCCAGGTAGCAGAGCTCCCATAAGCGGCATCTCCTACACTCAGGATACAGAAATCCCAATTACTGCATATGCCTCTTGCCAGGTGACAGAACTCTTGGAAAGAGTTTCTCTCTACACCCCTATACAGAACTCTGGTAAACTGTGTCTCACGACATTCAAGATACAGAACGCCCATAAGCTGCGTCTGCCACACGCAGCATACAGAAAACCCGCGTATAGCGAATACCTGCTCATAGGCTACAGAGTTCGTGGAAACAGCTTCTCCCTACACTCTGATACAGAACTTCGGTAAACTGTGTCTCTCTAATTCTGGGTTACAGATCTCCCAGAAGCTGCGTCGGCTACACTCAGGCAACAGGATTCCCATATACAGCGTATGCCTACTCTCAGACTACAGAACTCTTGGAAACAGCTTCTCTCTACATTCAACATACAGAACTACTGGAAACTGCATCTCTCTACACTTAGATTACAGAACTCCCGAAAGCTGCATCTGCTACACTCAGCATACAGAATACCCACACATAGCGAATGCCTAATTCCAGGATACGCAACTCCTGTAAACAGCTCCTCTCTACACCAAGGATAGCCAACTCCGGTAAACTGCTTCTCTCTACATCCAGGTAGCAGAGCTCCCATAAGTGGCGTGTCCCACACTCAGGATACAGAAATCCCAATTACTGCATATGCCTCTTGCTAGGCCACAGAACTCTTGGAAACAGTTTCTCTCTACACGCATATATAGAACTCTGGTACACAGTGTCTCACGACATGCAGGAGACAGAACGCCCATAAGCTGCGTGTGCTACACTCAGCATACAGAAAACCCGCGTATAGCGAATACCTGCTCATAGGCTCCAGAACTCTTGGAAACAGCTTCTCCCTACAACCTGATACACAACTTCGGTAAACTAACTGTGTCTCTCTAATTCTAGGTTGCAGATCTCCCAGAAGCTGCGTCTGCTGCACTCAGCATACAGAAAACCCGCATATACCGAATACCTATGCCCAGGCTACCGAAATCTTAGAAACAGCTTCTCTCTACACTCAACATACGGAACTCCTGGATACTGTATGTCTCTGCACTTAGGTTATGGAACTCCCGTAAGCTGCATCTCTTACACGCAGCATACCGAAAACCCGCATAGAGCGAATGCCTAATTCCAGGCTACCGAACTCCAGTCAATAGCTGCTCTCTACACCAAGGATAGCCAACTCCGGTACACTGCTTCTCTCTACATCCAGGTAGCAGAGCTCCCATAAGCGGCATCTCCTACACTCAGGATACAGAAATCCCAATTACTGCATATGCCTCTTGCCAGGCGACAGAACTCTTGGAAAGAGTTTCTCTCTACACCCCTATACAGAACTCTGGTAAACTGTGTCTCACGACATTCAAGATACAGAACGCCCATAAGCTGCGTCTGCCACACGCAGCATACAGAAAACCCGCGTATAGCGAATACCTGCTCATAGGCTACAGAGTTCGTGGAAACAGCTTCTCCCTACACTCTGATACAGAACTTCGGTAAACTGTGTTTCTCTAATTCTGGGTTACAGATCTCCCAGAAGCTGCGTCGGCTACACTCAGGCAACAGGATTCCCATATACAGCGTATGCCTACTCTCAGACTACAGAACTCTTGGAAACAGCTTCTCTCTACATTCAACATACAGAACTACTGGAAACTGCATCTCTCTACACTTAGATTACAGAACTCCCGAAATCTGCATCTGCTACACTCAGCATACAGAATACCCACACATAGCGAATGCCTAATTCCAGGATACGCAACTCCTGTAAACAGCTCCTCTCTACACCAAGGATAGCCAACTCCGGTAAACTGCTTCTCTCTACATCCAGGTAGCAGAGCTCCCATAAGTGGCGTGTCCTACACTCAGGATACAGAAATCCCAATTACTGCATATGCCTCTTGCTAGGCCACAGAACTCTTGGAAACAGTTTCTCTCTACACGCATATACAGAACTCTGGTACACAGTGTCTCACGACATGCAGGAGACAGAACGCCCATAAGCTGCGTGTGCTACACTCAGCATACAGAAAACCCACGTATAGGAATACCTATGCCCAGGCTACCGAAATCTTAGAAACAGCTTCTCTCTACACTCAACATACGGAACTCCTGGATACTGTATGTCTCTGCACTTAGGTTATGGAACTCCCGTAATCTGCATCTCTTACACGCAGCATACCGAAAACCCGCATAGAGCGAATGCCTAATTCCAGGCTACCGAACTCCAGTCAATAGCTGCTCTCTACACCAAGGATAGCCAACTCCGGTACACTGCTTCTCTCTACATCCAGGTAGCAGAGCTCCCATAAGCGGCATCTCCTACACTCAGGATACAGAAATCCCAATTACTGCATATGCCTCTTGCCAGGTGACAGAACTCTTGGAAAGAGTTTCTCTCTACACCCCTATACAGAACTCTGGTAAACTGTGTCTCACGACATTCAAGATACAGAACGCCCATAAGCTGCGTCTGCCACACGCAGCATACAGAAAACCCGCGTATAGCGAATACCTGCTCATAGGCTACAGAGTTCGTGGAAACAGCTTCTCCCTACACTCTGATACAGAACTTCGGTAAACTGTGTCTCTCTAATTCTGGGTTACAGATCTCCCAGAAGCTGCGTCGGCTACACTCAGGCAACAGGATTCCCATATACAGCGTATGCCTACTCTCAGACTACAGAACTCTTGGAAACAGCTTCTCTCTACATTCAACATACAGAACTACTGGAAACTGCATCTCTCTACACTTAGATTACAGAACTCCCGAAAGCTGCATCTGCTACACTCAGCATACAGAATACCCACACATAGCGAATGCCTAATTCCAGGATACGCAACTCCTGTAAACAGCTCCTCTCTACACCAAGGATAGCCAACTCCGGTAAACTGCTTCTCTCTACATCCAGGTAGCAGAGCTCCCATAAGTGGCGTGTCCTACACTCAGGATACAGAAATCCCAATTACTGCATATGCCTCTTGCTAGGCCACAGAACTCTTGGAAACAGTTTCTCTCTACACGCATATACAGAACTCTGGTACACAGTGTCTCACGACATGCAGGAGACAGAACGCCCATAAGCTGCGTGTGCTACACTCAGCATACAGAAAACCCGCGTATAGCGAATACCTGCTCATAGGCTCCAGAACTCTTGGAAACAGCTTCTCCCTACAACCTGATACACAACTTCGGTAAACTAACTGTGTCTCTCTAATTCTAGGTTGCAGATCTCCCAGAAGCTGCGTCTGCTGCACTCAGCATACAGAAAACCCGCATATACCGAATACCTATGCCCAGGCTACCGAAATCTTAGAAACAGCTTCTCTCTACACTCAACATACGGAACTCCTGGATACTGTATGTCTCTGCACTTAGGTTATGGAACTCCCGTAAGCTGCATCTCTTACACGCAGCATACCGAAAACCCGCATAGAGCGAATGCCTAATTCCAGGCTACCGAACTCCAGTCAATAGCTGCTCTCTACACCAAGGATAGCCAACTCCGGTACACTGCTTCTCTCTACATCCAGGTAGCAGAGCTCCCATAAGCGGCATCTCCTACACTCAGGATACAGAAATCCCAATTACTGCATATGCCTCTTGCCAGGTGACAGAACTCTTGGAAAGAGTTTCTCTCTACACCCCTATACAGAACTCTGGTAAACTGTGTCTCACGACATTCAAGATACAGAACGCCCATAAGCTGCGTCTGCCACACGCAGCATACAGAAAACCCGCGTATAGCGAATACCTGCTCATAGGCTACAGAGTTCGTGGAAACAGCTTCTCCCTACACTCTGATACAGAACTTCGGTAAACTGTGTCTCTCTAATTCTGGGTTACAGATCTCCCAGAAGCTGCGTCGGCTACACTCAGGCAACAGGATTCCCATATACAGCGTATGCCTACTCTCAGACTACAGAACTCTTGGAAACAGCTTCTCTCTACATTCAACATACAGAACTACTGGAAACTGCATCTCTCTACACTTAGATTACAGAACTCCCGAAAGCTGCATCTGCTACACTCAGCATACAGAATACCCACACATAGCGAATGCCTAATTCCAGGATACGCAACTCCTGTAAACAGCTCCTCTCTACACCAAGGATAGCCAACTCCGGTAAACTGCTTCTCTCTACATCCAGGTAGCAGAGCTCCCATAAGTGGCGTGTCCTACACTCAGGATACAGAAATCCCAATTACTGCATATGCCTCTTGCTAGGCCACAGAACTCTTGGAAACAGTTTCTCTCTACACGCATATACAGAACTCTGGTACACAGTGTCTCACGACATGCAGGAGACAGAACGCCCATAAGCTGCGTGTGCTACACTCAGCATACAGAAAACCCGCGTATAGCGAATACCTGCTCATAGGCTCCAGAACTCTTGGAAACAGCTTCTCCCTACACTCTGATACACAACTTCGGTAAACTAACTGTGTCTCTCTAATTCTAGGTTGCAGATCTCCCAGAAGCTGCGTCTGCTGCACTCAGCATACAGAAAACCCGCATATACCGAATACCTATGCCCAGGCTACCGAAATCTTAGAAACAGCTTCTCTCTACACTCAACATACGGAACTCCTGGATACTGTATGTCTCTGCACTTAGGTTATGGAACTCCCGTAAGCTGCATCTCTTACACGCAGCATACCGAAAACCCGCATAGAGCGAATGCCTAATTCCAGGCTACCGAACTCCAGTCAATAGCTGCTCTCTACACCAAGGATAGCGAACTCCGGTACACTGCTTCTCTCTACATCCAGGTAGCAGAGCTCCCATAAGCGGCATCTCCTACACTCAGGATACAGAAATCCCAATTACTGCATATGCCTCTTGCCAGGCGACAGAACTCTTGGAAAGAGTTTCTCTCTACACCCTTATACAGAACTCTGGTAAACTGTGTCTCACTACATTCAAGATACAGAACGCCCATAAGCTGCGTCTGCCACACGCAGCATACAGAAAACCCGCGTATAGCGAATACCTGCTCATAGGCTACAGAGTTCGTGGAAACAGCTTCTCCCTACACTCTGATACAGAACTTCGGTAAACTGTGTTTCTCTAATTCTGGGTTACAGATCTCCCAGAAGCTGCGTCGGCTACACTCAGGCAACAGGATTCCCATATACAGCGTATGCCTACTCTCAGACTACAGAACTCTTGGAAACAGCTTCTCTCTACATTCAACATACAGAACTACTGGAAACTGCATCTCTCTACACTTAGATTACAGAACTCCCGAAAGCTGCATCTGCTACACTCAGCATACAGAATACCCACACATAGCGAATGCCTAATTCCAGGATACGCAACTCCTGTAAACAGCTCCTCTCTACACCAAGGACAGCCAACTCCGGTAAACTGCTTCTCTCTACATCCAGGTAGCAGAGCTCCCATAAGTGGCGTGTCCTACACTCAGGATACAGAAATCCCAATTACTGCATATGCCTCTTGCTAGGCCACAGAACTCTTGGAAACAGTTTCTCTCTACACGCATATACAGAACTCTGGTACACAGTGTCTCACGACATGCAGGAGACAGAACACCCATAAGCTGCGTGTGCTACACTCAGCATACAGAAAACCCGCGTATAGCGAATACCTGCTCATAGGCTCCAGAACTCTTGGAAACAGCTTCTCCCTACAACCTGATACACAACTTCGGTAAACTAACTGTGTCTCTCTAATTCTAGGTTGCAGATCTCCCAGAAGCTGCGTCTGCTGCACTCAGCATACAGAAAACCCGCATATACCGAATACCTATGCCCAGGCTACCGAAATCTTAGAAACAGCTTCTCTCTACACTCAACATACGGAACTCCTGGATACTGTATGTCTCTGCACTTAGGTTATGGAACTCCCGTAAGCTGCATCTCTTACACGCAGCATACCGAAAACCCGCATAGAGCGAATGCCTAATTCCAGGCTACCGAACTCCAGTCAATAGCTGCTCTCTACACCAAGGATAGCGAACTCCGGTACACTGCTTCTCTCTACATCCAGGTAGCAGAGCTCCCATAAGCGGCATCTCCTACACTCAGGATACAGAAATCCCAATTACTGCATATGCCTCTTGCCAGGCGACAGAACTCTTGGAAAGAGTTTCTCTCTACACCCCTATACAGAACTCTGGTAAACTGTGTCTCACGACATTCAAGATACAGAACGCCCATAAGCTGCGTCTGCCACACGCAGCATACAGAAAACCCGCGTATAGCGAATACCTGCTCATAGGCTACAGAGTTCGTGGAAACAGCTTCTCCCTACACTCTGATACAGAACTTCGGTAAACTGTGTCTCTCTAATTCTGGGTTACAGATCTCCCAGAAGCTGCGTCGGCTACACTCAGGCAACAGGATTCCCATATACAGCGTATGCCTACTCTCAGACTACAGAACTCTTGGAAACAGCTTCTCTCTACATTCAACATACAGAACTACTGGAAACTGCATCTCTCTACACTTAGATTACAGAACTCCCGAAAGCTGCATCTGCTACACTCAGCATACAGAATACCCACACATAGCGAATGCCTAATTCCAGGATACGCAACTCCTGTAAACAGCTCCTCTCTACACCAAGGATAGCCAACTCCGGTAAACTGCTTCTCTCTACATCCAGGTAGCAGAGCTCCCATAAGTGGCGTGTCCTACACTCAGGATACAGAAATCCCAATTACTGCATATGCCTCTTGCTAGGCCACAGAACTCTTGGAAACAGTTTCTCTCTACACGCATATACAGAACTCTGGTACACAGTGTCTCACGACATGCAGGAGACAGAACGCCCATAAGCTGCGTGTGCTACACTCAGCATACAGAAAACCCACGTATAGGAATACCTATGCCCAGGCTACCGAAATCTTAGAAACAGCTTCTCTCTACACTCAACATACGGAACTCCTGGATACTGTATGTCTCTGCACTTAGGTTATGGAACTCCCGTAAGCTGCATCTCTTACACGCAGCATACCGAAAACCCGCATAGAGCGAATGCCTAATTCCAGGCTACCGAACTCCAGTCAATAGCTGCTCTCTACACCAAGGATAGCCAACTCCGGTACACTGCTTCACTCTACATCCAGGTAGCAGAGCTCCCATAAGCGGCATCTCCTACACTCAGGATACAGAAATCCCAATTACTGCATATGCCTCTTGCCAGGCGACAGAACTCTTGGAAAGAGTTTCTCTCTACACCCTTATACAGAACTCTGGTAAACTGTGTCTCACTACATTCAAGATACAGAACGCCCATAAGCTGCGTCTGCCACACGCAGCATACAGAAAACCCGCGTATAGCGAATACCTGCTCATAGGCTACAGAGTTCGTGGAAACAGCTTCTCCCTACACTCTGATACAGAACTTCGGTCAACTGTGTCTCTCTAATTCTGGGTTACAGATCTCCCAGAAGCTGCGTCGGCTACACTCAGGCAACAGGATTCCCATATACAGCGTATGCCTACTCTCAGACTACAGAACTCTTGGAAACAGCTTCTCTCTACATTCAACATACAGAACTACTGGAAACTGCATCTCTCTACACTTAGATTACAGAACTCCCGAAAGCTGCATCTGCTACACTCAGCATACAGAATACCCACACATAGCGAATGCCTAATTCCAGGATACGCAACTCCTGTAAACAGCTCCTCTCTACACCAAGGACAGCCAACTCCGGTAAACTGCTTCTCTCTACATCCAGGTAGCAGAGCTCCCATAAGTGGCGTGTCCTACACTCAGGATACAGAAATCCCAATTACTGCATATGCCTCTTGCTAGGCCACAGAACTCTTGGAAACAGTTTCTCTCTACACGCATATACAGAACTCTGGTACACAGTGTCTCACGACATGCAGGAGACAGAACGCCCATAAGCTGCGTGTGCTACACTCAGCATACAGAAAACCCGCGTATAGCGAATACCTGCTCATAGGCTCCAGAACTCTTGGAAACAGCTTCTCCCTACAACCTGATACACAACTTCGGTAAACTAACTGTGTCTCTCTAATTCTAGGTTGCAGATCTCCCAGAAGCTGCGTCTGCTGCACTCAGCATACAGAAAACCCGCATATACCGAATACCTATGCCCAGGCTACCGAAATCTTAGAAACAGCTTCTCTCTACACTCAACATACGGAACTCCTGGATACTGTATGTCTCTGCACTTAGGTTATGGAACTCCCGTAAGCTGCATCTCTTACACGCAGCATACCGAAAACCCGCATAGAGCGAATGCCTAATTCCAGGCTACCGAACTCCAGTCAATAGCTGCTCTCTACACCAAGGATAGCCAACTCCGGTACACTGCTTCTCTCTACATCCAGGTAGCAGAGCTCCCATAAGCGGCATCTCCTACACTCAGGATACAGAAATCCCAATTACTGCATATGCCTCTTGCCAGGCGACAGAACTCTTGGAAAGAGTTTCTCTCTACACCCCTATACAGAACTCTGGTAAACTGTGTCTCACGACATTCAAGATACAGAACGCCCATAAGCTGCGTCTGCCACACGCAGCATACAGAAAACCCGCGTATAGCGAATACCTGCTCATAGGCTACAGAGTTCGTGGAAACAGCTTCTCCCTACACTCTGATACAGAACTTCGGTAAACTGTGTCTCTCTAATTCTGGGTTACAGATCTCCCAGAAGCTGCGTCGGCTACACTCAGGCAACAGGATTCCCATATACAGCGTATGCCTACTCTCAGACTACAGAACTCTTGGAAACAGCTTCTCTCTACATTCAACATACAGAACTACTGGAAACTGCATCTCTCTACACTTAGATTACAGAACTCCCGAAAGCTGCATCTGCTACACTCAGCATACAGAATACCCACACATAGCGAATGCCTAATTCCAGGATACGCAACTCCTGTAAACAGCTCCTCTCTACACCAAGGATAGCCAACTCCGGTAAACTGCTTCTCTCTACATCCAGGTAGCAGAGCTCCCATAAGTGGCGTGTCCTACACTCAGGATACAGAAATCCCAATTACTGCATATGCCTCTTGCTAGGCCACAGAACTCTTGGAAACAGTTTCTCTCTACACGCATATACAGAACTCTGGTACACAGTGTCTCACGACATGCAGGAGACAGAACGCCCATAAGCTGCGTGTGCTACACTCAGCATACAGAAAACCCGCGTATAGCGAATACCTGCTCATAGGCTCCAGAACTCTTGGAAACAGCTTCTCCCTACACTCTGATACACAACTTCGGTAAACTAACTGTGTCTCTCTAATTCTAGGTTGCAGATCTCCCAGAAGCTGCGTCTGCTGCACTCAGCATACAGAAAACCCGCATATACCGAATACCTATGCCCAGGCTACCGAAATCTTAGAAACAGCTTCTCTCTACACTCAACATACGGAACTCCTGGATACTGTATGTCTCTGCACTTAGGTTATGGAACTCCCGTAAGCTGCATCTCTTACACGCAGCATACCGAAAACCCGCATAGAGCGAATGCCTAATTCCAGGCTACCGAACTCCAGTCAATAGCTGCTCTCTACACCAAGGATAGCGAACTCCGGTACACTGCTTCTCTCTACATCCAGGTAGCAGAGCTCCCATAAGCGGCATCTCCTACACTCAGGATACAGAAATCCCAATTACTGCATATGCCTCTTGCCAGGCGACAGAACTCTTGGAAAGAGTTTCTCTCTACACCCCTATACAGAACTCTGGTAAACTGTGTCTCACGACATTCAAGATACAGAACGCCCATAAGCTGCGTCTGCCACACGCAGCATACAGAAAACCCGCGTATAGCGAATACCTGCTCATAGGCTACAGAGTTCGTGGAAACAGCTTCTCCCTACACTCTGATACAGAACTTCGGTAAACTGTGTCTCTCTAATTCTGGGTTACAGATCTCCCAGAAGCTGCGTCGGCTACACTCAGGCAACAGGATTCCCATATACAGCGTATGCCTACTCTCAGACTACAGAACTCTTGGAAACAGCTTCTCTCTACATTCAACATACAGAACTACTGGAAACTGCATCTCTCTACACTTAGATTACAGAACTCCCGAAAGCTGCATCTGCTACACTCAGCATACAGAATACCCACACATAGCGAATGCCTAATTCCAGGATACGCAACTCCTGTAAACAGCTCCTCTCTACACCAAGGATAGCCAACTCCGGTAAACTGCTTCTCTCTACATCCAGGTAGCAGAGCTCCCATAAGTGGCGTGTCCTACACTCAGGATACAGAAATCCCAATTACTGCATATGCCTCTTGCTAGGCCACAGAACTCTTGGAAACAGTTTCTCTCTACACGCATATACAGAACTCTGGTACACAGTGTCTCACGACATGCAGGAGACAGAACGCCCATAAGCTGCGTGTGCTACACTCAGCATACAGAAAACCCACGTATAGGAATACCTATGCCCAGGCTACCGAAATCTTAGAAACAGCTTCTCTCTACACTCAACATACGGAACTCCTGGATACTGTATGTCTCTGCACTTAGGTTATGGAACTCCCGTAAGCTGCATCTCTTACACGCAGCATACCGAAAACCCGCATAGAGCGAATGCCTAATTCCAGGCTACCGAACTCCAGTCAATAGCTGCTCTCTACACCAAGGATAGCCAACTCCGGTACACTGCTTCACTCTACATCCAGGTAGCAGAGCTCCCATAAGCGGCATCTCCTACACTCAGGATACAGAAATCCCAATTACTGCATATGCCTCTTGCCAGGCGACAGAACTCTTGGAAAGAGTTTCTCTCTACACCCTTATACAGAACTCTGGTAAACTGTGTCTCACTACATTCAAGATACAGAACGCCCATAAGCTGCGTCTGCCACACGCAGCATACAGAAAACCCGCGTATAGCGAATACCTGCTCATAGGCTACAGAGTTCGTGGAAACAGCTTCTCCCTACACTCTGATACAGAACTTCGGTCAACTGTGTCTCTCTAATTCTGGGTTACAGATCTCCCAGAAGCTGCGTCGGCTACACTCAGGCAACAGGATTCCCATATACAGCGTATGCCTACTCTCAGACTACAGAACTCTTGGAAACAGCTTCTCTCTACATTCAACATACAGAACTACTGGAAACTGCATCTCTCTACACTTAGATTACAGAACTCCCGAAAGCTGCATCTGCTACACTCAGCATACAGAATACCCACACATAGCGAATGCCTAATTCCAGGATACGCAACTCCTGTAAACAGCTCCTCTCTACACCAAGGACAGCCAACTCCGGTAAACTGCTTCTCTCTACATCCAGGTAGCAGAGCTCCCATAAGTGGCGTGTCCTACACTCAGGATACAGAAATCCCAATTACTGCATATGCCTCTTGCTAGGCCACAGAACTCTTGGAAACAGTTTCTCTCTACACGCATATACAGAACTCTGGTACACAGTGTCTCACGACATGCAGGAGACAGAACGCCCATAAGCTGCGTGTGCTACACTCAGCATACAGAAAACCCGCGTATAGCGAATACCTGCTCATAGGCTCCAGAACTCTTGGAAACAGCTTCTCCCTACAACCTGATACACAACTTCGGTAAACTAACTGTGTCTCTCTAATTCTAGGTTGCAGATCTCCCAGAAGCTGCGTCTGCTGCACTCAGCATACAGAAAACCCGCATATACCGAATACCTATGCCCAGGCTACCGAAATCTTAGAAACAGCTTCTCTCTACACTCAACATACGGAACTCCTGGATACTGTATGTCTCTGCACTTAGGTTATGGAACTCCCGTAAGCTGCATCTCTTACACGCAGCATACCGAAAACCCGCATAGAGCGAATGCCTAATTCCAGGCTACCGAACTCCAGTCAATAGCTGCTCTCTACACCAAGGATAGCCAACTCCGGTACACTGCTTCTCTCTACATCCAGGTAGCAGAGCTCCCATAAGCGGCATCTCCTACACTCAGGATACAGAAATCCCAATTACTGCATATGCCTCTTGCCAGGCGACAGAACTCTTGGAAAGAGTTTCTCTCTACACCCCTATACAGAACTCTGGTAAACTGTGTCTCACGACATTCAAGATACAGAACGCCCATAAGCTGCGTCTGCCACACGCAGCATACAGAAAACCCGCGTATAGCGAATACCTGCTCATAGGCTACAGAGTTCGTGGAAACAGCTTCTCCCTACACTCTGATACAGAACTTCGGTAAACTGTGTCTCTCTAATTCTGGGTTACAGATCTCCCAGAAGCTGCGTCGGCTACACTCAGGCAACAGGATTCCCATATACAGCGTATGCCTACTCTCAGACTACAGAACTCTTGGAAACAGCTTCTCTCTACATTCAACATACAGAACTACTGGAAACTGCATCTCTCTACACTTAGATTACAGAACTCCCGAAAGCTGCATCTGCTACACTCAGCATACAGAATACCCACACATAGCGAATGCCTAATTCCAGGATACGCAACTCCTGTAAACAGCTCCTCTCTACACCAAGGATAGCCAACTCCGGTAAACTGCTTCTCTCTACATCCAGGTAGCAGAGCTCCCATAAGTGGCGTGTCCTACACTCAGGATACAGAAATCCCAATTACTGCATATGCCTCTTGCTAGGCCACAGAACTCTTGGAAACAGTTTCTCTCTACACGCATATACAGAACTCTGGTACACAGTGTCTCACGACATGCAGGAGACAGAACGCCCATAAGCTGCGTGTGCTACACTCAGCATACAGAAAACCCGCGTATAGCGAATACCTGCTCATAGGCTCCAGAACTCTTGGAAACAGCTTCTCCCTACACTCTGATACACAACTTCGGTAAACTAACTGTGTCTCTCTAATTCTAGGTTGCAGATCTCCCAGAAGCTGCGTCTGCTGCACTCAGCATACAGAAAACCCGCATATACCGAATACCTATGCCCAGGCTACCGAAATCTTAGAAACAGCTTCTCTCTACACTCAACATACGGAACTCCTGGATACTGTATGTCTCTGCACTTAGGTTATGGAACTCCCGTAAGCTGCATCTCTTAAACGCAGCATACCGAAAACCCGCATAGAGCGAATGCCTAATTCCAGGATACCGAACTCCAGTCAATAGCTGCTCTCTACACCAAGGATAGCCAACTCCGGTACACTGCTTCTCTCTACATCCAGGTAGCAGAGCTCCCATAAGCGGCATCTCCTACACTCAGGATACAGAAATCCCAATTACTGCATATGCCTCTTGCCAGGTGACAGAACTCTTGGAAAGAGTTTCTCTCTACACCCCTATACAGAGCTCTGGTAAACTGTGTCTCACGACATTCAAGATACAGAACGCCCATAAGCTGCGTCTGCCACACGCAGCATACAGAAAACCCGCGTATAGCGAATACCTGCTCATAGGCTACAGAGTTCGTGGAAACAGCTTCTCCCTACACTCTGATACAGAACTTCGGTCAACTGTGTCTCTCTAATTCTGGGTTACAGATCTCCCAGAAGCTGCGTCGGCTACACTCAGGCAACAGGATTCCCATATACAGCGTATGCCTACTCTCAGACTACAGAACTCTTGGAAACAGCTTCTCTCTACATTCAACATACAGAACTACTGGAAACTGCATCTCTCTACACTTAGATTACAGAACTCCCGAAAGCTGCATCTGCTACACTCAGCATACAGAATACCCACACATAGCGAATGCCTAATTCCAGGATACGCAACTCCTGTAAACAGCTCCTCTCTACACCAAGGATAGCCAACTCCGGTAAACTGCTTCTCTCTACATCCAGGTAGCAGAGCTCCCATAAGTGGCGTGTCCTACACTCAGGATACAGAAATCCCAATTACTGCATATGCCTCTTGCTAGGCCACAGAACTCTTGGAAACAGTTTCTCTCTACACGCATATACAGAACTCTGGTAAACACTGTCTCACGACATGCAGGAGACAGAACGCCCATAAGCTGCGTGTGCTACACTCAGCATACAGAAAACCCGCGTATAGCGAATACCTGCTCATAGGCTCCAGAACTCTTGGAAACAGCTTCTCCCTACACTCTGATACACAACTTCGGTAAACTAACTGTGTCTCTCTAATTCTAGGTTGCAGATCTCCCAGAAGCTGCGTCTGCTGCACTCAGCATACAGAAAACCCGCATATACCGAATACCTATGCCCAGGCTACCGAAATCTTAGAAACAGCTTCTCTCTACACTCAACATACGGAACTCCTGGATACTGTATGTCTCTGCACTTAGGTTATGGAACTCCCGTAAGCTGCATCTCTTACACGCAGCATACCGAAAACCCGCATAGAGCGAATGCCTAATTCCAGGCTACCGAACTCCAGTCAATAGCTGCTCTCTACACCAAGGATAGCCAACTCCGGTACACTGCTTCTCTCTACATCCAGGTAGCAGAGCTCCCATAAGCGGCATCTCCTACACTCAGGATACAGAAATCCCAATTACTGCATATGCCTCTTGCCAGGTGACAGAACTCTTGGAAAGAGTTTCTCTCTACACCCCTATACAGAACTCTGGTAAACTGTGTCTCACGACATTCAAGATACAGAACGCCCATAAGCTGCGTCTGCCACACGCAGCATACAGAAAACCCGCGTATAGCGAATACCTGCTCATAGGCTACAGAGTTCGTGGAAACAGCTTCTCCCTACACTCTGATACAGAACTTCGGTAAACTGTGTCTCTCTAATTCTGGGTTACAGATCTCCCAGAAGCTGCGTCGGCTACACTCAGGCAACAGGATTCCCATATACAGCGTATGCCTACTCTCAGACTACAGAACTCTTGGAAACAGCTTCTCTCTACATTCAACATACAGAACTACTGGAAACTGCATCTCTCTACACTTAGATTACAGAACTCCCGAAAGCTGCATCTGCTACACTCAGCATACAGAATACCCACACATAGCGAATGCCTAATTCCAGGATACGCAACTCCTGTAAACAGCTCCTCTCTACACCAAGGATAGCCAACTCCGGTAAACTGCTTCTCTCTACATCCAGGTAGCAGAGCTCCCATAAGTGGCGTGTCCTACACTCAGGATACAGAAATCCCAATTACTGCATATGCCTCTTGCTAGGCCACAGAACTCTTGGAAACAGTTTCTCTCTACACGCATATACAGAACTCTGGTACACACTGTCTCACGACATGCAGGAGACAGAACGCCCATAAGCTGCGTGTGCTACACTCAGCATACAGAAAACCCGCGTATAGCGAATACCTGCTCATAGGCTCCAGAACTCTTGGAAACAGCTTCTCCCTACACTCTGATACACAACTTCGGTAAACTAACTGTGTCTCTCTAATTCTAGGTTGCAGATCTCCCAGAAGCTGCGTCTGCTGCACTCAGCATACAGAAAACCCACATATACCGAATACCTATGCCCAGGCTACCGAAATCTTAGAAACAGCTTCTCTCTACACTCAACATACGGAACTCCTGGATACTGTATGTCTCTGCACTTAGGTTATGGAACTCCCGTAAGCTGCATCTCTTACACGCAGCATACCGAAAACCCGCATAGAGCGAATGCCTAATTCCAGGCTACCGAACTCCAGTCAATAGCTGCTCTCTACACCAAGGATAGCCAACTCCGGTACACTGCTTCTCTCTACATCCAGGTAGCAGAGCTCCCATAAGCGGCATCTCCTACACTCAGGATACAGAAATCCCAATTACTGCATATGCCTCTTGCCAGGCGACAGAACTCTTGGAAAGAGTTTCTCTCTACACCCTTATACAGAACTCTGGTAAACTGTGTTTCACTACATTCAAGATACAGAACGCCCATAAGCTGCGTCTGCCACACGCAGCATACAGAAAACCCGCGTATAGCGAATACCTGCTCATAGGCTACAGAGTTCGTGGAAACAGCTTCTCCCTACACTCTGATACAGAACTTCGGTAAACTGTGTTTCTCTAATTCTGGGTTACAGATCTCCCAGAAGCTGCGTCGGCTACACTCAGGCAACAGGATTCCCATATACAGCGTATGCCTACTCTCAGACTACAGAACTCTTGGAAACAGCTTCTCTCTACATTCAACATACAGAACTACTGGAAACTGCATCTCTCTACACTTAGATTACAGAACTCCCGAAAGCTGCATCTGCTACACTCAGCATACAGAATACCCACACATAGCGAATGCCTAATTCCAGGATACGCAACTCCTGTAAACAGCTCCTCTCTACACCAAGGACAGCCAACTCCGGTAAACTGCTTCTCTCTACATCCAGGTAGCAGAGCTCCCATAAGTGGCGTGTCCTACACTCAGGATACAGAAATCCCAATTACTGCATATGCCTCTTGCTAGGCCACAGAACTCTTGGAAACAGTTTCTCTCTACATGCATATATAGAACTCTGGTACACAGTGTCTCACGACATGCAGGAGACAGAACGCCCATAAGCTGCGTGTGCTACACTCAGCATACAGAAAACCCGCGTATAGCGAATACCTGCTCATAGGCTCCAGAACTCTTGGAAACAGCTTCTCCCTACAACCTGATACACAACTTCGGTAAACTAACTGTGTCTCTCTAATTCTAGGTTGCAGATCTCCCAGAAGCTGCGTCTGCTGCACTCAGCATACAGAAAACCCGCATATACCGAATACCTATGCCCAGGCTACCGAAATCTTAGAAACAGCTTCTCTCTACACTCAACATACGGAACTCCTGGATACTGTATGTCTCTGCACTTAGGTTATGGAACTCCCGTAAGCTGCATCTCTTACACGCAGCATACCGAAAACCCGCATAGAGCGAATGCCTAATTCCAGGCTACCGAACTCCAGTCAATAGCTGCTCTCTACACCAAGGATAGCCAACTCCGGTACACTGCTTCTCTCTACATCCAGGTAGCAGAGCTCCCATAAGCGGCATCTCCTACACTCAGGATACAGAAATCCCAATTACTGCATATGCCTCTTGCCAGGCGACAGAACTCTTGGAAAGAGTTTCTCTCTACACCCCTATACAGAACTCTGGTAAACTGTGTCTCACGACATTCAAGATACAGAACGCCCATAAGCTGCGTCTGCCACACGCAGCATACAGAAAACCCGCGTATAGCGAATACCTGCTCATAGGCTACAGAGTTCGTGGAAACAGCTTCTCCCTACACTCTGATACAGAACTTCGGTAAACTGTGTTTCTCTAATTCTGGGTTACAGATCTCCCAGAAGCTGCGTCGGCTACACTCAGGCAACAGGATTCCCATATACAGCGTATGCCTACTCTCAGACTACAGAACTCTTGGAAACAGCTTCTCTCTACATTCAACATACAGAACTACTGGAAACTGCATCTCTCTACACTTAGATTACAGAACTCCCGAAAGCTGCATCTGCTACACTCAGCATACAGAATACCCACACATAGCGAATGCCTAATTCCAGGATACGCAACTCCTGTAAACAGCTCCTCTCTACACCAAGGATAGCCAACTCCGGTAAACTGCTTCTCTCTACATCCAGGTAGCAGAGCTCCCATAAGTGGCGTGTCCTACACTCAGGATACAGAAATCCCAATTACTGCATATGCCTCTTGCTAGGCCACAGAACTCTTGGAAACAGTTTCTCTCTACACGCATATACAGAACTCTGGTACACAGTGTCTCACGACATGCAGGAGACAGAACGCCCATAAGCTGCGTGTGCTACACTCAGCATACAGAAAACCCACGTATAGGAATACCTATGCCCAGGCTACCGAAATCTTAGAAACAGCTTCTCTCTACACTCAACATACGGAACTCCTGGATACTGTATGTCTCTGCACTTAGGTTATGGAACTCCCGTAATCTGCATCTCTTACACGCAGCATACCGAAAACCCGCATAGAGCGAATGCCTAATTCCAGGCTACCGAACTCCAGTCAATAGCTGCTCTCTACACCAAGGATAGCCAACTCCGGTACACTGCTTCTCTCTACATCCAGGTAGCAGAGCTCCCATAAGCGGCATCTCCTACACTCAGGATACAGAAATCCCAATTACTGCATATGCCTCTTGCCAGGTGACAGAACTCTTGGAAAGAGTTTCTCTCTACACCCCTATACAGAACTCTGGTAAACTGTGTCTCACGACATTCAAGATACAGAACGCCCATAAGCTGCGTCTGCCACACGCAGCATACAGAAAACCCGCGTATAGCGAATACCTGCTCATAGGCTACAGAGTTCGTGGAAACAGCTTCTCCCTACACTCTGATACAGAACTTCGGTAAACTGTGTCTCTCTAATTCTGGGTTACAGATCTCCCAGAAGCTGCGTCGGCTACACTCAGGCAACAGGATTCCCATATACAGCGTATGCCTACTCTCAGACTACAGAACTCTTGGAAACAGCTTCTCTCTACATTCAACATACAGAACTACTGGAAACTGCATCTCTCTACACTTAGATTACAGAACTCCCGAAAGCTGCATCTGCTACACTCAGCATACAGAATACCCACACATAGCGAATGCCTAATTCCAGGATACGCAACTCCTGTAAACAGCTCCTCTCTACACCAAGGATAGCCAACTCCGGTAAACTGCTTCTCTCTACATCCAGGTAGCAGAGCTCCCATAAGTGGCGTGTCCTACACTCAGGATACAGAAATCCCAATTACTGCATATGCCTCTTGCTAGGCCACAGAACTCTTGGAAACAGTTTCTCTCTACACGCATATACAGAACTCTGGTACACAGTGTCTCACGACATGCAGGAGACAGAACGCCCATAAGCTGCGTGTGCTACACTCAGCATACAGAAAACCCGCGTATAGCGAATACCTGCTCATAGGCTCCAGAACTCTTGGAAACAGCTTCTCCCTACAACCTGATACACAACTTCGGTAAACTAACTGTGTCTCTCTAATTCTAGGTTGCAGATCTCCCAGAAGCTGCGTCTGCTGCACTCAGCATACAGAAAACCCGCATATACCGAATACCTATGCCCAGGCTACCGAAATCTTAGAAACAGCTTCTCTCTACACTCAACATACGGAACTCCTGGATACTGTATGTCTCTGCACTTAGGTTATGGAACTCCCGTAAGCTGCATCTCTTACACGCAGCATACCGAAAACCCGCATAGAGCGAATGCCTAATTCCAGGCTACCGAACTCCAGTCAATAGCTGCTCTCTACACCAAGGATAGCCAACTCCGGTACACTGCTTCTCTCTACATCCAGGTAGCAGAGCTCCCATAAGCGGCATCTCCTACACTCAGGATACAGAAATCCCAATTACTGCATATGCCTCTTGCCAGGTGACAGAACTCTTGGAAAGAGTTTCTCTCTACACCCCTATACAGAACTCTGGTAAACTGTGTCTCACGACATTCAAGATACAGAACGCCCATAAGCTGCGTCTGCCACACGCAGCATACAGAAAACCCGCGTATAGCGAATACCTGCTCATAGGCTACAGAGTTCGTGGAAACAGCTTCTCCCTACACTCTGATACAGAACTTCGGTAAACTGTGTCTCTCTAATTCTGGGTTACAGATCTCCCAGAAGCTGCGTCGGCTACACTCAGGCAACAGGATTCCCATATACAGCGTATGCCTACTCTCAGACTACAGAACTCTTGGAAACAGCTTCTCTCTACATTCAACATACAGAACTACTGGAAACTGCATCTCTCTACACTTAGATTACAGAACTCCCGAAAGCTGCATCTGCTACACTCAGCATACAGAATACCCACACATAGCGAATGCCTAATTCCAGGATACGCAACTCCTGTAAACAGCTCCTCTCTACACCAAGGATAGCCAACTCCGGTAAACTGCTTCTCTCTACATCCAGGTAGCAGAGCTCCCATAAGTGGCGTGTCCTACACTCAGGATACAGAAATCCCAATTACTGCATATGCCTCTTGCTAGGCCACAGAACTCTTGGAAACAGTTTCTCTCTACACGCATATACAGAACTCTGGTACACAGTGTCTCACGACATGCAGGAGACAGAACGCCCATAAGCTGCGTGTGCTACACTCAGCATACAGAAAACCCGCGTATAGCGAATACCTGCTCATAGGCTCCAGAACTCTTGGAAACAGCTTCTCCCTACACTCTGATACACAACTTCGGTAAACTAACTGTGTCTCTCTAATTCTAGGTTGCAGATCTCCCAGAAGCTGCGTCTGCTGCACTCAGCATACAGAAAACCCGCATATACCGAATACCTATGCCCAGGCTACCGAAATCTTAGAAACAGCTTCTCTCTACACTCAACATACGGAACTCCTGGATACTGTATGTCTCTGCACTTAGGTTATGGAACTCCCGTAAGCTGCATCTCTTACACGCAGCATACCGAAAACCCGCATAGAGCGAATGCCTAATTCCAGGCTACCGAACTCCAGTCAATAGCTGCTCTCTACACCAAGGATAGCGAACTCCGGTACACTGCTTCTCTCTACATCCAGGTAGCAGAGCTCCCATAAGCGGCATCTCCTACACTCAGGATACAGAAATCCCAATTACTGCATATGCCTCTTGCCAGGCGACAGAACTCTTGGAAAGAGTTTCTCTCTACACCCTTATACAGAACTCTGGTAAACTGTGTCTCACTACATTCAAGATACAGAACGCCCATAAGCTGCGTCTGCCACACGCAGCATACAGAAAACCCGCGTATAGCGAATACCTGCTCATAGGCTACAGAGTTCGTGGAAACAGCTTCTCCCTACACTCTGATACAGAACTTCGGTAAACTGTGTTTCTCTAATTCTGGGTTACAGATCTCCCAGAAGCTGCGTCGGCTACACTCAGGCAACAGGATTCCCATATACAGCGTATGCCTACTCTCAGACTACAGAACTCTTGGAAACAGCTTCTCTCTACATTCAACATACAGAACTACTGGAAACTGCATCTCTCTACACTTAGATTACAGAACTCCCGAAAGCTGCATCTGCTACACTCAGCATACAGAATACCCACACATAGCGAATGCCTAATTCCAGGATACGCAACTCCTGTAAACAGCTCCTCTCTACACCAAGGACAGCCAACTCCGGTAAACTGCTTCTCTCTACATCCAGGTAGCAGAGCTCCCATAAGTGGCGTGTCCTACACTCAGGATACAGAAATCCCAATTACTGCATATGCCTCTTGCTAGGCCACAGAACTCTTGGAAACAGTTTCTCTCTACACGCATATACAGAACTCTGGTACACAGTGTCTCACGACATGCAGGAGACAGAACACCCATAAGCTGCGTGTGCTACACTCAGCATACAGAAAACCCGCGTATAGCGAATACCTGCTCATAGGCTCCAGAACTCTTGGAAACAGCTTCTCCCTACAACCTGATACACAACTTCGGTAAACTAACTGTGTCTCTCTAATTCTAGGTTGCAGATCTCCCAGAAGCTGCGTCTGCTGCACTCAGCATACAGAAAACCCGCATATACCGAATACCTATGCCCAGGCTACCGAAATCTTAGAAACAGCTTCTCTCTACACTCAACATACGGAACTCCTGGATACTGTATGTCTCTGCACTTAGGTTATGGAACTCCCGTAAGCTGCATCTCTTACACGCAGCATACCGAAAACCCGCATAGAGCGAATGCCTAATTCCAGGCTACCGAACTCCAGTCAATAGCTGCTCTCTACACCAAGGATAGCGAACTCCGGTACACTGCTTCTCTCTACATCCAGGTAGCAGAGCTCCCATAAGCGGCATCTCCTACACTCAGGATACAGAAATCCCAATTACTGCATATGCCTCTTGCCAGGCGACAGAACTCTTGGAAAGAGTTTCTCTCTACACCCCTATACAGAACTCTGGTAAACTGTGTCTCACGACATTCAAGATACAGAACGCCCATAAGCTGCGTCTGCCACACGCAGCATACAGAAAACCCGCGTATAGCGAATACCTGCTCATAGGCTACAGAGTTCGTGGAAACAGCTTCTCCCTACACTCTGATACAGAACTTCGGTAAACTGTGTCTCTCTAATTCTGGGTTACAGATCTCCCAGAAGCTGCGTCGGCTACACTCAGGCAACAGGATTCCCATATACAGCGTATGCCTACTCTCAGACTACAGAACTCTTGGAAACAGCTTCTCTCTACATTCAACATACAGAACTACTGGAAACTGCATCTCTCTACACTTAGATTACAGAACTCCCGAAAGCTGCATCTGCTACACTCAGCATACAGAATACCCACACATAGCGAATGCCTAATTCCAGGATACGCAACTCCTGTAAACAGCTCCTCTCTACACCAAGGATAGCCAACTCCGGTAAACTGCTTCTCTCTACATCCAGGTAGCAGAGCTCCCATAAGTGGCGTGTCCTACACTCAGGATACAGAAATCCCAATTACTGCATATGCCTCTTGCTAGGCCACAGAACTCTTGGAAACAGTTTCTCTCTACACGCATATACAGAACTCTGGTACACAGTGTCTCACGACATGCAGGAGACAGAACGCCCATAAGCTGCGTGTGCTACACTCAGCATACAGAAAACCCACGTATAGGAATACCTATGCCCAGGCTACCGAAATCTTAGAAACAGCTTCTCTCTACACTCAACATACGGAACTCCTGGATACTGTATGTCTCTGCACTTAGGTTATGGAACTCCCGTAAGCTGCATCTCTTACACGCAGCATACCGAAAACCCGCATAGAGCGAATGCCTAATTCCAGGCTACCGAACTCCAGTCAATAGCTGCTCTCTACACCAAGGATAGCCAACTCCGGTACACTGCTTCACTCTACATCCAGGTAGCAGAGCTCCCATAAGCGGCATCTCCTACACTCAGGATACAGAAATCCCAATTACTGCATATGCCTCTTGCCAGGCGACAGAACTCTTGGAAAGAGTTTCTCTCTACACCCTTATACAGAACTCTGGTAAACTGTGTCTCACTACATTCAAGATACAGAACGCCCATAAGCTGCGTCTGCCACACGCAGCATACAGAAAACCCGCGTATAGCGAATACCTGCTCATAGGCTACAGAGTTCGTGGAAACAGCTTCTCCCTACACTCTGATACAGAACTTCGGTCAACTGTGTCTCTCTAATTCTGGGTTACAGATCTCCCAGAAGCTGCGTCGGCTACACTCAGGCAACAGGATTCCCATATACAGCGTATGCCTACTCTCAGACTACAGAACTCTTGGAAACAGCTTCTCTCTACATTCAACATACAGAACTACTGGAAACTGCATCTCTCTACACTTAGATTACAGAACTCCCGAAAGCTGCATCTGCTACACTCAGCATACAGAATACCCACACATAGCGAATGCCTAATTCCAGGATACGCAACTCCTGTAAACAGCTCCTCTCTACACCAAGGACAGCCAACTCCGGTAAACTGCTTCTCTCTACATCCAGGTAGCAGAGCTCCCATAAGTGGCGTGTCCTACACTCAGGATACAGAAATCCCAATTACTGCATATGCCTCTTGCTAGGCCACAGAACTCTTGGAAACAGTTTCTCTCTACACGCATATACAGAACTCTGGTACACAGTGTCTCACGACATGCAGGAGACAGAACGCCCATAAGCTGCGTGTGCTACACTCAGCATACAGAAAACCCGCGTATAGCGAATACCTGCTCATAGGCTCCAGAACTCTTGGAAACAGCTTCTCCCTACAACCTGATACACAACTTCGGTAAACTAACTGTGTCTCTCTAATTCTAGGTTGCAGATCTCCCAGAAGCTGCGTCTGCTGCACTCAGCATACAGAAAACCCGCATATACCGAATACCTATGCCCAGGCTACCGAAATCTTAGAAACAGCTTCTCTCTACACTCAACATACGGAACTCCTGGATACTGTATGTCTCTGCACTTAGGTTATGGAACTCCCGTAAGCTGCATCTCTTACACGCAGCATACCGAAAACCCGCATAGAGCGAATGCCTAATTCCAGGCTACCGAACTCCAGTCAATAGCTGCTCTCTACACCAAGGATAGCCAACTCCGGTACACTGCTTCTCTCTACATCCAGGTAGCAGAGCTCCCATAAGCGGCATCTCCTACACTCAGGATACAGAAATCCCAATTACTGCATATGCCTCTTGCCAGGCGACAGAACTCTTGGAAAGAGTTTCTCTCTACACCCCTATACAGAACTCTGGTAAACTGTGTCTCACGACATTCAAGATACAGAACGCCCATAAGCTGCGTCTGCCACACGCAGCATACAGAAAACCCGCGTATAGCGAATACCTGCTCATAGGCTACAGAGTTCGTGGAAACAGCTTCTCCCTACACTCTGATACAGAACTTCGGTAAACTGTGTCTCTCTAATTCTGGGTTACAGATCTCCCAGAAGCTGCGTCGGCTACACTCAGGCAACAGGATTCCCATATACAGCGTATGCCTACTCTCAGACTACAGAACTCTTGGAAACAGCTTCTCTCTACATTCAACATACAGAACTACTGGAAACTGCATCTCTCTACACTTAGATTACAGAACTCCCGAAAGCTGCATCTGCTACACTCAGCATACAGAATACCCACACATAGCGAATGCCTAATTCCAGGATACGCAACTCCTGTAAACAGCTCCTCTCTACACCAAGGACAGCCAACTCCGGTAAACTGCTTCTCTCTACATCCAGGTAGCAGAGCTCCCATAAGTGGCGTGTCCTACACTCAGGATACAGAAATCCCAATTACTGCATATGCCTCTTGCTAGGCCACAGAACTCTTGGAAACAGTTTTTCTCTACACGCATATACAGAACTCTGGTAAACAGTGTCTAATGACATGCAGGAGAAAGAACGCCCATAAGCTGCGTGTGCTACACTCAGCATACAGAAAACCCACGTATAGGAATACCTATGCCCAGGCTACCGAAATCTTAGAAACAGCTTCTCTCTACACTCAACATACGGAACTCCTGGATACTGTATGTCTCTGCACTTAGGTTATGGAACTCCCGTAAGCTGCATCTCTTACACGCAGCATACCGAAAACCCGCATAGAGCGAATGCCTAATTCCAGGCTACCGAACTCCAGTCAATAGCTGCTCTCTACACCAAGGATAGCCAACTCCGGTACACTGCTTCTCTCTACATCCAGGTAGCAGAGCTCCCATAAGCGGCATCTCCTACACTCAGGATACAGAAATCCCAATTACTGCATATGCCTCTTGCCAGGCGACAGAACTCTTGGAAAGAGTTTCTCTCTACACCCCTATACAGAACTCTGGTAAACTGTGTCTCACGACATTCAAGATACAGAACGCCCATAAGCTGCGTCTGCCACACGCAGCATACAGAAAACCCGCGTATAGCGAATACCTGCTCATAGGCTACAGAGTTCGTGGAAACAGCTTCTCCCTACACTCTGATACAGAACTTCGGTCAACTGTGTCTCTCTAATTCTGGGTTACAGATCTCCCAGAAGCTGCGTCGGCTACACTCAGGCAACAGGATTCCCATATACAGCGTATGCCTACTCTCAGACTACAGAACTCTTGGAAACAGCTTCTCTCTACATTCAACATACAGAACTACTGGAAACTGCATCTCTCTACACTTAGATTACAGAACTCCCGAAAGCTGCATCTGCTACACTCAGCATACAGAATACCCACACATAGCGAATGCCTAATTCCAGGATACGCAACTCCTGTAAACAGCTCCTCTCTACACCAAGGATAGCCAACTCCGGTAAACTGCTTCTCTCTACATCCAGGTAGCAGAGCTCCCATAAGTGGCGTGTCCTACACTCAGGATACAGAAATCCCAATTACTGCATATGCCTCTTGCTAGGCCACAGAACTCTTGGAAACAGTTTCTCTCTACACGCATATACAGAACTCTGGTACACAGTGTCTCACGACATGCAGGAGACAGAACGCCCATAAGCTGCATGTGCTACACTCAGCATACAGAAAACCCGCGTATAGCGAATACCTGCTCATAGGCTACAGAACTCTTGGAAACAGCCTCTCCCTACACCAAGGATAGAGAACTCTTGGAAACTGCTTCTCTTTACAGCCAGGTTACTGAGCTCCTGTAAGCTGCATCTGCTACACTTAGGATACAGAAATCCCATACATTGCCTATGCCTATTGCCAGGCTCCAGAACTCTTGGAAACAGCTTCTCCCTACAACCTGATACACAACTTCGGTAAACTAACTGTGTCTCTCTAATTCTAGGTTGCAGATCTCCCAGAAGCTGCGTCTGCTGCACTCAGCATACAGAAAACCCGCATATACCGAATACCTATGCCCAGGCTACCAAAATCTTAGAAACAGCTTCTCTCTACACTCAACATACGGAACTCCTGGATACTGTATGTCTCTGCACTTAGGTTATGGAACTCCCGTAAGCTGCATCTCTTACACGCAGCATACCGAAAACCCGCATAGAGCGAATGCCTAATTCCAGGCTACCGAACTCCAGTCAATAGCTGCTCTCTACACCAAGGATAGCCAACTCCGGTACACTGCTTCTCTCTACATCCAGGTAGCAGAGCTCCCATAAGCGGCATCTCCTACACTCAGGATACAGAAATCCCAATTACTGCATATGCCTCTTGCCAGGCGACAGAACTCTTGGAAAGAGTTTCTCTCTACACCCCTATACAGAACTCTGGTAAACTGTGTCTCACGACATTCAAGATACAGAACGCCCATAAGCTGCGTCTGCCACACGCAGCATACAGAAAACCCGCGTATAGCGAATACCTGCTCATAGGCTACAGAGTTCGTGGAAACAGCTTCTCCCTACACTCTGATACAGAACTTCGGTCAACTGTGTCTCTCTAATTCTGGGTTACAGATCTCCCAGAAGCTGCGTCGGCTACACTCAGGCAACAGGATTCCCATATACAGCGTATGCCTACTCTCAGACTACAGAACTCTTGGAAACAGCTTCTCTCTACATTCAACATACAGAACTACTGGAAACTGCATCTCTCTACACTTAGATTACAGAACTCCCGAAAGCTGCATCTGCTACACTCAGCATACAGAATACCCACACATAGCGAATGCCTAATTCCAGGATACGCAACTCCTGTAAACAGCTCCTCTCTACACCAAGGATAGCCAACTCCGGTAAACTGTTTCTCTCTACATCCAGGTAGCAGAGCTCCCATAAGTGGCGTGTCCTACACTCAGGATACAGAAATCCCAATTACTGCATATGCCTCTTGCTAGGCCACAGAACTCTTGGAAACAGTTTCTCTCTACACGCATATACAGAACTCTGGTACACAGTGTCTCACGACATGCAGGAGACAGAACGCCCATAAGCTGCATGTGCTACACTCAGCATACAGAAAACCCGCGTATAGCGAATACCTGCTCATAGGCTACAGAACTCTTGGAAACAGCCTCTCCCTACACCAAGGATAGAGAACTCTTGGAAACTGCTTCTCTTTACAGCCAGGTTACTGAGCTCCTGTAAGCTGCATCTGCTACACTTAGGATACAGAAATCCCATACATTGCCTATGCCTATTGCCAGGCTCCAGAACTCTTGGAAACAGCTTCTCCCTACAACCTGATACACAACTTCGGTAAACTAACTGTGTCTCTCTAATTCTAGGTTGCAGATCTCCCAGAAGCTGCGTCTGCTGCACTCAGCATACAGAAAACCCGCATATACCGAATACCTATGCCCAGGCTACCGAAATCTTAGAAACAGCTTCTCTCTACACTCAACATACGGAACTCCTGGATACTGTATGTCTCTGCACTTAGGTTATGGAACTCCCGTAAGCTGCATCTCTTACACGCAGCATACCGAAAACCCGCATAGAGCGAATGCCTAATTCCAGGCTACCGAACTCCAGTCAATAGCTGCTCTCTACACCAAGGATAGCCAACTCCGGTACACTGCTTCTCTCTACATCCAGGTAGCAGAGCTCCCATAAGCGGCATCTCCTACACTCAGGATACAGAAATCCCAATTACTGCATATGCCTCTTGCCAGGCGACAGAACTCTTGGAAAGAGTTTCTCTCTACACCCCTATACAGAACTCTGGTAAACTGTGTCTCACGACATTCAAGATACAGAACGCCCATAAGCTGCGTCTGCCACACGCAGCATACAGAAAACCCGCGTATAGCGAATACCTGCTCATAGGCTACAGAGTTCGTGGAAACAGCTTCTCCCTACACTCTGATACAGAACTTCGGTAAACTGTGTCTCTCTAATTCTGGGTTACAGATCTCCCAGAAGCTGCGTCGGCTACACTCAGGCAACAGGATTCCCATATACAGCGTATGCCTACTCTCAGACTACAGAACTCTTGGAAACAGCTTCTCCCCACAACCTGATACACAACTTCGGTAAACTAACTGTGTCTCTCTAATTCTAGGTTGCAGATCTCCCAGAAGCTGCGTCTGCTGCACTCAGCATACAGAAAACCCGCATATACCGAATACCTATGCCCAGGCTACCGAAATCTTAGAAACAGCTTCTCTCTACACTCAACATACGGAACTCCTGGATACTCTATGTCTCTGCACTTAGGTTATGGAACTCCCGTAAGCTGCATCTCTTACACGCAGCATACCGAAAACCCGCATAGAGCGAATGCCTAATTCCAGGCTACCGAACTCCAGTCAATAGCTGCTCTCTACACCAAGGATAGCGAACTCCGGTACACTGCTTCTCTCTACATCCAGGTAGCAGAGCTCCCATAAGCGGCATCTCCTACACTCAGGATACAGAAATCCCAATTACTGCATATGCCTCTTGCCAGGTGACAGAACTCTTGGAAAGAGTTTCTCTCTACACCCCTATACAGAACTCTGGTAAACTGTGTCTCACGACATTCAAGATACAGAACGCCCATAAGCTGCGTCTGCCACACGCAGCATACAGAAAACCCGCGTATAGCGAATACCTGCTCATAGGCTACAGAGTTCATGGAAACAGCTTCTCCCTACACTCTGATACAGAACTTCGGTAAACTGTGTTTCTCTAATTCTGGGTTACAGATCTCCCAGAAGCTGCGTCGGCTACACTCAGGCAACAGGATTCCCATATACAGCGTATGCCTACTCTCAGACTACAGAACTCTTGGAAACAGCTTCTCTCTACATTCAACATACAGAACTACTGGAAACTGCATCTCTCTACACTTAGATTACAGAACTCCCGAAAGCTGCATCTGCTACACTCAGCATACAGAATACCCACACATAGCGAATGCCTAATTCCAGGATACGCAACTCCTGTAAACAGCTCCTCTCTACACCAAGGATAGCCAACTCTGGTAAACTGCTTCTCTCTACATCCAGGTAGCAGAGCTCCCATAAGTGGCGTGTCCTACACTCAGGATACAGAAATCCCAATTACTGCATATGCCTCTTGCTAGGCCACAGAACTCTTGGAAACAGTTTCTCTCTACACGCATATACAGAACTCTGGTAAACAGTGTCTCACGACATACAGGAGACAGAACGCCCATAAGCTGCGTGTGCTACACTCAGCATACAGAAAACCCGCGTATAGCGAATACCTGCTCATAGGCTCCAGAACTCTTGGAAACAGCTTCTCCCTACAACCTGATACACAATTTCGGTAAACTAACTGTGTCTCTCTAATTCTAGGTTGCAGATCTCCCAGAAGCTGCGTCTGCTGCACTCAGCATACAGAAAACCCGCATATACCGAATACCTATGCCCAGGCTACCGAAATCTTAGAAACAGCTTCTCTCTACACTCAACATACGGAACTCCTGGATACTGTATGTCTCTGCACTTAGGTTATGGAACTCCCGTAAGCTGCATCTCTTACACGCAGCATACCGAAAACCCGCAGCATACCGAAAACCCGCATAGAGCGAATGCCTAATTCCAGGCTACCGAACTCCAGTCAATAGCTGCTCTCTACACCAAGGATAGCGAACTCCGGTACACTGCTTCTCTCTACATCCAGGTAGCAGAGCTCCCATAAGCGGCATCTCCTACACTCAGGATACAGAAATCCCAATTACTGCATATGCCTCTTGCCAGGCGACAGAACTCTTGGAAAGAGTTTCTCTCTACACCCCTATACAGAACTCTGGTAAACTGTGTCTCACGACATTCAAGATACAGAACGCCCATAAGCTGCGTCTGCCACACGCAGCATACAGAAAACCCGCGTATAGCGAATACCTGCTCATAGGCTACAGAGTTCGTGGAAACAGCTTCTCCCTACACTCTGATACAGAACTTCGGTCAACTGTGTCTCTCTAATTCTGGGTTACAGATCTCCCAGAAGCTGCGTCGGCTACACTCAGGCAACAGGATTCCCATATACAGCGTATGCCTACTCTCAGACTACAGAACTCTTGGAAACAGCTTCTCTCTACATTCAACATACAGAACTACTGGAAACTGCATCTCTCTACACTTAGATTACAGAACTCCCGAAAGCTGCATCTGCTACACTCAGCATACAGAATACCCACACATAGCGAATGCCTAATTCCAGGATACGCAACTCCTGTAAACAGCTCCTCTCTACACCAAGGATAGCCAACTCCGGTAAACTGCTTCTCTCTACATCCAGGTAGCGGAGCTCCCATAAGTGGCGTGTCCTACACTCAGGATACAGAAATCCCAATTACTGCATATGCCTCTTGCTAGGCCACAGAACTCTTGGAAACAGTTTCTCTCTACACGCATATACAGAACTCTGGTACACAGTGTCTCACGACATGCAGGAGACAGAACGCCCATAAGCTGCATGTGCTACACTCAGCATACAGAAAACCCGCGTATAGCGAATACCTGCTCATAGGCTACAGAACTCTTGGAAACAGCCTCTCCCTACACCAAGGATAGAGAACTCTTGGAAACTGCTTCTCTTTACAGCCAGGTTACTGAGCTCCTGTAAGCTGCATCTGCTACACTTAGGATACAGAAATCCCATACATTGCCTATGCCTATTGCCAGGCTCCAGAACTCTTGGAAACAGCTTCTCCCTACAACCTGATACACAACTTCGGTAAACTAACTGTGTCTCTCTAATTCTAGGTTGCAGATCTCCCAGAAGCTGCGTCTGCTGCACTCAGCATACAGAAAACCCGCATATACCGAATACCTATGCCCAGGCTACCGAAATCTTAGAAACAGCTTCTCTCTACACTCAACATACGGAACTCCTGGATACTGTATGTCTCTGCACTTAGGTTATGGAACTCCCGTAAGCTGCATCTCTTACACGCAGCATACCGAAAACCCGCATAGAGCGAATGCCTAATTCCAGGCTACCGAACTCCAGTCAATAGCTGCTCTCTACACCAAGGATAGCGAACTCCGGTACACTGCTTCTCTCTACATCCAGGTAGCAGAGCTCCCATAAGCGGCATCTCCTACACTCAGGATACAGAAATCCCAATTACTGCATATGCCTCTTGCCAGGCGACAGAACTCTTGGAAAGAGTTTCTCTCTACACCCCTATACAGAACTCTGGTAAACTGTGTCTCACGACATTCAAGATACAGAACGCCCATAAGCTGCGTCTGCCACACGCAGCATACAGAAAACCCGCGTATAGCGAATACCTGCTCATAGGCTACAGAGTTCGTGGAAACAGCTTCTCCCTACACTCTGATACAGAACTTCGGTAAACTGTGTCTCTCTAATTCTGGGTTACAGATCTCCCAGAAGCTGCGTCGGCTACACTCAGGCAACAGGATTCCCATATACAGCGTATGCCTACTCTCAGACTACAGAACTCTTGGAAACAGCTTCTCCCCACAACCTGATACACAACTTCGGTAAACTAACTGTGTCTCTCTAATTCTAGGTTGCAGATCTCCCAGAAGCTGCGTCTGCTGCACTCAGCATACAGAAAACCCGCATATACCGAATACCTATGCCCAGGCTACCGAAATCTTAGAAACAGCTTCTCTCTACACTCAACATACGGAACTCCTGGATACTCTATGTCTCTGCACTTAGGTTATGGAACTCCCGTAAGCTGCATCTCTTACACGCAGCATACCGAAAACCCGCATAGAGCGAATGCCTAATTCCAGGCTACCGAACTCCAGTCAATAGCTGCTCTCTACACCAAGGATAGCGAACTCCGGTACACTGCTTCTCTCTACATCCAGGTAGCAGAGCTCCCATAAGCGGCATCTCCTACACTCAGGATACAGAAATCCCAATTACTGCATATGCCTCTTGCCAGGTGACAGAACTCTTGGAAAGAGTTTCTCTCTACACCCCTATACAGAACTCTGGTAAACTGTGTCTCACGACATTCAAGATACAGAACGCCCATAAGCTGCGTCTGCCACACGCAGCATACAGAAAACCCGCGTATAGCGAATACCTGCTCATAGGCTACAGAGTTCATGGAAACAGCTTCTCCCTACACTCTGATACAGAACTTCGGTAAACTGTGTTTCTCTAATTCTGGGTTACAGATCTCCCAGAAGCTGCGTCGGCTACACTCAGGCAACAGGATTCCCATATACAGCGTATGCCTACTCTCAGACTACAGAACTCTTGGAAACAGCTTCTCTCTACATTCAACATACAGAACTACTGGAAACTGCATCTCTCTACACTTAGATTACAGAACTCCCGAAAGCTGCATCTGCTACACTCAGCATACAGAATACCCACACATAGCGAATGCCTAATTCCAGGATACGCAACTCCTGTAAACAGCTCCTCTCTACACCAAGGATAGCCAACTCCGGTAAACTGCTTCTCTCTACATCCAGGTAGCGGAGCTCCCATAAGTGGCGTGTCCTACACTCAGGATACAGAAATCCCAATTACTGCATATGCCTCTTGCTAGGCCACAGAACTCTTGGAAACAGTTTCTCTCTACACGCATATACAGAACTCTGGTAAACAGTGTCTCACGACATACAGGAGACAGAACGCCCATAAGCTGCGTGTGCTACACTCAGCATACAGAAAACCCGCGTATAGCGAATACCTGCTCATAGGCTCCAGAACTCTTGGAAACAGCTTCTCCCTACAACCTGATACACAATTTCGGTAAACTAACTGTGTCTCTCTAATTCTAGGTTGCAGATCTCCCAGAAGCTGCGTCTGCTGCACTCAGCATACAGAAAACCCGCATATACCGAATACCTATGCCCAGGCTACCGAAATCTTAGAAACAGCTTCTCTCTACACTCAACATACGGAACTCCTGGATACTGTATGTCTCTGCACTTAGGTTATGGAACTCCCGTAAGCTGCATCTCTTACACGCAGCATACCGAAAACCCGCAGCATACCGAAAACCCGCATAGAGCGAATGCCTAATTCCAGGCTACCGAACTCCAGTCAATAGCTGCTCTCTACACCAAGGATAGCGAACTCCGGTACACTGCTTCTCTCTACATCCAGGTAGCAGAGCTCCCATAAGCGGCATCTCCTACACTCAGGATACAGAAATCCCAATTACTGCATATGCCTCTTGCCAGGCGACAGAACTCTTGGAAAGAGTTTCTCTCTACACCCCTATACAGAACTCTGGTAAACTGTGTCTCACGACATTCAAGATACAGAACGCCCATAAGCTGCGTCTGCCACACGCAGCATACAGAAAACCCGCGTATAGCGAATACCTGCTCATAGGCTACAGAGTTCGTGGAAACAGCTTCTCCCTACACTCTGATACAGAACTTCGGTCAACTGTGTCTCTCTAATTCTGGGTTACAGATCTCCCAGAAGCTGCGTCGGCTACACTCAGGCAACAGGATTCCCATATACAGCGTATGCCTACTCTCAGACTACAGAACTCTTGGAAACAGCTTCTCTCTACATTCAACATACAGAACTACTGGAAACTGCATCTCTCTACACTTAGATTACAGAACTCCCGAAAGCTGCATCTGCTACACTCAGCATACAGAATACCCACACATAGCGAATGCCTAATTCCAGGATACGCAACTCCTGTAAACAGCTCCTCTCTACACCAAGGATAGCCAACTCCGGTAAACTGCTTCTCTCTACATCCAGGTAGCGGAGCTCCCATAAGTGGCGTGTCCTACACTCAGGATACAGAAATCCCAATTACTGCATATGCCTCTTGCTAGGCCACAGAACTCTTGGAAACAGTTTCTCTCTACACGCATATACAGAACTCTGGTACACAGTGTCTCACGACATGCAGGAGACAGAACGCCCATAAGCTGCATGTGCTACACTCAGCATACAGAAAACCCGCGTATAGCGAATACCTGCTCATAGGCTACAGAACTCTTGGAAACAGCCTCTCCCTACACCAAGGATAGAGAACTCTTGGAAACTGCTTCTCTTTACAGCCAGGTTACTGAGCTCCTGTAAGCTGCATCTGCTACACTTAGGATACAGAAATCCCATACATTGCCTATGCCTATTGCCAGGCTCCAGAACTCTTGGAAACAGCTTCTCCCTACAACCTGATACACAACTTCGGTAAACTAACTGTGTCTCTCTAATTCTAGGTTGCAGATCTCCCAGAAGCTGCGTCTGCTGCACTCAGCATACAGAAAACCCGCATATACCGAATACCTATGCCCAGGCTACCGAAATCTTAGAAACAGCTTCTCTCTACACTCAACATACGGAACTCCTGGATACTGTATGTCTCTGCACTTAGGTTATGGAACTCCCGTAAGCTGCATCTCTTACACGCAGCATACCGAAAACCCGCATAGAGCGAATGCCTAATTCCAGGCTACCGAACTCCAGTCAATAGCTGCTCTCTACACCAAGGATAGCGAACTCCGGTACACTGCTTCTCTCTACATCCAGGTAGCAGAGCTCCCATAAGCGGCATCTCCTACACTCAGGATACAGAAATCCCAATTACTGCATATGCCTCTTGCCAGGCGACAGAACTCTTGGAAAGAGTTTCTCTCTACACCCCTATACAGAACTCTGGTAAACTGTGTCTCACGACATTCAAGATACAGAACGCCCATAAGCTGCGTCTGCCACACGCAGCATACAGAAAACCCGCGTATAGCGAATACCTGCTCATAGGCTACAGAGTTCGTGGAAACAGCTTCTCCCTACACTCTGATACAGAACTTCGGTAAACTGTGTCTCTCTAATTCTGGGTTACAGATCTCCCAGAAGCTGCGTCGGCTACACTCAGGCAACAGGATTCCCATATACAGCGTATGCCTACTCTCAGACTACAGAACTCTTGGAAACAGCTTCTCCCCACAACCTGATACACAACTTCGGTAAACTAACTGTGTCTCTCTAATTCTAGGTTGCAGATCTCCCAGAAGCTGCGTCTGCTGCACTCAGCATACAGAAAACCCGCATATACCGAATACCTATGCCCAGGCTACCGAAATCTTAGAAACAGCTTCTCTCTACACTCAACATACGGAACTCCTGGATACTCTATGTCTCTGCACTTAGGTTATGGAACTCCCGTAAGCTGCATCTCTTACACGCAGCATACCGAAAACCCGCATAGAGCGAATGCCTAATTCCAGGCTACCGAACTCCAGTCAATAGCTGCTCTCTACACCAAGGATAGCGAACTCCGGTACACTGCTTCTCTCTACATCCAGGTAGCAGAGCTCCCATAAGCGGCATCTCCTACACTCAGGATACAGAAATCCCAATTACTGCATATGCCTCTTGCCAGGTGACAGAACTCTTGGAAAGAGTTTCTCTCTACACCCCTATACAGAACTCTGGTAAACTGTGTCTCACGACATTCAAGATACAGAACGCCCATAAGCTGCGTCTGCCACACGCAGCATACAGAAAACCCGCGTATAGCGAATACCTGCTCATAGGCTACAGAGTTCATGGAAACAGCTTCTCCCTACACTCTGATACAGAACTTCGGTAAACTGTGTTTCTCTAATTCTGGGTTACAGATCTCCCAGAAGCTGCGTCGGCTACACTCAGGCAACAGGATTCCCATATACAGCGTATGCCTACTCTCAGACTACAGAACTCTTGGAAACAGCTTCTCTCTACATTCAACATACAGAACTACTGGAAACTGCATCTCTCTACACTTAGATTACAGAACTCCCGAAAGCTGCATCTGCTACACTCAGCATACAGAATACCCACACATAGCGAATGCCTAATTCCAGGATACGCAACTCCTGTAAACAGCTCCTCTCTACACCAAGGATAGCCAACTCTGGTAAACTGCTTCTCTCTACATCCAGGTAGCAGAGCTCCCATAAGTGGCGTGTCCTACACTCAGGATACAGAAATCCCAATTACTGCATATGCCTCTTGCTAGGCCACAGAACTCTTGGAAACAGTTTCTCTCTACACGCATATACAGAACTCTGGTAAACAGTGTCTCACGACATACAGGAGACAGAACGCCCATAAGCTGCGTGTGCTACACTCAGCATACAGAAAACCCGCGTATAGCGAATACCTGCTCATAGGCTCCAGAACTCTTGGAAACAGCTTCTCCCTACAACCTGATACACAATTTCGGTAAACTAACTGTGTCTCTCTAATTCTAGGTTGCAGATCTCCCAGAAGCTGCGTCTGCTGCACTCAGCATACAGAAAACCCGCATATACCGAATACCTATGCCCAGGCTACCGAAATCTTAGAAACAGCTTCTCTCTACACTCAACATACGGAACTCCTGGATACTGTATGTCTCTGCACTTAGGTTATGGAACTCCCGTAAGCTGCATCTCTTACACGCAGCATACCGAAAACCCGCAGCATACCGAAAACCCGCATAGAGCGAATGCCTAATTCCAGGCTACCGAACTCCAGTCAATAGCTGCTCTCTACACCAAGGATAGCCAACTCCGGTACACTGCTTCTCTCTACATCCAGGTAGCAGAGCTCCCATAAGCGGCATCTCCTACACTCAGGATACAGAAATCCCAATTACTGCATATGCCTCTTGCCAGGCGACAGAACTCTTGGAAAGAGTTTCTCTCTACACCCCTATACAGAACTCTGGTAAACTGTGTCTCACGACATTCAAGATACAGAACGCCCATAAGCTGCGTCTGCCACACGCAGCATACAGAAAACCCGCGTATAGCGAATACCTGCTCATAGGCTACAGAGTTCGTGGAAACAGCTTCTCCCTACACTCTGATACAGAACTTCGGTCAACTGTGTCTCTCTAATTCTGGGTTACAGATCTCCCAGAAGCTGCGTCGGCTACACTCAGGCAACAGGATTCCCATATACAGCGTATGCCTACTCTCAGACTACAGAACTCTTGGAAACAGCTTCTCTCTACATTCAACATACAGAACTACTGGAAACTGCATCTCTCTACACTTAGATTACAGAACTCCCGAAAGCTGCATCAGCTACACTCAGCATACAGAATACCCACACATAGCGAATGCCTAATTCCAGGATACGCAACTCCTGTAAACAGCTCCTCTCTACACCAAGGACAGCCAACTCCGGTAAACTGCTTTTCTCTACATCCAGGTAGCAGAGCTCCCATAAGTGGCGTGTCCTACACTCAGGATACAGAAATCCCAATTACTGCATATGCCTCTTGCTAGGCCACAGAACTCTTGGAAACAGTTTCTCTCTACACGCATATACAGAACTCTGGTAAACAGTGTCTCACGACATGCAGGAGACAGAACGCCCATAAGCTGCGTGTGCTACACTCAGCATACAGAAAACCCGCGTATAGCGAATACCTGCTCATAGGCTCCAGAACTCTTGGAAACAGCTTCTCCCTACAACCTGATACACAATTTCGGTAAACTAACTGTGTCTCTCTAATTCTAGGTTGCAGATCTCCCAGAAGCTGCGTCTGCTGCACTCAGCATACAGAAAACCCGCATATACCGAATACCTATGCCCAGGCTACCGAAATCTTAGAAACAGCTTCTCTCTACACTCAACATACGGAACTCCTGGATACTGTATGTCTCTGCACTTAGGTTATGGAACTCCCGTAAGCTGCATCTCTTACACGCAGCATACCGAAAACCCGCAGCATACCGAAAACCCGCATAGAGCGAATGCCTAATTCCAGGCTACCGAACTCCAGTCAATAGCTGCTCTCTACACCAAGGATAGCCAACTCCGGTACACTGCTTCTCTCTACATCCAGGTAGCAGAGCTCCCATAAGCGGCATCTCCTACACTCAGGATACAGAAATCCCAATTACTGCATATGCCTCATGCCAGGCGACAGAACTCTTGGAAAGAGTTTCTCTCTACACCCCTATACAGAACTCTGGTAAACTGTGTCTCACGACATTCAAGATACAGAACGCCCATAAGCTGCGTCTGCCACACGCAGCATACAGAAAACCCGCGTATAGCGAATACCTGCTCATAGGCTACAGAGTTCGTGGAAACAGCTTCTCCCTACACTCTGATACAGAACTTCGGTAAACTGTGTCTCTCTAATTCTGGGTTACAGATCTCCCAGAAGCTGCGTCGGCTACACTCAGGCAACAGGATTCCCATATACAGCGTATGCCTACTCTCAGACTACAGAACTCTTGGAAACAGCTTCTCTCTACATTCAACATACAGAACTACTGGAAACTGCATCTCTCTACACTTAGATTACAGAACTCCCGAAAGCTGCATCTGCTACACTCAGCATACAGAATACCCACACATAGCGAATGCCTAATTCCAGGATACGCAACTCCTGTAAACAGCTCCTCTCTACACCAAGGACAGCCAACTCCGGTAAACTGCTTCTCTCTACATCCAGGTAGCAGAGCTCCCATAAGTGGCGTGTCCTACACTCAGGATACAGAAATCCCAATTACTGCATATGCCTCTTGCTAGGCCACAGAACTCTTGGAAACAGTTTCTCTCTACACGCATATACAGAACTCTGGTACACAGTGTCTCACGACATGCAGGAGACAGAACGCCAATAAGCTGCGTGTGCTACACTCAGCATACAGAAAACCCGCGTATAGCGAATACCTGCTCATAGGCTCCAGAACTCTTGGAAACAGCTTCTCCCTACACTCTGATACAGAACTTCGGTAAACTGTGTGTCTCTAATTCTGGGTTACAGATCTCCCAGAATCTGCGTCGGCTACACTCAGGCAACAGGATTCCCATATACAGCGTATGCCTACTCTCAGACTACAGAACTCTTGGAAACAGCTTCTCTCTACATTCAACATACAGAACTACTGGAAACTGCATCTCTCTACACTTAGATTACAGAACTCCCGAAAGCTGCATCTGCTACACTCAGCATACAGAATACCCACACATAGCGAATGCCTAATTCCAGGATACGCAACTCCTGTAAACAGCTCCTCTCTACACCAAGGATAGCCAACTCCGGTAAACTGCTTCTCTCTACATCCAGGTAGCAGAGCTCCCATAAGTGGCGTGTCCTACACTCAGGATACAGAAATCCCAATTACTGCATATGCCTCTTGCTAGGCCACAGAACTCTTGGAAACAGTTTCTCTCTACACGCATATACAGAACTCTGGTAAACAGTGTCTAATGACATGCAGGAGAAAGAACGCCCATAAGCTGCGTGTGCTACACTCAGCATACAGAAAACCCACGTATAGGAATACCTATGCCCAGGCTACCGAAATCTTAGAAACAGCTTCTCTCTACACTCAACATACGGAACTCCTGGATACTGTATGTCTCTGCACTTAGGTTATGGAACTCCCGTAAGCTGCATCTCTTACACGCAGCATACCGAAAACCCGCATAGAGCGAATGCCTAATTCCAGGCTACCGAACTCCAGTCAATAGCTGCTCTCTACACCAAGGATAGCGAACTCCGGTACACTGCTTCTCTCTACATCCAGGTAGCAGAGCTCCCATAAGCGGCATCTCCTACACTCAGGATACAGAAATCCCAATTACTGCATATGCCTCTTGCCAGGCGACAGAACTCTTGGAAAGAGTTTCTCTCTACACCCCTATACAGAACTCTGGTAAACTGTGTCTCACGACATTCAAGATACAGAACGCCCATAAGCTGCGTCTGCCACACGCAGCATACAGAAAACCCGCGTATAGCGAATACCTGCTCATAGGCTACAGAGTTCGTGGAAACAGCTTCTCCCTACACTCTGATACAGAACTTCGGTAAACTGTGTCTCTCTAATTCTGGGTTACAGATCTCCCAGAAGCTGCGTCGGCTACACTCAGGCAACAGGATTCCCATATACAGCGTATGCCTACTCTCAGACTACAGAACTCTTGGAAACAGCTTCTCTCTACATTCAACATACAGAACTACTGGAAACTGCATCTCTCTACACTTAGATTACAGAACTCCCGAAAGCTGCATCTGCTACACTCAGCATACAGAATACCCACACATAGCGAATGCCTAATTCCAGGATACGCAACTCCTGTAAACAGCTCCTCTCTACACCAAGGACAGCCAACTCCGGTAAACTGCTTCTCTCTACATCCAGGTAGCAGAGCTCCCATAAGTGGCGTGTCCTACACTCAGGATACAGAAATCCCAATTACTGCATATGCCTCTTGCTAGGCCACAGAACTCTTGGAAACAGTTTCTCTCTACACGCATATACAGAACTCTGGTACACAGTGTCTCACGACATGCAGGAGACAGAACGCCCATAAGCTGCGTGTGCTACACTCAGCATACAGAAAACCCGCGTATAGCGAATACCTGCTCATAGGCTCCAGAACTCTTGGAAACAGCTTCTCCCTACAACCTGATACACAATTTCGGTAAACTAACTGTGTCTCTCTAATTCTAGGTTGCAGATCTCCCAGAAGCTGCGTCTGCTGCACTCAGCATACAGAAAACCCGCATATACCGAATACCTATGCCCAGGCTACCGAAATCTTAGAAACAGCTTCTCTCTACACTCAACATACGGAACTCCTGGATACTGTATGTCTCTGCACTTAGGTTATGGAACTCCCGTAAGCTGCATCTCTTACACGCAGCATACCGAAAACCCGCAGCATACCGAAAACCCGCATAGAGCGAATGCCTAATTCCAGGCTACCGAACTCCAGTCAATAGCTGCTCTCTACACCAAGGATAGCGAACTCCGGTACACTGCTTCTCTCTACATCCAGGTAGCAGAGCTCCCATCAGCGGCATCTCCTACACTCAGGATACAGAAATCCCAATTACTGCATATGCCTCTTGCCAGGCGACAGAACTCTTGGAAAGAGTTTCTCTCTACACCCCTATACAGAACTCTGGTAAACTGTGTCTCACGACATTCAAGATACAGAACGCCCATAAGCTGCGTCTGCCACACGCAGCATACAGAAAACCCGCGTATAGCGAATACCTGCTCATAGGCTACAGAGTTCGTGGAAACAGCTTCTCCCTACACTCTGATACAGAACTTCGGTAAACTGTGTCTCTCTAATTCTGAGTTACAGATCTCCCAGAAGCTGCGTCGGCTACACTCAGGCAACAGGATTCCCATATACAGCGTATGCCTACTCTCAGACTACAGAACTCTTGGAAACAGCTTCTCTCTACATTCAACATACAGAACTACTGGAAACTGCATCTCTCTACACTTAGATTACAGAACTCCCGAAAGCTGCATCTGCTACACTCAGCATACAGAATACCCACACATAGCGAATGCCTAATTCCAGGATACGCAACTCCTGTAAACAGCTCCTCTCTACACCAAGGACAGCCAACTCCGGTAAACTGCTTCTCTCTACATCCAGGTAGCAGAGCTCCCATAAGTGGCGTGTCCTACACTCAGGATACAGAAATCCCAATTACTGCATATGCCTCTTGCTAGGCCACAGAACTCTTGGAAACAGTTTCTCTCTACACGCATATACAGAACTCTGGTACACAGTGTCTCACGACATGCAGGAGACAGAACGCCCATAAGCTGCGTGTGCTACACTCAGCATACAGAAAACCCGCGTATAGCGAATACCTGCTCATAGGCTCCAGAACTCTTGGAAACAGCTTCTCCCTACACTCTGATACAGAACTTCGGTAAACTGTGTCTCTCTAATTCTGGGTTACAGATCTCCCAGAAGCTGCGTCGGCTACACTCAGGCAACAGGATTCCCATATACAGCGTATGCCTACTCTCAGACTACAGAACTCTTGGAAACAGCTTCTCTCTACATTCAACATACAGAACTACTGGAAACTGCATCTCTCTACACTTAGATTACAGAACTCCCGAAAGCTGCATCTGCTACACTCAGCATACAGAATACCCACACATAGCGAATGCCTAATTCCAGGATACGCAACTCCTGTAAACAGCTCCTCTCTACACCAAGGATAGCAAACTCCGGTAAACTGCTTCTCTCTACATCCAGGTAGCAGAGCTCCCATAAGTGGCGTGTCCTACACTCAGGATACAGAAATCCCAATTACTGCATATGCCTCTTGCTAGGCCACAGAACTCTTGGAAACAGTTTCTCTCTACACGCATATACAGAACTCTGGTAAACACTGTCTCACGACATGCAGGAGACAGAACGCCCATAAGCTGCGTGTGCTACACTCAGCATACAGAAAACCCGCGTATAGCGAATACCTGCTCATAGGCTCCAGAACTCTTGGAAACAGCTTCTCCCTACAACCTGATACACAATTTCGGTAAACTAACTGTGTCTCTCTAATTCTAGGTTGCAGATCTCCCAGAAGCTGCGTCTGCTGCACTCAGCATACAGAAAACCCGCATATACCGAATACCTATGCCCAGGCTACCGAAATCTTAGAAACAGCTTCTCTCTACACTCAACATACGGAACTCCTGGATACTGTATGTCTCTGCACTTAGGTTATGGAACTCCCGTAAGCTGCATCTCTTACACGCAGCATACCGAAAACCCGCAGCATACCGAAAACCCGCATAGAGCGAATGCCTAATTCCAGGCTACCGAACTCCAGTCAATAGCTGCTCTCTACACCAAGGATAGCCAACTCCGGTACACTGCTTCTCTCTACATCCAGGTAGCAGAGCTCCCATAAGCGGCATCTCCTACACTCAGGATACAGAAATCCCAATTACTGCATATGCCTCTTGCCAGGCGACAGAACTCTTGGAAAGAGTTTCTCTCTACACCCCTATACAGAACTCTGGTAAACTGTGTCTCACGACATTCAAGATACAGAACGCCCATAAGCTGCGTCTGCCACACTCAGCATACAGAAAACCCGCGTATAGCGAATACCTGCTCATAGGCTACAGAGTTCGTGGAAACAGCTTCTCCCTACACTCTGATACAGAACTTCGGTAAACTGTGTCTCTCTAATTCTGGGTTACAGATCTCCCAGAAGCTGCGTCGGCTACACTCAGGCAACAGGATTCCCATATACAGCGTATGCCTACTCTCAGACTACAGAACTCTTGGAAACAGCTTCTCTCTACATTCAACATACAGAACTACTGGAAACTGCATCTCTCTACACTTAGATTACAGAACTCCCGAAAGCTGCATCTGCTACACTCAGCATACAGAATACCCACACATAGCGAATGCCTAATTCCAGGATACGCAACTCCTGTAAACAGCTCCTCTCTACACCAAGGATAGCCAACTCCGGTAAACTGCTTCTCTCTACATCCAGGTAGCAGAGCTCCCATAAGTGGCGTGTCCTACACTCAGGATACAGAAATCCCAATTACTGCATATGCCTCTTGCTAGGCCACAGAACTCTTGGAAACAGTTTCTCTCTACACGCATATACAGAACTCTGGTAAACACTGTCTCACGACATGCAGGAGACAGAACGCCCATAAGCTGCGTGTGCTACACTCAGCATACAGAAAACCCGCGTATAGCGAATACCTGCTCATAGGCTCCAGAACTCTTGGAAACAGCTTCTCCCTACAACCTGATACACAATTTCGGTAAACTAACTGTGTCTCTCTAATTCTAGGTTGCAGATCTCCCAGAAGCTGCGTCTGCTGCACTCAGCATACAGAAAACCCGCATATACCGAATACCTATGCCCAGGCTACCGAAATCTTAGAAACAGCTTCTCTCTACACTCAACATACGGAACTCCTGGATACTGTATGTCTCTGCACTTAGGTTATGGAACTCCCGTAAGCTGCATCTCTTACACGCAGCATACCGAAAACCCGCAGCATACCGAAAACCCGCATAGAGCGAATGCCTAATTCCAGGCTACCGAACTCCAGTCAATAGCTGCTCTCTACACCAAGGATAGCGAACTCCGGTACACTGCTTCTCTCTACATCCAGGTAGCAGAGCTCCCATAAGCGGCATCTCCTACACTCAGGATACAGAAATCCCAATTACTGCATATGCCTCTTGCCAGGCGACAGAACTCTTGGAAAGAGTTTCTCTCTACACCCCTATACAGAACTCTGGTAAACTGTGTCTCACGACATTCAAGATACAGAACGCCCATAAGCTGCGTCTGCCACACGCAGCATACAGAAAACCCGCGTATAGCGAATACCTGCTCATAGGCTACAGAGTTCGTGGAAACAGCTTCTCCCTACACTCTGATACAGAACTTCGGTAAACTGTGTCTCTCTAATTCTGGGTTACAGATCTCCCAGAAGCTGCGTCGGCTACACTCAGGCAACAGGATTCCCATATACAGCGTATGCCTACTCTCAGACTACAGAACTCTTGGAAACAGCTTCTCTCTACATTCAACATACAGAACTACTGGAAACTGCATCTCTCTACACTTAGATTACAGAACTCCCGAAAGCTGCATCTGCTACACTCAGCATACAGAATACCCACACATAGCGAATGCCTAATTCCAGGATACGCAACTCCTGTAAACAGCTCCTCTCTACACCAAGGACAGCCAACTCCGGTAAACTGCTTCTCTCTACATCCAGGTAGCAGAGCTCCCATAAGTGGCGTGTCCTACACTCAGGATACAGAAATCCCAATTACTGCATATGCCTCTTGCTAGGCCACAGAACTCTTGGAAACAGTTTCTCTCTACACGCATATACAGAACTCTGGTACACAGTGTCTCACGACATGCAGGAGACAGAACGCCCATAAGCTGCATGTGCTACACTCAGCATACAGAAAACCCGCGTATAGCGAATACCTGCTCATAGGCTACAGAACTCTTGGAAACAGCCTCTCCCTACACCAAGGATAGAGAACTCTTGGAAACTGCTTCTCTTTACAGCCAGGTTACTGAGCTCCTGTAAGCTGCATCTGCTACACTTAGGATACAGAAATCCCATACATTGCCTATGCCTATTGCCAGGCTCCAGAACTCTTGGAAACAGCTTCTCCCTACAACCTGATACACAACTTCGGTAAACTAACTGTGTCTCTCTAATTCTAGGTTGCAGATCTCCCAGAAGCTGCGTCTGCTGCACTCAGCATACAGAAAACCCGCATATAGCGAATACCTATGCCCAGGCTACCAAAATCTTAGAAACAGCTTCTCTCTACACTCAACATACGGAACTCCTGGATACTGTATGTCTCTGCACTTAGGTTATGGAACTCCCGTAAGCTGCATCTCTTACACGCAGCATACCGAAAACCCGCATAGAGCGAATGCCTAATTCCAGGCTACCGAACTCCAGTCAATAGCTGCTCTCTACACCAAGGATAGCGAACTCCGGTACACTGCTTCTCTCTACATCCAGGTAGCAGAGCTCCCATAAGCGGCATCTCCTACACTCAGGATACAGAAATCCCAATTACTGCATATGCCTCTTGCCAGGCGACAGAACTCTTGGAAAGAGTTTCTCTCTACACCCCTATACAGAACTCTGGTAAACTGTGTCTCACGACATTCAAGATACAGAACGCCCATAAGCTGCGTCTGCCACACGCAGCATACAGAAAACCCGCGTATAGCGAATACCTGCTCATAGGCTACAGAGTTCGTGGAAACAGCTTCTCCCTACACTCTGATACAGAACTTCGGTAAACTGTGTCTCTCTAATTCTGGGTTACAGATCTCCCAGAAGCTGCGTCGGTTACACTCAGGCAACAGGATTCCCATATACAGCGTATGCCTACTCTCAGACTACAGAACTCTTGGAAACAGCTTCTCTCTACATTCAACATACAGAACTACTGGAAACTGCATCTCTCTACACTTAGATTACAGAACTCCCGAAAGCTGCATCTGCTACACTCAGCATACAGAATACCCACACATAGCGAATGCCTAATTCCAGGATACGCAACTCCTGTAAACAGCTCCTCTCTACACCAAGGATAGCCAACTCCGGTAAACTGCTTCTCTCTACATCCAGGTAGCAGAGCTCCCATAAGTGGCGTGTCCTACACTCAGGATACAGAAATCCCAATTACTGCATATGCCTCTTGCTAGGCCACAGAACTCTTGGAAACAGTTTCTCTCTACACGCATATACAGAACTCTGGTACACAGTGTCTCACGACATGCAGGAGACAGAACGCCCATAAGCTGCATGTGCTACACTCAGCATACAGAAAACCCGCGTATAGCGAATACCTGCTCATAGGCTACAGAACTCTTGGAAACAGCCTCTCCCTACACCAAGGATAGAGAACTCTTGGAAACTGCTTCTCTTTACAGCCAGGTTACTGAGCTCCTGTAAGCTGCATCTGCTACACTTAGGATACAGAAATCCCATACATTGCCTATGCCTATTGCCAGGCTCCAGAACTCTTGGAAACAGCTTCTCCCTACAACCTGATACACAACTTCGGTAAACTAACTGTGTCTCTCTAATTCTAGGTTGCAGATCTCCCAGAAGCTGCGTCTGCTGCACTCAGCATACAGAAAACCCGCATATACCGAATACCTATGCCCAGGCTACCGAAATCTTAGAAACAGCTTCTCTCTACACTCAACATACGGAACTCCTGGATACTGTATGTCTCTGCACTTAGGTTATGGAACTCCCGTAAGCTGCATCTCTTACACGCAGCATACCGAAAACCCGCATAGAGCGAATGCCTAATTCCAGGCTACCGAACTCCAGTCAATAGCTGCTCTCTACACCAAGGATAGCCAACTCCGGTACACTGCTTCTCTCTACATCCAGGTAGCAGAGCTCCCATAAGCGGCATCTCCTACACTCAGGATACAGAAATCCCAATTACTGCATATGCCTCTTGCCAGGCGACAGAACTCTTGGAAAGAGTTTCTCTCTACACCCCTATACAGAACTCTGGTAAACTGTGTCTCACGACATTCAAGATACAGAACGCCCATAAGCTGCGTCTGCCACACGCAGCATACAGAAAACCCGCGTATAGCGAATACCTGCTCATAGGCTACAGAGTTCGTGGAAACAGCTTCTCCCTACACTCTGATACAGAACTTCGGTCAACTGTGTCTCTCTAATTCTGGGTTACAGATCTCCCAGAAGCTGCGTCGGCTACACTCAGGCAACAGGATTCCCATATACAGCGTATGCCTACTCTCAGACTACAGAACTCTTGGAAACAGCTTCTCCCCACAACCTGATACACAACTTCGGTAAACTAACTGTGTCTCTCTAATTCTAGGTTGCAGATCTCCCAGAAGCTGCGTCTGCTGCACTCAGCATACAGAAAACCCGCATATACCGAATACCTATGCCCAGGCTACCGAAATCTTAGAAACAGCTTCTCTCTACACTCAACATACGGAACTCCTGGATACTGTATGTCTCTGCACTTAGGTTATGGAACTCCCGTAAGCTGCATCTCTTACACGCAGCATACCGAAAACCCGCATAGAGCGAATGCCTAATTCCAGGCTACCGAACTCCAGTCAATAGCTGCTCTCTACACCAAGGATAGCGAACTCCGGTACACTGCTTCTCTCTACATCCAGGTAGCAGAGCTCCCATAAGCGGCATCTCCTACACTCAGGATACAGAAATCCCAATTACTGCATATGCCTCTTGCCAGGTGACAGAACTCTTGGAAAGGGTTTCTCTCTACACCCCTATACAGAACTCTGGTAAACTGTGTCTCACGACATTCAAGATACAGAACGCCCATAAGCTGCGTCTGCCACACGCAGCATACAGAAAACCCGCGTATAGCGAATACCTGCTCATAGGCTACAGAGTTCATGGAAACAGCTTCTCCCTACACTCTGATACAGAACTTCGGTAAACTGTGTTTCTCTAATTCTGGGTTACAGATCTCCCAGAAGCTGCGTCGGCTACACTCAGGCAACAGGATTCCCATATACAGCGTATGCCTACTCTCAGACTACAGAACTCTTGGAAACAGCTTCTCTCTACATTCAACATACAGAACTACTGGAAACTGCATCTCTCTACACTTAGATTACAGAACTCCCGAAAGCTGCATCTGCTACACTCAGCATACAGAATACCCACACATAGCGAATGCCTAATTCCAGGATACGCAACTCCTGTAAACAGCTCCTCTCTACACCAAGGATAGCCAACTCTGGTAAACTGCTTCTCTCTACATCCAGGTAGCAGAGCTCCCATAAGTGGCGTGTCCTACACTCAGGATACAGAAATCCCAATTACTGCATATGCCTCTTGCTAGGCCACAGAACTCTTGGAAACAGTTTCTCTCTACACGCATATACAGAACTCTGGTAAACAGTGTCTCACGACATGCAGGAGACAGAACGCCCATAAGCTGCGTGTGCTACACTCAGCATACAGAAAACCCGCGTATAGCGAATACCTGCTCATAGGCTCCAGAACTCTTGGAAACAGCTTCTCCCTACAACCTGATACAAAACTTCGGTAAACTAACTGTGTCTCTCTAATTCTAGGTTGCAGATCTCCCAGAAGCTGCGTCTGCTGCACTCAGCATACAGAAAACCCGCATATACCGAATACCTATGCCCAGGCTACCGAAATCTTAGAAACAGCTTCTCTCTACACTCAACATACGGAACTCCTGGATACTGTATGTCTCTGCACTTAGGTTATGGAACTCCCGTAAGCTGCATCTCTTACACGCAGCATACCGAAAACCCGCAGCATACCGAAAACCCGCATAGAGCGAATGCCTAATTCCAGGCTACCGAACTCCAGTCAATAGCTGCTCTCTACACCAAGGATAGCGAACTCCGGTACACTGCTTCTCTCTACATCCAGGTAGCAGAGCTCCCATAAGCGGCATCTCCTACACTCAGGATACAGAAATCCCAATTACTGCATATGCCTCTTGCCAGGCGACAGAACTCTTGGAAAGAGTTTCTCTCTACACCCCTATACAGAACTCTGGTAAACTGTGTCTCACGACATTCAAGATACAGAACGCCCATAAGCTGCGTCTGCCACACGCAGCATACAGAAAACCCGCGTATAGCGAATACCTGCTCATAGGCTACAGAGTTCGTGGAAACAGCTTCTCCCTACACTCTGATACAGAACTTCGGTCAACTGTGTCTCTCTAATTCTGGGTTACAGATCTCCCAGAAGCTGCGTCGGCTACACTCAGGCAACAGGATTCCCATATACAGCGTATGCCTACTCTCAGACTACAGAACTCTTGGAAACAGCTTCTCTCTACATTCAACATACAGAACTACTGGAAACTGCATCTCTCTACACTTAGATTACAGAACTCCCGAAAGCTGCATCAGCTACACTCAGCATACAGAATACCCACACATAGCGAATGCCTAATTCCAGGATACGCAACTCCTGTAAACAGCTCCTCTCTACACCAAGGACAGCCAACTCCGGTAAACTGCTTCTCTCTACATCCAGGTAGCAGAGCTCCCATAAGTGGCGTGTCCTACACTCAGGATACAGAAATCCCAATTACTGCATATGCCTCTTGCTAGGCCACAGAACTCTTGGAAACAGTTTCTCTCTACACGCATATACAGAACTCTGGTAAACAGTGTCTCACGACATGCAGGAGACAGAACGCCCATAAGCTGCGTGTGCTACACTCAGCATACAGAAAACCCGCGTATAGCGAATACCTGCTCATAGGCTCCAGAACTCTTGGAAACAGCTTCTCCCTACAACCTGATACACAATTTCGGTAAACTAACTGTGTCTCTCTAATTCTAGGTTGCAGATCTCCCAGAAGCTGCGTCTGCTGCACTCAGCATACAGAAAACCCGCATATACCGAATACCTATGCCCAGGCTACCGAAATCTTAGAAACAGCTTCTCTCTACACTCAACATACGGAACTCCTGGATACTGTATGTCTCTGCACTTAGGTTATGGAACTCCCGTAAGCTGCATCTCTTACACGCAGCATACCGAAAACCCGCAGCATACCGAAAACCCGCATAGAGCGAATGCCTAATTCCAGGCTACCGAACTCCAGTCAATAGCTGCTCTCTACACCAAGGATAGCGAACTCCGGTACACTGCTTCTCTCTACATCCAGGTAGCAGAGCTCCCATAAGCGGCATCTCCTACACTCAGGATACAGAAATCCCAATTACTGCATATGCCTCTTGCCAGGCGACAGAACTCTTGGAAAGAGTTTCTCTCTACACCCCTATACAGAACTCTGGTAAACTGTGTCTCACGACATTCAAGATACAGAACGCCCATAAGCTGCGTCTGCCACACGCAGCATACAGAAAACCCGCGTATAGCGAATACCTGCTCATAGGCTACAGAGTTCGTGGAAACAGCTTCTCCCTACACTCTGATACAGAACTTCGGTAAACTGTGTCTCTCTAATTCTGGGTTACAGATCTCCCAGAAGCTGCGTCGGCTACACTCAGGCAACAGGATTCCCATATACAGCGTATGCCTACTCTCAGACTACAGAACTCTTGGAAACAGCTTCTCTCTACATTCAACATACAGAACTACTGGAAACTGCATCTCTCTACACTTAGATTACAGAACTCCCGAAAGCTGCATCTGCTACACTCAGCATACAGAATACCCACACATAGCGAATGCCTAATTCCAGGATACGCAACTCCTGTAAACAGCTCCTCTCTACACCAAGGACAGCCAACTCCGGTAAACTGCTTCTCTCTACATCCAGGTAGCAGAGCTCCCATAAGTGGCGTGTCCTACACTCAGGATACAGAAATCCCAATTACTGCATATGCCTCTTGCTAGGCCACAGAACTCTTGGAAACAGTTTCTCTCTACACGCATATACAGAACTCTGGTACACAGTGTCTCACGACATGCAGGAGACAGAACGCCAATAAGCTGCGTGTGCTACACTCAGCATACAGAAAACCCGCGTATAGCGAATACCTGCTCATAGGCTCCAGAACTCTTGGAAACAGCTTCTCCCTACACTCTGATACAGAACTTCGGTAAACTGTGTGTCTCTAATTCTGGGTTACAGATCTCCCAGAATCTGCGTCGGCTACACTCAGGCAACAGGATTCCCATATACAGCGTATGCCTACTCTCAGACTACAGAACTCTTGGAAACAGCTTCTCTCTACATTCAACATACAGAACTACTGGAAACTGCATCTCTCTACACTTAGATTACAGAACTCCCGAAAGCTGCATCTGCTACACTCAGCATACAGAATACCCACACATAGCGAATGCCTAATTCCAGGATACGCAACTCCTGTAAACAGCTCCTCTCTACACCAAGGATAGCCAACTCCGGTAAACTGCTTCTCTCTACATCCAGGTAGCAGAGCTCCCATAAGTGGCGTGTCCTACACTCAGGATACAGAAATCCCAATTACTGCATATGCCTCTTGCTAGGCCACAGAACTCTTGGAAACAGTTTCTCTCTACACGCATATACAGAACTCTGGTAAACAGTGTCTAATGACATGCAGGAGAAAGAACGCCCATAAGCTGCGTGTGCTACACTCAGCATACAGAAAACCCACGTATAGGAATAACTATGCCCAGGCTACCGAAATCTTAGAAACAGCTTCTCTCTACACTCAACATACGGAACTCCTGGATACTGTATGTCTCTGCACTTAGGTTATGGAACTCCCGTAAGCTGCATCTCTTACACGCAGCATACCGAAAACCCGCATAGAGCGAATGCCTAATTCCAGGCTACCGAACTCCAGTCAATAGCTGCTCTCTACACCAAGGATAGCGAACTCCTGTACACTGCTTCTCTCTACATCCAGGTAGCAGAGCTCCCATAAGCGGCATCTCCTACACTCAGGATACAGAAATCCCAATTACTGCATATGCCTCTTGCCAGGCGACAGAACTCTTGGAAAGAGTTTCTCTCTACACCCCTATACAGAACTCTGGTAAACTGTGTCTCACGACATTCAAGATACAGAACGCCCATAAGCTGCGTCTGCCACACGCAGCATACAGAAAACCCGCGTATAGCGAATACCTGCTCATAGGCTACAGAGTTCGTGGAAACAGCTTCTCCCTACACTCTGATACAGAACTTCGGTAAACTGTGTCTCTCTAATTCTGGGTTACAGATCTCCCAGAAGCTGCGTCGGCTACACTCAGGCAACAGGATTCCCATATACAGCGTATGCCTACTCTCAGACTACAGAACTCTTGGAAACAGCTTCTCTCTACATTCAACATACAGAACTACTGGAAACTGCATCTCTCTACACTTAGATTACAGAACTCCCGAAAGCTGCATCTGCTACACTCAGCATACAGAATACCCACACATAGCGAATGCCTAATTCCAGGATACGCAACTCCTGTAAACAGCTCCTCTCTACACCAAGGACAGCCAACTCCGGTAAACTGCTTCTCTCTACATCCAGGTAGCAGAGCTCCCATAAGTGGCGTGTCCTACACTCAGGATACAGAAATCCCAATTACTGCATATGCCTCTTGCTAGGCCACAGAACTCTTGGAAACAGTTTCTCTCTACACGCATATACAGAACTCTGGTAGACAGTGTCTCACGACATGCAGGAGACAGAACGCCCATAAGCTGCGTGTGCTACACTCAGCATACAGAAAACCCGCGTATAGCGAATACCTGCTCATAGGCTCCAGAACTCTTGGAAACAGCTTCTCCCTACGACCTGATACACAATTTCGGTAAACTAACTGTGTCTCTCTAATTCTAGGTTGCAGATCTCCCAGAAGCTGCGTCTGCTGCACTCAGCATACAGAAAACCCGCATATACCGAATACCTATGCCCAGGCTACCGAAATCTTAGAAACAGCTTCTCTCTACACTCAACATACGGAACTCCTGGATACTGTATGTCTCTGCACTTAGGTTATGGAACTCCCGTAAGCTGCATCTCTTACACGCAGCATACCGAAAACCCGCAGCATACCGAAAACCCGCATAGAGCGAATGCCTAATTCCAGGCTACCGAACTCCAGTCAATAGCTGCTCTCTACACCAAGGATAGCGAACTCCGGTACACTGCTTCTCTCTACATCCAGGTAGCAGAGCTCCCATAAGCGGCATCTCCTACACTCAGGATACAGAAATCCCAATTACTGCATATGCCTCTTGCCAGGCGACAGAACTCTTGGAAAGAGTTTCTCTCTACACCCCTATACAGAACTCTGGTAAACTGTGTCTCACGACATTCAAGATACAGAACGCCCATAAGCTGCGTCTGCCACATGCAGCATACAGAAAACCCGCGTATAGCGAATACCTGCTCATAGGCTACAGAGTTCGTGGAAACAGCTTCTCCCTACACTCTGATACAGAACTTCGGTAAACTGTGTCTCTCTAATTCTGGGTTACAGATCTCCCAGAAGCTGCGTCGGCTACACTCAGGCAACAGGATTCCCATATACAGCGTATGCCTACTCTCAGACTACAGAACTCTTGGAAACAGCTTCTCTCTACATTCAACATACAGAACTACTGGAAACTGCATCTCTCTACACTTAGATTACAGAACTCCCGAAAGCTGCATCTGCTACACTCAGCATACAGAATACCCACACATAGCGAATGCCTAATTCCAGGATACACAACTCCTGTAAACAGCTCCTCTCTACACCAAGGACAGCCAACTCCGGTAAACTGCTTCTCTCTACATCCAGGTAGCAGAGCTCCCATAAGTGGCGTGTCCTACACTCAGGATACAGAAATCCCAATTACTGCATATGCCTCTTGCTAGGCCACAGAACTCTTGGAAACAGTTTCTCTCTACACGCATATACAGAACTCTGGTACACAGTGTCTCACGACATGCAGGAGACAGAACGCCCATAAGCTGCGTGTGCTACACTCAGCATACAGAAAACCCGCGTATAGCGAATACCTGCTCATAGGCTCCAGAACTCTTGGAAACAGCTTCTCCCTACACTCTGATACAGAACTTCGGTAAACTGTGTGTCTCTAATTCTGGGTTACAGATCTCCCAGAATCTGCGTCGGCTACACTCAGGCAACAGGATTCCCATATACAGCGTATGCCTACTCTCAGACTACAGAACTCTTGGAAACAGCTTCTCTCTACATTCAACATACAGAACTACTGGAAACTGCATCTCTCTACACTTAGATTACAGAACTCCCGAAAGCTGCATCTGCTACACTCAGCATACAGAATACCCACACATAGCGAATGCCTAATTCCAGGATACGCAACTCCTGTAAACAGCTCCTCTCTACACCAAGGATAGCCAACTCCGGTAAACTGCTTCTCTCTACATCCAGGTAGCAGAGCTCCCATAAGTGGCGTGTCCTACACTCAGGATACAGAAATCCCAATTACTGCATATGCCTCTTGCTAGGCCACAGAACTCTTGGAAACAGTTTCTCTCTACACGCATATACAGAACTCTGGTAAACAGTGTCTAATGACATGCAGGAGAAAGAACGCCCATAAGCTGCGTGTGCTACACTCAGCATACAGAAAACCCACGTATAGGAATAACTATGCCCAGGCTACCGAAATCTTAGAAACAGCTTCTCTCTACACTCAACATACGGAACTCCTGGATACTGTATGTCTCTGCACTTAGGTTATGGAACTCCCGTAAGCTGCATCTCTTACACGCAGCATACCGAAAACCCGCATAGAGCGAATGCCTAATTCCAGGCTACCGAACTCCAGTCAATAGCTGCTCTCTACACCAAGGATAGCCAACTCCGGTACACTGCTTCTCTCTACATCCAGGTAGCAGAGCTCCCGTAAGCGGCATCTCCTACACTCAGGATACAGAAATCCCAATTACTGCATATGCCTCTTGCCAGGCGACAGAACTCTTGGAAAGAGTTTCTCTCTACACCCCTATACAGAACTCTGGTAAACTGTGTCTCACGACATTCAAGATACAGAACGCCCATAAGCTGCGTCTGCCACACGCAGCATACAGAAAACCCGCGTATAGCGAATACCTGCTCATAGGCTACAGAGTTTGTGGAAACAGCTTCTCCCTACACTCTGATACAGAACTTCGGTAAACTGTGTCTCTCTAATTCTGGGTTACAGATCTCCCAGAAGCTGCGTCGGCTACACTCAGGCAACAGGATTCCCATATACAGCGTATGCCTACTCTCAGACTACAGAACTCTTGGAAACAGCTTCTCTCTACATTCAACATACAGAACTACTGGAAACTGCATCTCTCTACACTTAGATTACAGAACTCCCGAAAGCTGCATCTGCTACACTCAGCATACAGAATACCCACACATAGCGAATGCCTAATTCCAGGATACGCAACTCCTGTAAACAGCTCCTCTCTACACCAAGGACAGCCAACTCCGGTAAACTGCTTCTCTCTACATCCAGGTAGCAGAGCTCCCATAAGTGGCGTGTCCTACACTCAGGATACAGAAATCCCAATTACTGCATATGCCTCTTGCTAGGCCACAGAACTCTTGGAAACAGTTTCTCTCTACACGCATATACAGAACTCTGGTAAACAGTGTCTCACGACATGCAGGAGACAGAACGCCCATAAGCTGCGTGTGCTACACTCAGCATACAGAAAACCCGCGTATAGCGAATACCTGCTCATAGGCTCCAGAACTCTTGGAAACAGCTTCTCCCTACACTCTGATACAGAACTTCGGTAAACTGTGTGTCTCTAATTCTGGGTTACAGATCTCCCAGAAGCTGCGTCGGCTACACTCAGGCAACAGGATTCCCATATACAGCGTATGCCTACTCTCAGACTACAGAACTCTTGGAAACAGCTTCTCTCTACATTCAACATACAGAACTACTGGAAACTGCATCTCTCTACACTTAGATTACAGAACTCCCGAAAGCTGCATCTGCTACACTCAGCATACAGAATACCCACACATAGCGAATGCCTAATTCCAGGATACGCAACTCCTGTAAACAGCTCCTCTCTACACCAAGGATAGCCAACTCCGGTAAACTGCTTCTCTCTACATCCAGGTAGCAGAGCTCCCATAAGTGGCGTGTCCTACACTCAGGATACAGAAATCCCAATTACTGCATATGCCTCTTGCTAGGCCACAGAACTCTTGGAAACAGTTTCTCTCTACACGCATATACAGAACTCTGGTAAACAGTGTCTAATGACATGCAGGAGAAAGAACGCCCATAAGCTGCGTGTGCTACACTCAGCATACAGAAAACCCACGTATAGGAATACCTATGCCCAGGCTACCGAAATCTTAGAAACAGCTTCTCTCTACACTCAGCATACGGAACTCCTGGATACTGTATGTCTCTGCACTTAGGTTATGGAACTCCCGTAAGCTGCATCTCTTACACGCAGCATACCGAAAACCCGCATAGAGCGAATGCCTAATTCCAGGCTACCGAACTCCAGTCAATAGCTGCTCTCTACACCAAGGATAGCGAACTCCGGTACACTGCTTCTCTCTACATCCAGGTAGCAGAGCTCCCATAAGCGGCATCTCCTACACTCAGGATACAGAAATCCCAATTACTGCATATGCCTCTTGCCAGGCGACAGAACTCTTGGAAAGAGTTTCTCTCTACACCCCTATACAGAACTCTGGTAAACTGTGTCTCACGACATTCAAGATACAGAACGCCCATAAGCTGCGTCTGCCACACGCAGCATACAGAAAACCCGCGTATAGCGAATACCTGCTCATAGGCTACAGAGTTCGTGGAAACAGCTTCTCCCTACACTCTGATACAGAACTTCGGTAAACTGTGTCTCTCTAATTCTGGGTTACAGATCTCCCAGAAGCTGCGTCGGCTACACTCAGGCAACAGGATTCCCATATACAGCGTATGCCTACTCTCAGACTACAGAACTCTTGGAAACAGCTTCTCTCTACATTCAACATACAGAACTACTGGAAACTGCATCTCTCTACACTTAGATTACAGAACTCCCGAAAGCTGCATCTGCTACACTCAGCATACAGAATACCCACACATAGCGAATGCCTAATTCCAGGATACGCAACTCCTGTAAACAGCTCCTCTCTACACCAAGGATAGCCAACTCCGGTAAACTGCTTCTCTCTACATCCAGGTAGCAGAGCTCCCATAAGTGGCGTGTCCTACACTCAGGATACAGAAATCCCAATTACTGCATATGCCTCTTGCTAGGCCACAGAACTCTTGGAAACAGTTTCTCTCTACACGCATATACAGAACTCTGGTACACAGTGTCTCACGACATGCAGGAGACAGAACGCCCATAAGCTGCATGTGCTACACTCAGCATACAGAAAACCCGCGTATAGCGAATACCTGCTCATAGGCTACAGAACTCTTGGAAACAGCCTCTCCCTACACCAAGGATAGAGAACTCTTGGAAACTGCTTCTCTTTACAGCCAGGTTACTGAGCTCCTGTAAGCTGCATCTGCTACACTTAGGATACAGAAATCCCATACATTGCCTATGCCTATTGCCAGGCTCCAGAACTTTTGGAAACAGCTTCTCCCTACAACCTGATACACAACTTCGGTAAACTAACTGTGTCTCTCTAATTCTAGGTTGCAGATCTCCCAGAAGCTGCGTCTGCTGCACTCAGCATACAGAAAACCCGCATATACCGAATACCTATGCCCAGGCTACCGAAATCTTAGAAACAGCTTCTCTCTACACTCAACATACGGAACTCCTGGATACTGTATGTCTCTGCACTTAGGTTATGGAACTCCCGTAAGCTGCATCTCTTACACGCAGCATACCGAAAACCCGCAGCATACCGAAAACCCGCATAGAGCGAATGCCTAATTCCAGGCTACCGAACTCCAGTCAATAGCTGCTCTCTACACCAAGGATAGCGAACTCCGGTACACTGCTTCTCTCTACATCCAGGTAGCAGAGCTCCCATAAGCGGCATCTCCTACACTCAGGATACAGAAATCCCAATTACTGCATATGCCTCTTGCCAGGCGACAGAACTCTTGGAAAGAGTTTCTCTCTACACCCCTATACAGAACTCTGGTAAACTGTGTCTCACGACATTCAAGATACAGAACGCCCATAAGCTGCGTCTGCCACACGCAGCATACAGAAAACCCGCGTATAGCGAATACCTGCTCATAGGCTACAGAGTTCGTGGAAACAGCTTCTCCCTACACTCTGATACAGAACTTCGGTAAACTGTGTCTCTCTAATTCTGGGTTACAGATCTCCCAGAAGCTGCGTCGGCTACACTCAGGCAACAGGATTCCCATATACAGCGTATGCCTACTCTCAGACTACAGAACTCTTGGAAACAGCTTCTCTCTACATTCAACATACAGAACTACTGGAAACTGCATCTCTCTACACTTAGATTACAGAACTCCCGAAAGCTGCATCTGCTACACTCAGCATACAGAATACCCACACATAGCGAATGCCTAATTCCAGGATACGCAACTCCTGTAAACAGCTCCTCTCTACACCAAGGACAGCCAACTCCGGTAAACTGCTTCTCTCTACATCCAGGTAGCAGAGCTCCCATAAGTGGCGTGTCCTACACTCAGGATACAGAAATCCCAATTACTGCATATGCCTCTTGCTAGGCCACAGAACTCTTGGAAACAGTTTCTCTCTACACGCATATACAGAACTCTGGTACACAGTGTCTCACGACATGCAGGAGACAGAACGCCCATAAGCTGCGTGTGCTACACTCAGCATACAGAAAACCCGCGTATAGCGAATACCTGCTCATAGGCTCCAGAACTCTTGGAAACAGCTTCTCCCTACACTCTGATACAGAACTTCGGTAAACTGTGTGTCTCTAATTCTGGGTTACAGATCTCCCAGAATCTGCGTCGGCTACACTCAGGCAACAGGATTCCCATATACAGCGTATGCCTACTCTCAGACTACAGAACTCTTGGAAACAGCTTCTCTCTACATTCAACATACAGAACTACTGGAAACTGCATCTCTCTACACTTAGATTACAGAACTCCCGAAAGCTGCATCTGCTACACTCAGCATACAGAATACCCACACATAGCGAATGCCTAATTCCAGGATACGCAACTCCTGTAAACAGCTCCTCTCTACACCAAGGATAGCCAACTCCGGTAAACTGCTTCTCTCTACATCCAGGTAGCAGAGCTCCCATAAGTGGCGTGTCCTACACTCAGGATACAGAAATCCCAATTACTGCATATGCCTCTTGCTAGGCCACAGAACTCTTGGAAACAGTTTCTCTCTACACGCATATACAGAACTCTGGTAAACAGTGTCTAATGACATGCAGGAGAAAGAACGCCCATAAGCTGCGTGTGCTACACTCAGCATACAGAAAACCCACGTATAGGAATAACTATGCCCAGGCTACCGAAATCTTAGAAACAGCTTCTCTCTACACTCAACATACGGAACTCCTGGATACTGTATGTCTCTGCACTTAGGTTATGGAACTCCCGTAAGCTGCATCTCTTACACGCAGCATACCGAAAACCCGCATAGAGCGAATGCCTAATTCCAGGCTACCGAACTCCAGTCAATAGCTGCTCTCTACACCAAGGATAGCCAACTCCGGTACACTGCTTCTCTCTACATCCAGGTAGCAGAGCTCCCATAAGCGGCATCTCCTACACTCAGGATACAGAAATCCCAATTACTGCATATGCCTCTTGCCAGGCGACAGAACTCTTGGAAAGAGTTTCTCTCTACACCCCTATACAGAACTCTGGTAAACTGTGTCTCACGACATTCAAGATACAGAACGCCCATAAGCTGCGTCTGCCACACGCAGCATACAGAAAACCCGCGTATAGCGAATACCTGCTCATAGGCTACAGAGTTCGTGGAAACAGCTTCTCCCTACACTCTGATACAGAACTTCGGTAAACTGTGTCTCTCTAATTCTGGGTTACAGATCTCCCAGAAGCTGCGTCGGCTACACTCAGGCAACAGGATTCCCATATACAGCGTATGCCTACTCTCAGACTACAGAACTCTTGGAAACAGCTTCTCTCTACATTCAACATACAGAACTACTGGAAACTGCATCTCTCTACACTTAGATTACAGAACTCCCGAAAGCTGCATCTGCTACACTCAGCATACAGAATACCCACACATAGCGAATGCCTAATTCCAGGATACGCAACTCCTGTAAACAGCTCCTCTCTACACCAAGGACAGCCAACTCCGGTAAACTGCTTCTCTCTACATCCAGGTAGCAGAGCTCCCATAAGTGGCGTGTCCTACACTCAGGATACAGAAATCCCAATTACTGCATATGCCTCTTGCTAGGCCACAGAACTCTTGGAAACAGTTTCTCTCTACACGCATATACAGAACTCTGGTACACAGTGTCTCACGACATGCAGGAGACAGAACGCCCATAAGCTGCGTGTGCTACACTCAGCATACAGAAAACCCGCGTATAGCGAATACCTGCTCATAGGCTCCAGAACTCTTGGAAACAGCTTCTCCCTACACTCTGATACAGAACTTCGGTAAACTGTGTGTCTCTAATTCTGGGTTACAGATCTCCCAGAAGCTGCGTCGGCTACACTCAGGCAACAGGATTCCCATATACAGCGTATGCCTACTCTCAGACTACAGAACTCTTGGAAACAGCTTCTCTCTACATTCAACATACAGAACTACTGGAAACTGCATCTCTCTACACTTAGATTACAGAACTCCCGAAAGCTGCATCTGCTACACTCAGCATACAGAATACCCACACATAGCGAATGCCTAATTCCAGGATACGCAACTCCTGTAAACAGCTCCTCTCTACACCAAGGATAGCCAACTCCGGTAAACTGCTTCTCTCTACATCCAGGTAGCAGAGCTCCCATAAGTGGCGTGTCCTACACTCAGGATACAGAAATCCCAATTACTGCATATGCCTCTTGCTAGGCCACAGAACTCTTGGAAACAGTTTCTCTCTACACGCATATACAGAACTCTGGTAAACAGTGTCTAATGACATGCAGGAGAAAGAACGCCCATAAGCTGCGTGTGCTACACTCAGCATACAGAAAACCCACGTATAGGAATACCTATGCCCAGGCTACCGAAATCTTAGAAACAGCTTCTCTCTACACTCAACATACGGAACTCCTGGATACTGTATGTCTCTGCACTTAGGTTATGGAACTCCCGTAAGCTGCATCTCTTACACGCAGCATACCGAAAACCCGCATAGAGCGAATGCCTAATTCCAGGCTACCGAACTCCAGTCAATAGCTGCTCTCTACACCAAGGATAGCCAACTCCGGTACACTGCTTCTCTCTACATCCAGGTAGCAGAGCTCCCATAAGCGGCATCTCCTACACTCAGGATACAGAAATCCCAATTACTGCATATGCCTCTTGCCAGGCGACAGAACTCTTGGAAAGAGTTTCTCTCTACACCCCTATACAGAACTCTGGTAAACTGTGTCTCACGACATTCAAGATACAGAACGCCCATAAGCTGCGTCTGCCACACGCAGCATACAGAAAACCCGCGTATAGCGAATACCTGCTCATAGGCTACAGAGTTCGTGGAAACAGCTTCTCCCTACACTCTGATACAGAACTTCGGTCAACTGTGTCTCTCTAATTCTGGGTTACAGATCTCCCAGAAGCTGCGTCGGCTACACTCAGGCAACAGGATTCCCATATACAGCGTATGCCTACTCTCAGACTACAGAACTCTTGGAAACAGCTTCTCTCTACATTCAACATACAGAACTACTGGAAACTGCATCTCTCTACACTTAGATTACAGAACTCCCGAAAGCTGCATCTGCTACACTCAGCATACAGAATACCCACACATAGCGAATGCCTAATTCCAGGATACGCAACTCCTGTAAACAGCTCCTCTCTACACCAAGGACAGCCAACTCCGGTAAACTGCTTCTCTCTACATCCAGGTAGCAGAGCTCCCATAAGTGGCGTGTCCTACACTCAGGATACAGAAATCCCAATTACTGCATATGCCTCTTGCTAGGCCACAGAACTCTTGGAAACAGTTTCTCTCTACACGCATATACAGAACTCTGGTACACAGTGTCTCACGACATGCAGGAGACAGAACGCCCATAAGCTGCGTGTGCTACACTCAGCATACAGAAAACCCGCGTATAGCGAATACCTGCTCATAGGCTCCAGAACTCTTGGAAACAGCTTCTCCCTACAACCTGATACACAATTTCGGTAAACTAACTGTGTCTCTCTAATTCTAGGTTGCAGATCTCCCAGAAGCTGCGTCTGCTGCACTCAGCATACAGAAAACCCGCATATACCGAATACCTATGCCCAGGCTACCGAAATCTTAGAAACAGCTTCTCTCTACACTCAACATACGGAACTCCTGGATACTGTATGTCTCTGCACTTAGGTTATGGAACTCCCGTAAGCTGCATCTCTTACACGCAGCATACCGAAAACCCGCAGCATACCGAAAACCCGCATAGAGCGAATGCCTAATTCCAGGCTACCGAACTCCAGTCAATAGCTGCTCTCTACACCAAGGATAGTGAACTCCGGTACACTGCTTCTCTCTACATCCAGGTAGCAGAGCTCCCATAAGCGGCATCTCCTACACTCAGGATACAGAAATCCCAATTACTGCATATGCCTCATGCCAGGCGACAGAACTCTTGGAAAGAGTTTCTCTCTACACCCCTATACAGAACTCTGGTAAACTGTGTCTCACGACATTCAAGATACAGAACGCCCATAAGCTGCGTCTGCCACACGCAGCATACAGAAAACCCGCGTATAGCGAATACCTGCTCATAGGCTACAGAGTTCGTGGAAACAGCTTCTCCCTACACTCTGATACAGAACTTCGGTAAACTGTGTCTCTCTAATTCTGGGTTACAGATCTCCCAGAAGCTGCGTCGGCTACACTCAGGCAACAGGATTCCCATATACAGCGTATGCCTACTCTCAGACTACAGAACTCTTGGAAACAGCTTCTCTCTACATTCAACATACAGAACTACTGGAAACTGCATCTCTCTACACTTAGATTACAGAACTCCCGAAAGCTGCATCTGCTACACTCAGCATACAGAATACCCACACATAGCGAATGCCTAATTCCAGGATACGCAACTCCTGTAAACAGCTCCTCTCTACACCAAGGACAGCCAACTCCGGTAAACTGCTTCTCTCTACATCCAGGTAGCAGAGCTCCCATAAGTGGCGTGTCCTACACTCAGGATACAGAAATCCCAATTACTGCATATGCCTCTTGCTAGGCCACAGAACTCTTGGAAACAGTTTCTCTCTACACGCATATACAGAACTCTGGTACACAGTGTCTCACGACATGCAGGAGACAGAACGCCCATAAGCTGCGTGTGCTACACTCAGCATACAGAAAACCCGCGTATAGCGAATACCTGCTCATAGGCTCCAGAACTCTTGGAAACAGCTTCTCCCTACACTCTGATACAGAACTTCGGTAAACTGTGTGTCTCTAATTCTGGGTTACAGATCTCCCAGAAGCTGCGTCGGCTACACTCAGGCAACAGGATTCCCATATACAGCGTATGCCTACTCTCAGACTACAGAACTCTTGGAAACAGCTTCTCTCTACATTCAACATACAGAACTACTGGAAACTGCATCTCTCTACACTTAGATTACAGAACTCCCGAAAGCTGCATCTGCTACACTCAGCATACAGAATACCCACACATAGCGAATGCCTAATTCCAGGATACGCAACTCCTGTAAACAGCTCCTCTCTACACCAAGGATAGCCAACTCCGGTAAACTGCTTCTCTCTACATCCAGGTAGCAGAGCTCCCATAAGTGGCGTGTCCTACACTCAGGATACAGAAATCCCAATTACTGCATATGCCTCTTGCTAGGCCACAGAACTCTTGGAAACAGTTTCTCTCTACACGCATATACAGAACTCTGGTAAACAGTGTCTAATGACATGCAGGAGAAAGAACGCCCATAAGCTGCGTGTGCTACACTCAGCATACAGAAAACCCACGTATAGGAATACCTATGCCCAGGCTACCGAAATCTTAGAAACAGCTTCTCTCTACACTCAACATACGGAACTCCTGGATACTGTATGTCTCTGCACTTAGGTTATGGAACTCCCGTAAGCTGCATCTCTTACACGCAGCATACCGAAAACCCGCATAGAGCGAATGCCTAATTCCAGGCTACCGAACTCCAGTCAATAGCTGCTCTCTACACCAAGGATAGCCAACTCCGGTACACTGCTTCTCTCTACATCCAGGTAGCAGAGCTCCCATAAGCGGCATCTCCTACACTCAGGATACAGAAATCCCAATTACTGCATATGCCTCTTGCCAGGCGACAGAACTCTTGGAAAGAGTTTCTCTCTACACCCCTATACAGAACTCTGGTAAACTGTGTCTCACGACATTCAAGATACAGAACGCCCATAAGCTGCGTCTGCCACACGCAGCATACAGAAAACCCGCGTATAGCGAATACCTGCTCATAGGCTACAGAGTTCGTGGAAACAGCTTCTCCCTACACTCTGATACAGAACTTCGGTAAACTGTGTCTCTCTAATTCTGGGTTACAGATCTCCCAGAAGCTGCGTCGGCTACACTCAGGCAACAGGATTCCCATATACAGCGTATGCCTACTCTCAGACTACAGAACTCTTGGAAACAGCTTCTCTCTACATTCAACATACAGAACTACTGGAAACTGCATCTCTCTACACTTAGATTACAGAACTCCCGAAAGCTGCATCTGCTACACTCAGCATACAGAATACCCACACATAGCGAATGCCTAATTCCAGGATACGCAACTCCTGTAAACAGCTCCTCTCTACACCAAGGACAGCCAACTCCGGTAAACTGCTTCTCTCTACATCCAGGTAGCAGAGCTCCCATAAGTGGCGTGTCCTACACTCAGGATACAGAAATCCCAATTACTGCATATGCCTCTTGCTAGGCCACAGAACTCTTGGAAACAGTTTCTCTCTACACGCATATACAGAACTCTGGTACACAGTGTCTCACGACATGCAGGAGACAGAACGCCCATAAGCTGCGTGTGCTACACTCAGCATACAGAAAACCCGCGTATAGCGAATACCTGCTCATAGGCTCCAGAACTCTTGGAAACAGCTTCTCCCTACACTCTGATACAGAACTTCGGTAAACTGTGTGTCTCTAATTCTGGGTTACAGATCTCCCAGAAGCTGCGTCGGCTACACTCAGGCAACAGGATTCCCATATACAGCGTATGCCTACTCTCAGACTACAGAACTCTTGGAAACAGCTTCTCTCTACATTCAACATACAGAACTACTGGAAACTGCATCTCTCTACACTTAGATTACAGAACTCCCGAAAGCTGCATCTGCTACACTCAGCATACAGAATACCCACACATAGCGAATGCCTAATTCCAGGATACGCAACTCCTGTAAACAGCTCCTCTCTACACCAAGGATAGCCAACTCCGGTAAACTGCTTCTCTCTACATCCAGGTAGCAGAGCTCCCATAAGTGGCGTGTCCTACACTCAGGATACAGAAATCCCAATTACTGCATATGCCTCTTGCTAGGCCACAGAACTCTTGGAAACAGTTTCTCTCTACACGCATATACAGAACTCTGGTAAACAGTGTCTAATGACATGCAGGAGAAAGAACGCCCATAAGCTGCGTGTGCTACACTCAGCATACAGAAAACCCACGTATAGGAATACCTATGCCCAGGCTACCGAAATCTTAGAAACAGCTTCTCTCTACACTCAACATACGGAACTCCTGGATACTGTATGTCTCTGCACTTAGGTTATGGAACTCCCGTAAGCTGCATCTCTTACACGCAGCATACCGAAAACCCGCATAGAGCGAATGCCTAATTCCAGGCTACCGAACTCCAGTCAATAGCTGCTCTCTACACCAAGGATAGCCAACTCCGGTACACTGCTTCTCTCTACATCCAGGTAGCAGAGCTCCCATAAGCGGCATCTCCTACACTCAGGATACAGAAATCCCAATTACTGCATATGCCTCTTGCCAGGCGACAGAACTCTTGGAAAGAGTTTCTCTCTACACCCCTATACAGAACTCTGGTAAACTGTGTCTCACGACATTCAAGATACAGAACGCCCATAAGCTGCGTCTGCCACACGCAGCATACAGAAAACCCGCGTATAGCGAATACCTGCTCATAGGCTACAGAGTTCGTGGAAACAGCTTCTCCCTACACTCTGATACAGAACTTCGGTAAACTGTGTCTCTCTAATTCTGGGTTACAGATCTCCCAGAAGCTGCGTCGGCTACACTCAGGCAACAGGATTCCCATATACAGCGTATGCCTACTCTCAGACTACAGAACTCTTGGAAACAGCTTCTCTCTACATTCAACATACAGAACTACTGGAAACTGCATCTCTCTACACTTAGATTACAGAACTCCCGAAAGCTGCATCTGCTACACTCAGCATACAGAATACCCACACATAGCGAATGCCTAATTCCAGGATACGCAACTCCTGTAAACAGCTCCTCTCTACACCAAGGACAGCCAACTCCGGTAAACTGCTTCTCTCTACATCCAGGTAGCAGAGCTCCCATAAGTGGCGTGTCCTACACTCAGGATACAGAAATCCCAATTACTGCATATGCCTCTTGCTAGGCCACAGAACTCTTGGAAACAGTTTCTCTCTACACGCATATACAGAACTCTGGTACACAGTGTCTCACGACATGCAGGAGACAGAACGCCCATAAGCTGCGTGTGCTACACTCAGCATACAGAAAACCCGCGTATAGCGAATACCTGCTCATAGGCTCCAGAACTCTTGGAAACAGCTTCTCCCTACACTCTGATACAGAACTTCGGTAAACTGTGTGTCTCTAATTCTGGGTTACAGATCTCCCAGAAGCTGCGTCGGCTACACTCAGGCAACAGGATTCCCATATACAGCGTATGCCTACTCTCAGACTACAGAACTCTTGGAAACAGCTTCTCTCTACATTCAACATACAGAACTACTGGAAACTGCATCTCTCTACACTTAGATTACAGAACTCCCGAAAGCTGCATCTGCTACACTCAGCATACAGAATACCCACACATAGCGAATGCCTAATTCCAGGATACGCAACTCCTGTAAACAGCTCCTCTCTACACCAAGGATAGCCAACTCCGGTAAACTGCTTCTCTCTACATCCAGGTAGCAGAGCTCCCATAAGTGGCGTGTCCTACACTCAGGATACAGAAATCCCAATTACTGCATATGCCTCTTGCTAGGCCACAGAACTCTTGGAAACAGTTTCTCTCTACACGCATATACAGAACTCTGGTAAACAGTGTCTAATGACATGCAGGAGAAAGAACGCCCATAAGCTGCGTGTGCTACACTCAGCATACAGAAAACCCACGTATAGGAATACCTATGCCCAGGCTACCGAAATCTTAGAAACAGCTTCTCTCTACACTCAACATACGGAACTCCTGGATACTGTATGTCTCTGCACTTAGGTTATGGAACTCCCGTAAGCTGCATCTCTTACACGCAGCATACCGAAAACCCGCATAGAGCGAATGCCTAATTCCAGGCTACCGAACTCCAGTCAATAGCTGCTCTCTACACCAAGGATAGCGAACTCCGGTACACTGCTTCTCTCTACATCCAGGTAGCAGAGCTCCCATAAGCGGCATCTCCTACACTCAGGATACAGAAATCCCAATTACTGCATATGCCTCTTGCCAGGCGACAGAACTCTTGGAAAGAGTTTCTCTCTACACCCCTATACAGAACTCTGGTAAACTGTGTCTCACGACATTCAAGATACAGAACGCCCATAAGCTGCGTCTGCCACACGCAGCATACAGAAAACCCGCGTATAGCGAATACCTGCTCATAGGCTCCAGAGTTCGTGGAAACAGCTTCTCCCTACACTCTGATACAGAACTTCGGTAAACTGTGTCTCTCTAATTCTGGGTTACAGATCTCCCAGAAGCTGCGTCGGCTACACTCAGGCAACAGGATTCCCATATACAGCGTATGCCTACTCTCAGACTACAGAACTCTTGGAAACAGCTTCTCTCTACATTCAACATACAGAACTACTGGAAACTGCATCTCTCTACACTTAGATTACAGAACTCCCGAAAGCTGCATCTGCTACACTCAGCATACAGAATACCCACACATAGCGAATGCCTAATTCCAGGATACGCAACTCCTGTAAACAGCTCCTCTCTACACCAAGGATAGCCAACTCCGGTAAACTGCTTCTCTCTACATCCAGGTAGCAGAGCTCCCATAAGTGGCGTGTCCTACACTCAGGATACAGAAATCCCAATTACTGCATATGCCTCTTGCTAGGCCACAGAACTCTTGGAAACAGTTTCTCTCTACACGCATATACAGAACTCTGGTACACAGTGTCTCACGACATGCAGGAGACAGAACGCCCATAAGCTGCATGTGCTACACTCAGCATACAGAAAACCCGCGTATAGCGAATACCTGCTCATAGGCTACAGAACTCTTGGAAACAGCCTCTCCCTACACCAAGGATAGAGAACTCTTGGAAACTGCTTCTCTTTACAGCCAGGTTACTGAGCTCCTGTAAGCTGCATCTGCTACACTTAGGATACAGAAATCCCATACATTGCCTATGCCTATTGCCAGGCTCCAGAACTTTTGGAAACAGCTTCTCCCTACAACCTGATACACAACTTCGGTAAACTAACTGTGTCTCTCTAATTCTAGGTTGCAGATCTCCCAGAAGCTGCGTCTGCTGCACTCAGCATACAGAAAACCCGCATATACCGAATACCTATGCCCAGGCTACCAAAATCTTAGAAACAGCTTCTCTCTACACTCAACATACGGAACTCCTGGATACTGTATGTCTCTGCACTTAGGTTATGGAACTCCCGTAAGCTGCATCTCTTACACGCAGCATACCGAAAACCCGCATAGAGCGAATGCCTAATTCCAGGCTACCGAACTCCAGTCAATAGCTGCTCTCTACACCAAGGATAGCGAACTCCGGTACACTGCTTCTCTCTACATCCAGGTAGCAGAGCTCCCATAAGCGGCATCTCCTACACTCAGGATACAGAAATCCCAATTACTGCATATGCCTCTTGCCAGGCGACAGAACTCTTGGAAAGAGTTTCTCTCTACACCCCTATACAGAACTCTGGTAAACTGTGTCTCACGACATTCAAGATACAGAACGCCCATAAGCTGCGTCTGCCACACGCAGCATACAGAAAACCCGCGTATAGCGAATACCTGCTCATAGGCTACAGAGTTCGTGGAAACAGCTTCTCCCTACACTCTGATACAGAACTTCGGTAAACTGTGTGTCTCTAATTCTGGGTTACAGATCTCCCAGAAGCTGCGTCGGCTACACTCAGGCAACAGGATTCCCATATACAGCGTATGCCTACTCTCAGACTACAGAACTCTTGGAAACAGCTTCTCTCTACATTCAACATACAGAACTACTGGAAACTGCATCTCTCTACACTTAGATTACAGAACTCCCGAAAGCTGCATCTGCTACACTCAGCATACAGAATACCCACACATAGCGAATGCCTAATTCCAGGATACGCAACTCCTGTAAACAGCTCCTCTCTACACCAAGGACAGCCAACTCCGGTAAACTGCTTCTCTCTACATCCAGGTAGCAGAGCTCCCATAAGTGGCGTGTCCTACACTCAGGATACAGAAATCCCAATTACTGCATATGCCTCTTGCTAGGCCACAGAACTCTTGGAAACAGTTTCTCTCTACACGCATATACAGAACTCTGGTAAACAGTGTCTAATGACATGCAGGAGAAAGAACGCCCATAAGCTGCGTGTGCTACACTCAGCATACAGAAAACCCACGTATAGGAATACCTATGCCCAGGCTACCGAAATCTTAGAAACAGCTTCTCTCTACACTCAACATACGGAACTCCTGGATACTGTATGTCTCTGCACTTAGGTTATGGAACTCCCGTAAGCTGCATCTCTTACACGCAGCATACCGAAAACCCGCATAGAGCGAATGCCTAATTCCAGGCTACCGAACTCCAGTCAATAGCTGCTCTCTACACCAAGGATAGCCAACTCCGGTACACTGCTTCTCTCTACATCCAGGTAGCAGAGCTCCCATAAGCGGCATCTCCTACACTCAGGATACAGAAATCCCAATTACTGCATATGCCTCTTGCCAGGCGACAGAACTCTTGGAAAGAGTTTCTCTCTACACCCCTATACAGAACTCTGGTAAACTGTGTCTCACGACATTCAAGATACAGAACGCCCATAAGCTGCGTCTGCCACACGCAGCATACAGAAAACCCGCGTATAGCGAATACCTGCTCATAGGCTACAGAGTTCGTGGAAACAGCTTCTCCCTACACTCTGATACAGAACTTCGGTAAACTGTGTCTCTCTAATTCTGGGTTACAGATCTCCCAGAAGCTGCGTCGGCTACACTCAGGCAACAGGATTCCCATATACAGCGTATGCCTACTCTCAGACTACAGAACTCTTGGAAACAGCTTCTCTCTACATTCAACATACAGAACTACTGGAAACTGCATCTCTCTACACTTAGATTACAGAACTCCCGAAAGCTGCATCTGCTACACTCAGCATACAGAATACCCACACATAGCGAATGCCTAATTCCAGGATACGCAACTCCTGTAAACAGCTCCTCTCTACACCAAGGACAGCCAACTCCGGTAAACTGCTTCTCTCTACATCCAGGTAGCAGAGCTCCCATAAGTGGCGTGTCCTACACTCAGGATACAGAAATCCCAATTACTGCATATGCCTCTTGCTAGGCCACAGAACTCTTGGAAACAGTTTCTCTCTACACGCATATACAGAACTCTGGTACACAGTGTCTCACGACATGCAGGAGACAGAACGCCCATAAGCTGCGTGTGCTACACTCAGCATACAGAAAACCCGCGTATAGCGAATACCTGCTCATAGGCTCCAGAACTCTTGGAAACAGCTTCTCCCTACACTCTGATACAGAACTTCGGTAAACTGTGTGTCTCTAATTCTGGGTTACAGATCTCCCAGAAGCTGCGTCGGCTACACTCAGGCAACAGGATTCCCATATACAGCGTATGCCTACTCTCAGACTACAGAACTCTTGGAAACAGCTTCTCTCTACATTCAACATACAGAACTACTGGAAACTGCATCTCTCTACACTTAGATTACAGAACTCCCGAAAGCTGCATCTGCTACACTCAGCATACAGAATACCCACACATAGCGAATGCCTAATTCCAGGATACGCAACTCCTGTAAACAGCTCCTCTCTACACCAAGGATAGCCAACTCCGGTAAACTGCTTCTCTCTACATCCAGGTAGCAGAGCTCCCATAAGTGGCGTGTCCTACACTCAGGATACAGAAATCCCAATTACTGCATATGCCTCTTGCTAGGCCACAGAACTCTTGGAAACAGTTTCTCTCTACACGCATATACAGAACTCTGGTAAACAGTGTCTAATGACATGCAGGAGAAAGAACGCCCATAAGCTGCGTGTGCTACACTCAGCATACAGAAAACCCACGTATAGGAATACCTATGCCCAGGCTACCGAAATCTTAGAAACAGCTTCTCTCTACACTCAACATACGGAACTCCTGGATACTGTATGTCTCTGCACTTAGGTTATGGAACTCCCGTAAGCTGCATCTCTTACACGCAGCATACCGAAAACCCGCATAGAGCGAATGCCTAATTCCAGGCTACCGAACTCCAGTCAATAGCTGCTCTCTACACCAAGGATAGCGAACTCCGGTACACTGCTTCTCTCTACATCCAGGTAGCAGAGCTCCCATAAGCGGCATCTCCTACACTCAGGATACAGAAATCCCAATTACTGCATATGCCTCTTGCCAGGCGACAGAACTCTTGGAAAGAGTTTCTCTCTACACCCCTATACAGAACTCTGGTAAACTGTGTCTCACGACATTCAAGATACAGAACGCCCATAAGCTGCGTCTGCCACACGCAGCATACAGAAAACCCGCGTATAGCGAATACCTGCTCATAGGCTACAGAGTTCGTGGAAACAGCTTCTCCCTACACTCTGATACAGAACTTCGGTAAACTGTGTCTCTCTAATTCTGGGTTACAGATCTCCCAGAAGCTGCGTCGGCTACACTCAGGCAACAGGATTCCCATATACAGCGTATGCCTACTCTCAGACTACAGAACTCTTGGAAACAGCTTCTCTCTACATTCAACATACAGAACTACTGGAAACTGCATCTCTCTACACTTAGATTACAGAACTCCCGAAAGCTGCATCTGCTACACTCAGCATACAGAATACCCACACATAGCGAATGCCTAATTCCAGGATACGCAACTCCTGTAAACAGCTCCTCTCTACACCAAGGATAGCCAACTCCGGTAAACTGCTTCTCTCTACATCCAGGTAGCAGAGCTCCCATAAGTGGCGTGTCCTACACTCAGGATACAGAAATCCCAATTACTGCATATGCCTCTTGCTAGGCCACAGAACTCTTGGAAACAGTTTCTCTCTACACGCATATACAGAACTCTGGTACACAGTGTCTCACGACATGCAGGAGACAGAACGCCCATAAGCTGCATGTGCTACACTCAGCATACAGAAAACCCGCGTATAGCGAATACCTGCTCATAGGCTACAGAACTCTTGGAAACAGCCTCTCCCTACACCAAGGATAGAGAACTCTTGGAAACTGCTTCTCTTTACAGCCAGGTTACTGAGCTCCTGTAAGCTGCATCTGCTACACTTAGGATACAGAAATCCCATACATTGCCTATGCCTATTGCCAGGCTCCAGAACTTTTGGAAACAGCTTCTCCCTACAACCTGATACACAACTTCGGTAAACTAACTGTGTCTCTCTAATTCTAGGTTGCAGATCTCCCAGAAGCTGCGTCTGCTGCACTCAGCATACAGAAAACCCGCATATACCGAATACCTATGCCCAGGCTACCAAAATCTTAGAAACAGCTTCTCTCTACACTCAACATACGGAACTCCTGGATACTGTATGTCTCTGCACTTAGGTTATGGAACTCCCGTAAGCTGCATCTCTTACACGCAGCATACCGAAAACCCGCATAGAGCGAATGCCTAATTCCAGGCTACCGAACTCCAGTCAATAGCTGCTCTCTACACCAAGGATAGCGAACTCCGGTACACTGCTTCTCTCTACATCCAGGTAGCAGAGCTCCCATAAGCGGCATCTCCTACACTCAGGATACAGAAATCCCAATTACTGCATATGCCTCTTGCCAGGCGACAGAACTCTTGGAAAGAGTTTCTCTCTACACCCCTATACAGAACTCTGGTAAACTGTGTCTCACGACATTCAAGATACAGAACGCCCATAAGCTGCGTCTGCCACACGCAGCATACAGAAAACCCGCGTATAGCGAATACCTGCTCATAGGCTACAGAGTTCGTGGAAACAGCTTCTCCCTACACTCTGATACAGAACTTCGGTAAACTGTGTCTCTCTAATTCTGGGTTACAGATCTCCCAGAAGCTGCGTCGGCTACACTCAGGCAACAGGATTCCCATATACAGCGTATGCCTACTCTCAGACTACAGAACTCTTGGAAACAGCTTCTCTCTACATTCAACATACAGAACTACTGGAAACTGCATCTCTCTACACTTAGATTACAGAACTCCCGAAAGCTGCATCTGCTACACTCAGCATACAGAATACCCACACATAGCGAATGCCTAATTCCAGGATACGCAACTCCTGTAAACAGCTCCTCTCTACACCAAGGACAGCCAACTCCGGTAAACTGCTTCTCTCTACATCCAGGTAGCAGAGCTCCCATAAGTGGCGTGTCCTACACTCAGGATACAGAAATCCCAATTACTGCATATGCCTCTTGCTAGGCCACAGAACTCTTGGAAACAGTTTCTCTCTACACGCATATACAGAACTCTGGTACACAGTGTCTCACGACATGCAGGAGACAGAACGCCCATAAGCTGCGTGTGCTACACTCAGCATACAGAAAACCCGCGTATAGCGAATACCTGCTCATAGGCTCCAGAACTCTTGGAAACAGCTTCTCCCTACACTCTGATACAGAACTTCGGTAAACTGTGTCTCTCTAATTCTGGGTTACAGATCTCCCAGAAGCTGCGTCGGCTACACTCAGGCAACAGGATTCCCATATACAGCGTATGCCTACTCTCAGACTACAGAACTCTTGGAAACAGCTTCTCTCTACATTCAACATACAGAACTACTGGAAACTGCATCTCTCTACACTTAGATTACAGAACTCCCGAAAGCTGCATCTGCTACACTCAGCATACAGAATACCCACACATAGCGAATGCCTAATTCCAGGATACGCAACTCCTGTAAACAGCTCCTCTCTACACCAAGGATAGCCAACTCCGGTAAACTGCTTCTCTCTACATCCAGGTAGCAGAGCTCCCATAAGTGGCGTGTCCTACACTCAGGATACAGAAATCCCAATTACTGCATATGCCTCTTGCTAGGCCACAGAACTCTTGGAAACAGTTTCTCTCTACACGCATATACAGAACTCTGGTAAACAGTGTCTAATGACATGCAGGAGAAAGAACGCCCATAAGCTGCGTGTGCTACACTCAGCATACAGAAAACCCACGTATAGGAATAACTATGCCCAGGCTACCGAAATCTTAGAAACAGCTTCTCTCTACACTCAACATACGGAACTCCTGGATACTGTATGTCTCTGCACTTAGGTTATGGAACTCCCGTAAGCTGCATCTCTTACACGCAGCATACCGAAAACCCGCATAGAGCGAATGCCTAATTCCAGGCTACCGAACTCCAGTCAATAGCTGCTCTCTACACCAAGGATAGCGAACTCCGGTACACTGCTTCTCTCTACATCCAGGTAGCAGAGCTCCCATAAGCGGCATCTCCTACACTCAGGATACAGAAATCCCAATTACTGCATATGCCTCTTGCCAGGCGACAGAACTCTTGGAAAGAGTTTCTCTCTACACCCCTATACAGAACTCTGGTAAACTGTGTCTCACGACATTCAAGATACAGAACGCCCATAAGCTGCGTCTGCCACACGCAGCATACAGAAAACCCGCGTATAGCGAATACCTGCTCATAGGCTACAGAGTTCGTGGAAACAGCTTCTCCCTACACTCTGATACAGAACTTCGGTAAACTGTGTCTCTCTAATTCTGGGTTACAGATCTCCCAGAAGCTGCGTCGGCTACACTCAGGCAACAGGATTCCCATATACAGCGTATGCCTACTCTCAGACTACAGAACTCTTGGAAACAGCTTCTCTCTACATTCAACATACAGAACTACTGGAAACTGCATCTCTCTACACTTAGATTACAGAACTCCCGAAAGCTGCATCTGCTACACTCAGCATACAGAATACCCACACATAGCGAATGCCTAATTCCAGGATACGCAACTCCTGTAAACAGCTCCTCTCTACACCAAGGACAGCCAACTCCGGTAAACTGCTTCTCTCTACATCCAGGTAGCAGAGCTCCCATAAGTGGCGTGTCCTACACTCAGGATACAGAAATCCCAATTACTGCATATGCCTCTTGCTAGGCCACAGAACTCTTGGAAACAGTTTCTCTCTACACGCATATACAGAACTCTGGTAAACACTGTCTCACGACATGCAGGAGACAGAACGCCCATAAGCTGCGTGTGCTACACTCAGCATACAGAAAACCCGCGTATAGCGAATACCTGCTCATAGGCTCCAGAACTCTTGGAAACAGCTTCTCCCTACAACCTGATACACAATTTCGGTAAACTAACTGTGTCTCTCTAATTCTAGGTTGCAGATCTCCCAGAAGCTGCGTCTGCTGCACTCAGCATACAGAAAACCCGCATATACCGAATACCTATGCCCAGGCTACCGAAATCTTAGAAACAGCTTCTCTCTACACTCAACATACGGAACTCCTGGATACTGTATGTCTCTGCACTTAGGTTATGGAACTCCCGTAAGCTGCATCTCTTACACGCAGCATACCGAAAACCCGCAGCATACCGAAAACCCGCATAGAGCGAATGCCTAATTCCAGGCTACCGAACTCCAGTCAATAGCTGCTCTCTACACCAAGGATAGCCAACTCCGGTACACTGCTTCTCTCTACATCCAGGTAGCAGAGCTCCCATAAGCGGCATCTCCTACACTCAGGATACAGAAATCCCAATTACTGCATATGCCTCTTGCCAGGCGACAGAACTCTTGGAAAGAGTTTCTCTCTACACCCCTATACAGAACTCTGGTAAACTGTGTCTCACGACATTCAAGATACAGAACGCCCATAAGCTGCGTCTGCCACACGCAGCATACAGAAAACCCGCGTATAGCGAATACCTGCTCATAGGCTACAGAGTTCGTGGAAACAGCTTCTCCCTACACTCTGATACAGAACTTCGGTAAACTGTGTCTCTCTAATTCTGGGTTACAGATCTCCCAGAAGCTGCGTCGGCTACACTCAGGCAACAGGATTCCCATATACAGCGTATGCCTACTCTCAGACTACAGAACTCTTGGAAACAGCTTCTCTCTACATTCAACATACAGAACTACTGGAAACTGCATCTCTCTACACTTAGATTACAGAACTCCCGAAAGCTGCATCTGCTACACTCAGCATACAGAATACCCACACATAGCGAATGCCTAATTCCAGGATACGCAACTCCTGTAAACAGCTCCTCTCTACACCAAGGACAGCCAACTCCGGTAAACTGCTTCTCTCTACATCCAGGTAGCAGAGCTCCCATAAGTGGCGTGTCCTACACTCAGGATACAGAAATCCCAATTACTGCATATGCCTCTTGCTAGGCCACAGAACTCTTGGAAACAGTTTCTCTCTACACGCATATACAGAACTCTGGTAAACACTGTCTCACGACATGCAGGAGACAGAATGCCCATAAGCTGCGTGTGCTACACTCAGCATACAGAAAACCCGCGTATAGCGAATACCTGCTCATAGGCTCCAGAACTCTTGGAAACAGCTTCTCCCTACACTCTGATACAGAACTTCGGTAAACTGTGTCTCTCTAATTCTGGGTTACAGATCTCCCAGAAGCTGCGTCGGCTACACTCAGGCAACAGGATTCCCATATACAGCGTATGCCTACTCTCAGACTACAGAACTCTTGGAAACAGCTTCTCTCTACATTCAACATACAGAACTACTGGAAACTGCATCTCTCTACACTTAGATTACAGAACTCCCGAAAGCTGCATCTGCTACACTCAGCATACAGAATACCCACACATAGCGAATGCCTAATTCCAGGATACGCAACTCCTGTAAACAGCTCCTCTCTACACCAAGGATAGCCAACTCCGGTAAACTGCTTCTCTCTACATCCAGGTAGCAGAGCTCCCATAAGTGGCGTGTCCTACACTCAGGATACAGAAATCCCAATTACTGCATATGCCTCTTGCTAGGCCACAGAACTCTTGGAAACAGTTTCTCTCTACACGCATATACAGAACTCTGGTAAACACTGTCTCACGACATGCAGGAGACAGAACGCCCATAAGCTGCGTGTGCTACACTCAGCATACAGAAAACCCGCGTATAGCGAATACCTGCTCATAGGCTCCAGAACTCTTGGAAACAGCTTCTCCCTACAACCTGATACACAATTTCGGTAAACTAACTGTGTCTCTCTAATTCTAGGTTGCAGATCTCCCAGAAGCTGCGTCTGCTGCACTCAGCATACAGAAAACCCGCATATACCGAATACCTATGCCCAGGCTACCGAAATCTTAGAAACAGCTTCTCTCTACACTCAACATACGGAACTCCTGGATACTGTATGTCTCTGCACTTAGGTTATGGAACTCCCGTAAGCTGCATCTCTTACACGCAGCATACCGAAAACCCGCAGCATACCGAAAACCCGCATAGAGCGAATGCCTAATTCCAGGCTACCGAACTCCAGTCAATAGCTGCTCTCTACACCAAGGATAGCGAACTCCGGTACACTGCTTCTCTCTACATCCAGGTAGCAGAGCTCCCATAAGCGGCATCTCCTACACTCAGGATACAGAAATCCCAATTACTGCATATGCCTCTTGCCAGGCGACAGAACTCTTGGAAAGAGTTTCTCTCTACACCCCTATACAGAACTCTGGTAAACTGTGTCTCACGACATTCAAGATACAGAACGCCCATAAGCTGCGTCTGCCACACGCAGCATACAGAAAACCCGCGTATAGCGAATACCTGCTCATAGGCTACAGAGTTCGTGGAAACAGCTTCTCCCTACACTCTGATACAGAACTTCGGTAAACTGTGTCTCTCTAATTCTGGGTTACAGATCTCCCAGAAGCTGCGTCGGCTACACTCAGGCAACAGGATTCCCATATACAGCGTATGCCTACTCTCAGACTACAGAACTCTTGGAAACAGCTTCTCTCTACATTCAACATACAGAACTACTGGAAACTGCATCTCTCTACACTTAGATTACAGAACTCCCGAAAGCTGCATCTGCTACACTCAGCATACAGAATACCCACACATAGCGAATGCCTAATTCCAGGATACGCAACTCCTGTAAACAGCTCCTCTCTACACCAAGGACAGCCAACTCCGGTAAACTGCTTCTCTCTACATCCAGGTAGCAGAGCTCCCATAAGTGGCGTGTCCTACACTCAGGATACAGAAATCCCAATTACTGCATATGCCTCTTGCTAGGCCACAGAACTCTTGGAAACAGTTTCTCTCTACACGCATATACAGAACTCTGGTACACAGTGTCTCACGACATGCAGGAGACAGAACGCCCATAAGCTGCGTGTGCTACACTCAGCATACAGAAAACCCGCGTATAGCGAATACCTGCTCATAGGCTCCAGAACTCTTGGAAACAGCTTCTCCCTACAACCTGATACACAATTTCGGTAAACTAACTGTGTCTCTCTAATTCTAGGTTGCAGATCTCCCAGAAGCTGCGTCTGCTGCACTCAGCATACAGAAAACCCGCATATACCGAATACCTATGCCCAGGCTACCGAAATCTTAGAAACAGCTTCTCTCTACACTCAACATACGGAACTCCTGGATACTGTATGTCTCTGCACTTAGGTTATGGAACTCCCGTAAGCTGCATCTCTTACACGCAGCATACCGAAAACCCGCAGCATACCGAAAACCCGCATAGAGCGAATGCCTAATTCCAGGCTACCGAACTCCAGTCAATAGCTGCTCTCTACACCAAGGATAGCGAACTCCGGTACACTGCTTCTCTCTACATCCAGGTAGCAGAGCTCCCATAAGCGGCATCTCCTACACTCAGGATACAGAAATCCCAATTACTGCATATGCCTCTTGCCAGGCGACAGAACTCTTGGAAAGAGTTTCTCTCTACACCCCTATACAGAACTCTGGTAAACTGTGTCTCACGACATTCAAGATACAGAACGCCCATAAGCTGCGTCTGCCACACGCAGCATACAGAAAACCCGCGTATAGCGAATACCTGCTCATAGGCTACAGAGTTCGTGGAAACAGCTTCTCCCTACACTCTGATACAGAACTTCGGTCAACTGTGTCTCTCTAATTCTGGGTTACAGATCTCCCAGAAGCTGCGTCGGCTACACTCAGGCAACAGGATTCCCATATACAGCGTATGCCTACTCTCAGACTACAGAACTCTTGGAAACAGCTTCTCTCTACATTCAACATACAGAACTACTGGAAACTGCATCTCTCTACACTTAGATTACAGAACTCCCGAAAGCTGCATCTGCTACACTCAGCATACAGAATACCCACACATAGCGAATGCCTAATTCCAGGATACGCAACTCCTGTAAACAGCTCCTCTCTACACCAAGGACAGCCAACTCCGGTAAACTGCTTCTCTCTACATCCAGGTAGCAGAGCTCCCATAAGTGGCGTGTCCTACACTCAGGATACAGAAATCCCAATTACTGCATATGCCTCTTGCTAGGCCACAGAACTCTTGGAAACAGTTTCTCTCTACACGCATATACAGAACTCTGGTAAACAGTGTCTAATGACATGCAGGAGAAAGAACGCCCATAAGCTGCGTGTGCTACACTCAGCATACAGAAAACCCACGTATAGGAATAACTATGCCCAGGCTACCGAAATCTTAGAAACAGCTTCTCTCTACACTCAACATACGGAACTCCTGGATACTGTATGTCTCTGCACTTAGGTTATGGAACTCCCGTAAGCTGCATCTCTTACACGCAGCATACCGAAAACCCGCATAGAGCGAATGCCTAATTCCAGGCTACCGAACTCCAGTCAATAGCTGCTCTCTACACCAAGGATAGCGAACTCCGGTACACTGCTTCTCTCTACATCCAGGTAGCAGAGCTCCCATAAGCGGCATCTCCTACACTCAGGATACAGAAATCCCAATTACTGCATATGCCTCTTGCCAGGCGACAGAACTCTTGGAAAGAGTTTCTCTCTACACCCCTATACAGAACTCTGGTAAACTGTGTCTCACGACATTCAAGATACAGAACGCCCATAAGCTGCGTCTGCCACACGCAGCATACAGAAAACCCGCGTATAGCGAATACCTGCTCATAGGCTACAGAGTTCGTGGAAACAGCTTCTCCCTACACTCTGATACAGAACTTCGGTAAACTGTGTCTCTCTAATTCTGGGTTACAGATCTCCCAGAAGCTGCGTCGGCTACACTCAGGCAACAGGATTCCCATATACAGCGTATGCCTACTCTCAGACTACAGAACTCTTGGAAACAGCTTCTCTCTACATTCAACATACAGAACTACTGGAAACTGCATCTCTCTACACTTAGATTACAGAACTCCCGAAAGCTGCATCTGCTACACTCAGCATACAGAATACCCACACATAGCGAATGCCTAATTCCAGGATACGCAACTCCTGTAAACAGCTCCTCTCTACACCAAGGACAGCCAACTCCGGTAAACTGCTTCTCTCTACATCCAGGTAGCAGAGCTCCCATAAGTGGCGTGTCCTACACTCAGGATACAGAAATCCCAATTACTGCATATGCCTCTTGCTAGGCCACAGAACTCTTGGAAACAGTTTCTCTCTACACGCATATACAGAACTCTGGTAAACACTGTCTCACGACATGCAGGAGACAGAACGCCCATAAGCTGCGTGTGCTACACTCAGCATACAGAAAACCCGCGTATAGCGAATACCTGCTCATAGGCTCCAGAACTCTTGGAAACAGCTTCTCCCTACAACCTGATACACAATTTCGGTAAACTAACTGTGTCTCTCTAATTCTAGGTTGCAGATCTCCCAGAAGCTGCGTCTGCTGCACTCAGCATACAGAAAACCCGCATATACCGAATACCTATGCCCAGGCTACCGAAATCTTAGAAACAGCTTCTCTCTACACTCAACATACGGAACTCCTGGATACTGTATGTCTCTGCACTTAGGTTATGGAACTCCCGTAAGCTGCATCTCTTACACGCAGCATACCGAAAACCCGCAGCATACCGAAAACCCGCATAGAGCGAATGCCTAATTCCAGGCTACCGAACTCCAGTCAATAGCTGCTCTCTACACCAAGGATAGCGAACTCCGGTACACTGCTTCTCTCTACATCCAGGTAGCAGAGCTCCCATAAGCGGCATCTCCTACACTCAGGATACAGAAATCCCAATTACTGCATATGCCTCTTGCCAGGCGACAGAACTCTTGGAAAGAGTTTCTCTCTACACCCCTATACAGAACTCTGGTAAACTGTGTCTCACGACATTCAAGATACAGAACGCCCATAAGCTGCGTCTGCCACACGCAGCATACAGAAAACCCGCGTATAGCGAATACCTGCTCATAGGCTACAGAGTTCGTGGAAACAGCTTCTCCCTACACTCTGATACAGAACTTCGGTAAACTGTGTCTCTCTAATTCTGGGTTACAGATCTCCCAGAAGCTGCGTCGGCTACACTCAGGCAACAGGATTCCCATATACAGCGTATGCCTACTCTCAGACTACAGAACTCTTGGAAACAGCTTCTCTCTACATTCAACATACAGAACTACTGGAAACTGCATCTCTCTACACTTAGATTACAGAACTCCCGAAAGCTGCATCTGCTACACTCAGCATACAGAATACCCACACATAGCGAATGCCTAATTCCAGGATACGCAACTCCTGTAAACAGCTCCTCTCTACACCAAGGACAGCCAACTCCGGTAAACTGCTTCTCTCTACATCCAGGTAGCAGAGCTCCCATAAGTGGCGTGTCCTACACTCAGGATACAGAAATCCCAATTACTGCATATGCCTCTTGCTAGGCCACAGAACTCTTGGAAACAGTTTCTCTCTACACGCATATACAGAACTCTGGTAAACAGTGTCTAATGACATGCAGGAGAAAGAACGCCCATAAGCTGCGTGTGCTACACTCAGCATACAGAAAACCCACGTATAGGAATAACTATGCCCAGGCTACCGAAATCTTAGAAACAGCTTCTCTCTACACTCAACATACGGAACTCCTGGATACTGTATGTCTCTGCACTTAGGTTATGGAACTCCCGTAAGCTGCATCTCTTACACGCAGCATACCGAAAACCCGCATAGAGCGAATGCCTAATTCCAGGCTACCGAACTCCAGTCAATAGCTGCTCTCTACACCAAGGATAGCCAACTCCGGTACACTGCTTCTCTCTACATCCAGGTAGCAGAGCTCCCATAAGCGGCATCTCCTACACTCAGGATACAGAAATCCCAATTACTGCATATGCCTCTTGCCAGGCGACAGAACTCTTGGAAAGAGTTTCTCTCTACACCCCTATACAGAACTCTGGTAAACTGTGTCTCACGACATTCAAGATACAGAACGCCCATAAGCTGCGTCTGCCACACGCAGCATACAGAAAACCCGCGTATAGCGAATACCTGCTCATAGGCTACAGAGTTCGTGGAAACAGCTTCTCCCTACACTCTGATACAGAACTTCGGTAAACTGTGTCTCTCTAATTCTGGGTTACAGATCTCCCAGAAGCTGCGTCGGCTACACTCAGGCAACAGGATTCCCATATACAGCGTATGCCTACTCTCAGACTACAGAACTCTTGGAAACAGCTTCTCTCTACATTCAACATACAGAACTACTGGAAACTGCATCTCTCTACACTTAGATTACAGAACTCCCGAAAGCTGCATCTGCTACACTCAGCATACAGAATACCCACACATAGCGAATGCCTAATTCCAGGATACGCAACTCCTGTAAACAGCTCCTCTCTACACCAAGGACAGCCAACTCCGGTAAACTGCTTCTCTCTACATCCAGGTAGCAGAGCTCCCATAAGTGGCGTGTCCTACACTCAGGATACAGAAATCCCAATTACTGCATATGCCTCTTGCTAGGCCACAGAACTCTTGGAAACAGTTTCTCTCTACACGCATATACAGAACTCTGGTACACAGTGTCTCACGACATGCAGGAGACAGAACGCCCATAAGCTGCGTGTGCTACACTCAGCATACAGAAAACCCGCGTATAGCGAATACCTGCTCATAGGCTCCAGAACTCTTGGAAACAGCTTCTCCCTACACTCTGATACAGAACTTCGGTAAACTGTGTGTCTCTAATTCTGGGTTACAGATCTCCCAGAAGCTGCGTCGGCTACACTCAGGCAACAGGATTCCCATATACAGCGTATGCCTACTCTCAGACTACAGAACTCTTGGAAACAGCTTCTCTCTACATTTAACATACAGAACTACTGGAAACTGCATCTCTCTACACTTAGATTACAGAACTCCCGAAAGCTGCATCTGCTACACTCAGCATACAGAATACCCACACATAGCGAATGCCTAATTCCAGGATACGCAACTCCTGTAAACAGCTCCTCTCTACACCAAGGATAGCCAACTCCGGTAAACTGCTTCTCTCTACATCCAGGTAGCAGAGCTCCCATAAGTGGCGTGTCCTACACTCAGGATACAGAAATCCCAATTACTGCATATGCCTCTTGCTAGGCCACAGAACTCTTGGAAACAGTTTCTCTCTACACGCATATACAGAACTCTGGTAAACAGTGTCTAATGACATGCAGGAGAAAGAACGCCCATAAGCTGCGTGTGCTACACTCAGCATACAGAAAACCCACGTATAGGAATACCTATGCCCAGGCTACCGAAATCTTAGAAACAGCTTCTCTCTACACTCAACATACGGAACTCCTGGATACTGTATGTCTCTGCACTTAGGTTATGGAACTCCCGTAAGCTGCATCTCTTACACGCAGCATACCGAAAACCCGCATAGAGCGAATGCCTAATTCCAGGCTACCGAACTCCAGTCAATAGCTGCTCTCTACACCAAGGATAGCCAACTCCGGTACACTGCTTCTCTCTACATCCAGGTAGCAGAGCTCCCATAAGCGGCATCTCCTACACTCAGGATACAGAAATCCCAATTACTGCATATGCCTCTTGCCAGGCGACAGAACTCTTGGAAAGAGTTTCTCTCTACACCCCTATACAGAACTCTGGTAAACTGTGTCTCACGACATTCAAGATACAGAACGCCCATAAGCTGCGTCTGCCACACGCAGCATACAGAAAACCCGCGTATAGCGAATACCTGCTCATAGGCTACAGAGTTCGTGGAAACAGCTTCTCCCTACACTCTGATACAGAACTTCGGTAAACTGTGTCTCTCTAATTCTGGGTTACAGATCTCCCAGAAGCTGCGTCGGCTACACTCAGGCAACAGGATTCCCATATACAGCGTATGCCTACTCTCAGACTACAGAACTCTTGGAAACAGCTTCTCTCTACATTCAACATACAGAACTACTGGAAACTGCATCTCTCTACACTTAGATTACAGAACTCCCGAAAGCTGCATCTGCTACACTCAGCATACAGAATACCCACACATAGCGAATGCCTAATTCCAGGATACGCAACTCCTGTAAACAGCTCCTCTCTACACCAAGGATAGCCAACTCCGGTAAACTGCTTCTCTCTACATCCAGGTAGCAGAGCTCCCATAAGTGGCGTGTCCTATACTCAGGATACAGAAATCCCAATTACTGCATATGCCTCTTGCTAGGCCACAGAACTCTTGGAAACAGTTTCTCTCTACACGCATATACAGAACTCTGGTACACAGTGTCTCACGACATGCAGGAGACAGAACGCCCATAAGCTGCATGTGCTACACTCAGCATACAGAAAACCCGCGTATAGCGAATACTTGCTCATAGGCTACAGAACTCTTGGAAACAGCCTCTCCCTACACCAAGGATAGATAACTCTTGGAAACTGCTTCTCTTTACAGCCAGGTTACTGAGCTCCTGTAAGCTGCATCTGCTACACTTAGGATACAGAAATCCCATACATTGCCTATGCCTATTGCCAGGCTCCAGAACTTTTGGAAACAGCTTCTCCCTACAACCTGATACACAACTTCGGTAAACTAACTGTGTCTCTCTAATTCTAGGTTGCAGATCTCCCAGAAGCTGCGTCTGCTGCACTCAGCATACAGAAAACCCGCATATACCGAATACCTATGCCCAGGCTACCGAAATCTTAGAAACAGCTTCTCTCTACACTCAACATACGGAACTCCTGGATACTGTATGTCTCTGCACTTAGGTTATGGAACTCCCGTAAGCTGCATCTCTTACACGCAGCATACCGAAAACCCGCATAGAGCGAATGCCTAATTCCAGGCTACCGAACTCCAGTCAATAGCTGCTCTCTACACCAAGGATAGCGAACTCCGGTACACTGCTTCTCTCTACATCCAGGTAGCAGAGCTCCCATAAGCGGCATCTCCTACACTCAGGATACAGAAATCCCAATTACTGCATATGCCTCTTGCCAGGCGACAGAACTCTTGGAAAGAGTTTCTCTCTACACCCCTATACAGAACTCTGGTAAACTGTGTCTCACGACATTCAAGATACAGAACGCCCATAAGCTGCGTCTGCCACACGCAGCATACAGAAAACCCGCGTATAGCGAATACCTGCTCATAGGCTACAGAGTTCGTGGAAACAGCTTCTCCCTACACTCTGATACAGAACTTCGGTAAACTGTGTCTCTCTAATTCTGGGTTACAGATCTCCCAGAAGCTGCGTCGGCTACACTCAGGCAACAGGATTCCCATATACAGCGTATGCCTACTCTCAGACTACAGAACTCTTGGAAACAGCTTCTCTCTACATTCAACATACAGAACTACTGGAAACTGCATCTCTCTACACTTAGATTACAGAACTCCCGAAAGCTGCATCTGCTACACTCAGCATACAGAATACCCACACATAGCGAATGCCTAATTCCAGGATACGCAACTCCTGTAAACAGCTCCTCTCTACACCAAGGACAGCCAACTCCGGTAAACTGCTTCTCTCTACATCCAGGTAGCAGAGCTCCCATAAGTGGCGTGTCCTACACTCAGGATACAGAAATCCCAATTACTGCATATGCCTCTTGCTAGGCCACAGAACTCTTGGAAACAGTTTCTCTCTACACGCATATACAGAACTCTGGTACACAGTGTCTCACGACATGCAGGAGACAGAACGCCCATAAGCTGCGTGTGCTACACTCAGCATACAGAAAACCCGCGTATAGCGAATACCTGCTCATAGGCTCCAGAACTCTTGGAAACAGCTTCTCCCTACACTCTGATACAGAACTTCGGTAAACTGTGTTTCTCTAATTCTAGGTTGCAGATCTCCCAGAAGCTGCGTCTGCTGCACTCAGCATACAGAAAACCCGCATATACCGAATACCTATGCCCAGGCTACCGAAATCTTAGAAACAGCTTCTCTCTACACTCAACATACGGAACTCCTGGATACTGTATGTCTCTGCACTTAGGTTATGGAACTCCCGTAAGCTGCATCTCTTACACGCAGCATACCGAAAACCCGCAGCATACCGAAAACCCGCATAGAGCGAATGCCTAATTCCAGGCTACCGAACTCCAGTCAATAGCTGCTCTCTACACCAAGGATAGCGAACTCCGGTACACTGCTTCTCTCTACATCCAGGTAGCAGAGCTCCCATAAGCGGCATCTCCTACACTCAGGATACAGAAATCCCAATTACTGCATATGCCTCTTGCCAGGCGACAGAACTCTTGGAAAGAGTTTCTCTCTACACCCCTATACAGAACTCTGGTAAACTGTGTCTCACGACATTCAAGATACAGAACGCCCATAAGCTGCGTCTGCCACACGCAGCATACAGAAAACCCGCGTATAGCGAATACCTGCTCATAGGCTACAGAGTTCGTGGAAACAGCTTCTCCCTACACTCTGATACAGAATTTCGGTAAACTGTGTCTCTCTAATTCTGGGTTACAGATCTCCCAGAAGCTGCGTCGGCTACACTCAGGCAACAGGATTCCCATATACAGCGTATGCCTACTCTCAGACTACAGAACTCTTGGAAACAGCTTCTCTCTACATTCAACATACAGAACTACTGGAAACTGCATCTCTCTACACTTAGATTACAGAACTCCCGAAAGCTGCATCTGCTACACTCAGCATACAGAATACCCACACATAGCGAATGCCTAATTCCAGGATACGCAACTCCTGTAAACAGCTCCTCTCTACACCAAGGATAGCCAACTCCGGTAAACTGCTTCTCTCTACATCCAGGTAGCAGAGCTCCCATAAGTGGCGTGTCCCACACTCAGGATACAGAAATCCCAATTACTGCATATGCCTCTTGCTAGGCCACAGAACTCTTGGAAACAGTTTCTCTCTACACGCATATACAGAACTCTGGTAAACAGTGTCTAATGACATGCAGGAGAAAGAACGCCCATAAGCTGCGTGTGCTACACTCAGCATACAGAAAACCCACGTATAGGAATACCTATGCCCAGGCTACCGAAATCTTAGAAACAGCTTCTCTCTACACTCAACATACGGAACTCCTGGATACTGTATGTCTCTGCACTTAGGTTATGGAACTCCCGTAAGCTGCATCTCTTACACGCAGCATACCGAAAACCCGCATAGAGCGAATGCCTAATTCCAGGCTACCGAACTCCAGTCAATAGCTGCTCTCTACACCAAGGATAGCGAACTCCGGTACACTGCTTCTCTCTACATCCAGGTAGCAGAGCTCCCATAAGCGGCATCTCCTACACTCAGGATACAGAAATCCCAATTACTGCATATGCCTCTTGCCAGGCGACAGAACTCTTGGAAAGAGTTTCTCTCTACACCCCTATACAGAACTCTGGTAAACTGTGTCTCACGACATTCAAGATACAGAACGCCCATAAGCTGCGTCTGCCACACGCAGCATACAGAAAACCCGCGTATAGCGAATACCTGCTCATAGGCTACAGAGTTCGTGGAAACAGCTTCTCCCTACACTCTGATACAGAACTTCGGTCAACTGTGTCTCTCTAATTCTGGGTTACAGATCTCCCAGAAGCTGCGTCGGCTACACTCAGGCAACAGGATTCCCATATACAGCGTATGCCTACTCTCAGACTACAGAACTCTTGGAAACAGCTTCTCTCTACATTCAACATACAGAACTACTGGAAACTGCATCTCTCTACACTTAGATTACAGAACTCCCGAAAGCTGCATCTGCTACACTCAGCATACAGAATACCCACACATAGCGAATGCCTAATTCCAGGATACGCAACTCCTGTAAACAGCTCCTCTCTACACCAAGGATAGCCAACTCCGGTAAACTGCTTCTCTCTACATCCAGGTAGCAGAGCTCCCATAAGTGGCGTGTCCTACACTCAGGATACAGAAATCCCAATTACTGCATATGCCTCTTGCTAGGCCACAGAACTCTTGGAAACAGTTTCTCTCTACACGCATATACAGAACTCTGGTACACAGTGTCTCACGACATGCAGGAGACAGAACGCCCATAAGCTGCATGTGCTACACTCAGCATACAGAAAACCCGCGTATAGCGAATACCTGCTCATAGGCTACAGAACTCTTGGAAACAGCCTCTCCCTACACCAAGGATAGAGAACTCTTGGAAACTGCTTCTCTTTACAGCCAGGTTACTGAGCTCCTGTAAGCTGCATCTGCTACACTTAGGATACAGAAATCCCATACATTGCCTATGCCTATTGCCAGGCTCCAGAACTCTTGGAAACAGCTTCTCCCTACAACCTGATACACAACTTCGGTAAACTAACTGTGTCTCTCTAATTCTAGGTTGCAGATCTCCCAGAAGCTGCGTCTGCTGCACTCAGCATACAGAAAACCCGCATATACCGAATACCTATGCCCAGGCTACCAAAATCTTAGAAACAGCTTCTCTCTACACTCAACATACGGAACTCCTGGATACTGTATGTCTCTGCACTTAGGTTATGGAACTCCCGTAAGCTGCATCTCTTACACGCAGCATACCGAAAACCCGCATAGAGCGAATGCCTAATTCCAGGCTACCGAACTCCAGTCAATAGCTGCTCTCTACACCAAGGATAGCGAACTCCGGTACACTGCTTCTCTCTACATCCAGGTAGCAGAGCTCCCATAAGCGGCATCTCCTACACTCAGGATACAGAAATCCCAATTACTGCATATGCCTCTTGCCAGGCGACAGAACTCTTGGAAAGAGTTTCTCTCTACACCCCTATACAGAACTCTGGTAAACTGTGTCTCACGACATTCAAGATACAGAACGCCCATAAGCTGCGTCTGCCACACGCAGCATACAGAAAACCCGCGTATAGCGAATACCTGCTCATAGGCTACAGAGTTCGTGGAAACAGCTTCTCCCTACACTCTGATACAGAACTTCGGTAAACTGTGTCTCTCTAATTCTGGGTTACAGATCTCCCAGAAGCTGCGTCGGCTACACTCAGGCAACAGGATTCCCATATACAGCGTATGCCTACTCTCAGACTACAGAACTCTTGGAAACAGCTTCTCTCTACATTCAACATACAGAACTACTGGAAACTGCATCTCTCTACACTTAGATTACAGAACTCCCGAAAGCTGCATCTGCTACACTCAGCATACAGAATACCCACACATAGCGAATGCCTAATTCCAGGATACGCAACTCCTGTAAACAGCTCCTCTCTACACCAAGGACAGCCAACTCCGGTAAACTGCTTCTCTCTACATCCAGGTAGCAGAGCTCCCATAAGTGGCGTGTCCTACACTCAGGATACAGAAATCCCAATTACTGCATATGCCTCTTGCTAGGCCACAGAACTCTTGGAAACAGTTTCTCTCTACACGCATATACAGAACTCTGGTACACAGTGTCTCACGACATGCAGGAGACAGAACGCCCATAAGCTGCGTGTGCTACACTCAGCATACAGAAAACCCGCGTATAGCGAATACCTGCTCATAGGCTCCAGAACTCTTGGAAACAGCTTCTCCCTACACTCTGATACAGAACTTCGGTAAACTGTGTGTCTCTAATTCTAGGTTGCAGATCTCCCAGAAGCTGCGTCTGCTGCACTCAGCATACAGAAAACCCGCATATACCGAATACCTATGCCCAGGCTACCGAAATCTTAGAAAGAGCTTCTCTCTACACTCAACATACGGAACTCCTGGATACTGTATGTCTCTGCACTTAGGTTATGGAACTCCCGTAAGCTGCATCTCTTACATGCAGCATACCGAAAACCCGCAGCATACCGAAAACCCGCATAGAGCGAATGCCTAATTCCAGGCTACCGAACTCCAGTCAATAGCTGCTCTCTACACCAAGGATAGCGAACTCCGGTACACTGCTTCTCTCAACATCCAGGTAGCAGAGCTCCCATAAGCGGCATCTCCTACACTCAGGATACAGAAATCCCAATTACTGCATATGCCTCTTGCCAGGCGACAGAACTCTTGGAAAGAGTTTCTCTCTACACCCCTATACAGAACTCTGGTAAACTGTGTCTCACGACATTCAAGATACAGAACGCCCATAAGCTGCGTCTGCCACACGCAGCATACAGAAAACCTGCGTATAGCGAATACCTGCTCATAGGCTACAGAGTTCGTGGAAACAGCTTCTCCCTACACTCTGATACAGAACTTCGGTAAACTGTGTCTCTCTAATTCTGGGTTACAGATCTCCCAGAAGCTGCGTCGGCTACACTCAGGCAACAGGATTCCCATATACAGCGTATGCCTACTCTCAGACTACAGAACTCTTGGAAACAGCTTCTCTCTACATTCAACATACAGAACTACTGGAAACTGCATCTCTCTACACTTAGATTACAGAACTCCCGAAAGCTGCATCTGCTACACTCAGCATACAGAATACCCACACATAGCGAATGCCTAATTCCAGGATACGCAACTCCTGTAAACAGCTCCTCTCTACACCAAGGACAGCCAACTCCGGTAAACTGCTTCTCTCTACATCCAGGTAGCAGAGCTCCCATAAGTGGCGTGTCCTACACTCAGGATACAGAAATCCCAATTACTGCATATGCCTCTTGCTAGGCCACAGAACTCTTGGAAACAGTTTCTCTCTACACGCATATACAGAACTCTGGTAAACAGTGTCTAATGACATGCAGGAGAAAGAACGCCCATAAGCTGCGTGTGCTACACTCAGCATACAGAAAACCCACGTATAGGAATACCTATGCCCAGGCTACCGAAATCTTAGAAACAGCTTCTCTCTACACTCAACATACGGAACTCCTGGATACTGTATGTCTCTGCACTTAGGTTATGGAACTCCCGTAAGCTGCATCTCTTACACGCAGCATACCGAAAACCCGCATAGAGCGAATGCCTAATTCCAGGCTACCGAACTCCAGTCAATAGCTGCTCTCTACACCAAGGATAGCGAACTCCGGTACACTGCTTCTCTCTACATCCAGGTAGCAGAGCTCCCATAAGCGGCATCTCCTACACTCAGGATACAGAAATCCCAATTACTGCATATGCCTCTTGCCAGGCGACAGAACTCTTGGAAAGAGTTTCTCTCTACACCCCTATACAGAACTCTGGTAAACTGTGTCTCACGACATTCAAGATACAGAACGCCCATAAGCTGCGTCTGCCACACGCAGCATACAGAAAACCCGCGTATAGCGAATACCTGCTCATAGGCTACAGAGTTCGTGGAAACAGCTTCTCCCTACACTCTGATACAGAACTTCGGTAAACTGTGTCTCTCTAATTCTGGGTTACAGATCTCCCAGAAGCTGCGTCGGCTACACTCAGGCAACAGGATTCCCATATACAGCGTATGCCTACTCTCAGACTACAGAACTCTTGGAAACAGCTTCTCTCTACATTCAACATACAGAACTACTGGAAACTGCATCTCTCTACACTTAGATTACAGAACTCCCGAAAGCTGCATCTGCTACACTCAGCATACAGAATACCCACACATAGCGAATGCCTAATTCCAGGATACGCAACTCCTGTAAACAGCTCCTCTCTACACCAAGGACAGCCAACTCCGGTAAACTGCTTCTCTCTACATCCAGGTAGCAGAGCTCCCATAAGTGGCGTGTCCTACACTCAGGATACAGAAATCCCAATTACTGCATATGCCTCTTGCTAGGCCACAGAACTCTTGGAAACAGTTTCTCTCTACACGCATATACAGAACTCTGGTACACAGTGTCTCACGACATGCAGGAGACAGAACGCCCATAAGCTGCGTGTGCTACACTCAGCATACAGAAAACCCGCGTATAGCGAATACCTGCTCATAGGCTCCAGAACTCTTGGAAACAGCTTCTCCCTACACTCTGATACAGAACTTCGGTCAACTGTGTCTCTCTAATTCTGGGTTACAGATCTCCCAGAAGCTGCGTCGGCTACACTCAGGCAACAGGATTCCCATATACAGCGTATGCCTACTCTCAGACTACAGAACTCTTGGAAACAGCTTCTCTCTACATTCAACATACAGAACTACTGGAAACTGCATCTCTCTACACTTAGATTACAGAACTCCCGAAAGCTGCATCTGCTACACTCAGCATACAGAATACCCACACATAGCGAATGCCTAATTCCAGGATACGCAACTCCTGTAAACAGCTCCTCTCTACACCAAGGATAGCCAACTCTGGTAAACTGCTTCTCTCTACATCCAGGTAGCAGAGCTCCCATAAGTGGCGTGTCCTACACTCAGGATACAGAAATCCCAATTACTGCATATGCCTCTTGCTAGGCCACAGAACTCTTGGAAACAGTTTCTCTCTACACGCATATACAGAACTCTGGTAAACAGTGTCTCACGACATGCAGGAGACAGAACGCCCATAAGCTGCGTGTGCTACACTCAGCATACAGAAAACCCGCGTATAGCGAATACCTGCTCATAGGCTCCAGAACTCTTGGAAACAGCTTCTCCCTACACTCTGATACACAATTTCGGTAAACTAACTGTGTCTCTCTAATTCTAGGTTGCAGATCTCCCAGAAGCTGCGTCTGCTGCACTCAGCATACAGAAAACCCGCATATACCGAATACCTATGCCCAGGCTACCGAAATCTTAGAAACAGCTTCTCTCTACACTCAACATACGGAACTCCTGGATACTGTATGTCTCTGCACTTAGGTTATGGAACTCCCGTAAGCTGCATCTCTTACACGCAGCATACCGAAAACCCGCATAGAGCGAATGCCTAATTCCAGGCTACCGAACTCCAGTCAATAGCTGCTCTCTACACCAAGGATAGCGAACTCTGGTACACTGCTTCTCTCTACATCCAGGTAGCAGAGCTCCCATAAGCGGCATCTCCTACACTCAGGATACAGAAATCCCAATTACTGCATATGCCTCTTGCCAGGTGACAGAACTCTTGGAAAGAGTTTCTCTCTACACCCCTATACAGAACTCTGGTAAACTGTGTCTCACGACATTCAAGATACAGAACGCCCATAAGCTGCGTCTGCCACACGCAGCATACAGAAAACCCGCGTATAGCGAATACCTGCTCATAGGCTACAGAGTTCATGGAAACAGCTTCTCCCTACACTCTGATACAGAACTTCGGTAAACTGTGTTTCTCTAATTCTGGGTTACAGATCTCCCAGAAGCTGCTTCGGCTACACTCAGGCAACGGGATTCCCATATACAGCGTATGCCTACTCTCAGACTACAGAACTCTTGGAAACAGCTTCTCTCTACATTTAACATACAGAACTACTGGAAACTGCATCTCTCTACACTTAGATTACAGAACTCCCGAAAGCTGCATCTGCTACACTCAGCATACAGAATACCCACACATAGCGAATGCCTAATTCCAGGATACGCAACTCCTGTAAACAGCTCCTCTCTACACCAAGGATAGCCAACTCCGGTAAACTGCTTCTCTCTACATCCAGGTAGCAGAGCTCCCATAAGTGGCATGTCCTACACTCAGGATACAGAAATCCCAATTACTGCATATGCCTCTTGCTAGGCCACAGAACTCTTGGAAACAGTTTCTCTCTACACGCATATACAGAACTCTGGTAAACAGTGTCTAATGACATGCAGGAGAAAGAACGCCCATAAGCTGCGTGTGCTACACTCAGCATACAGAAAACCCACGTATAAGAATACCTATGCCCAGGCTACCGAAATCTTAGAAACAGCTTCTCTCTACACTCAACATACGGAACTCCTGGATACTGTATGTCTCTGCACTTAGGTTATGGAACTCCCGTAAGCTGCATCTCTTACACGCAGCATACCGAAAACCCGCATAGAGCGAATGCCTAATTCCAGGCTACCGAACTCCAGTCAATAGCTGCTCTCTACACCAAGGATAGCCAACTCCGGTACACTGCTTCTCTCTACATCCAGGTAGCAGAGCTCCCATAAGCGGCATCTCCTACACTCAGGATACAGAAATCCCAATTACTGCATATGCCTCTTGCCAGGTGACAGAACTCTTGGAAAGAGTTTCTCTCTACACCCCTATACAGAACTCTGGTAAACTGTGTCTCACGACATTCAAGATACAGAACGCCCATAAGCTGCGTCTGCCACACGCAGCATACAGAAAACCCGCGTATAGCGAATACCTGCTCATAGGCTACAGAGTTCATGGAAACAGCTTCTCCCTACACTCTGATACAGAACTTCGGTAAACTGTGTTTCTCTAATTCTGGGTTACAGATCTCCCAGAAGCTGCGTCGGCTACACTCAGGCAACAGGATTCCCATATACAGCGTATGCCTACTCTCAGACTACAGAACTCTTGGAAACAGCTTCTCTCTACATTCAACATACAGAACTACTGGAAACTGCATCTCTCTACACTTAGATTACAGAACTCCCGAAAGCTGCATCTGCTACACTCAGCATACAGAATACCCACACATAGCGAATGCCTAATTCCAGGATACGCAACTCCTGTAAACAGCTCCTCTCTACACCAAGGATAGCCAACTCTGGTAAACTGCTTCTCTCTACATCCAGGTAGCAGAGCTCCCATAAGTGGCGTGTCCTACACTCAGGATACAGAAATCCCAATTACTGCATATGCCTCTTGCTAGGCCACAGAACTCTTGGAAACAGTTTCTCTCTACACGCATATACAGAACTCTGGTAAACAGTGTCTCACGACATGCAGGAGACAGAACGCCCATAAGCTGCGTGTGCTACACTCAGCATACAGAAAACCCGCGTATAGCGAATACCTGCTCATAGGCTCCAGAACTCTTGGAAACAGCTTCTCCCTACAACCTGATACACAATTTCGGTAAACTAACTGTGTCTCTCTAATTCTAGGTTGCAGATCTCCCAGAAGCTGCGTCTGCTGCACTCAGCATACAGAAAACCCGCATATACCGAATACCTATGCCCAGGCTACCGAAATCTTAGAAACAGCTTCTCTCTACACTCAACATACGGAACTCCTGGATACTGTATGTCTCTGCACTTAGGTTATGGAACTCCCGTAAGCTGCATCTCTTACACGCAGCATACCGAAAACCCGCAGCATACCGAAAACCCGCATAGAGCGAATGCCTAATTCCAGGCTACCGAACTCCAGTCAATAGCTGCTCTCTACACCAAGGATAGCGAACTCCGGTACACTGCTTCTCTCTACATCCAGGTAGCAGAGCTCCCATAAGCGGCATCTCCTACACTCAGGATACAGAAATCCCAATTACTGCATATGCCTCTTGCCAGGCGACAGAACTCTTGGAAAGAGTTTCTCTCTACACCCCTATACAGAACTCTGGTAAACTGTGTCTCACGACATTCAAGATACAGAACGCCCATAAGCTGCGTCTGCCACACGCAGCATACAGAAAACCCGCGTATAGCGAATACCTGCTCATAGGCTACAGAGTTCGTGGAAACAGCTTCTCCCTACACTCTGATACAGAACTTCGGTAAACTGTGTCTCTCTAATTCTGGGTTACAGATCTCCCAGAAGCTGCGTCGGCTACACTCAGGCAACAGGATTCCCATATACAGCGTATGCCTACTCTCAGACTACAGAACTCTTGGAAACAGCTTCTCTCTACATTCAACATACAGAACTACTGGAAACTGCATCTCTCTACACTTAGATTACAGAACTCCCGAAAGCTGCATCTGCTACACTCAGCATACAGAATACCCACACATAGCGAATGCCTAATTCCAGGATACGCAACTCCTGTAAACAGCTCCTCTCTACACCAAGGACAGCCAACTCCGGTAAACTGCTTCTCTCTACATCCAGGTAGCAGAGCTCCCATAAGTGGCGTGTCCTACACTCAGGATACAGAAATCCCAATTACTGCATATGCCTCTTGCTAGGCCACAGAACTCTTGGAAACAGTTTCTCTCTACACGCATATACAGAACTCTGGTACACAGTGTCTCACGACATGCAGGAGACAGAACGCCCATAAGCTGCGTGTGCTACACTCAGCATACAGAAAACCCGCGTATAGCGAATACCTGCTCATAGGCTCCAGAACTCTTGGAAACAGCTTCTCCCTACACTCTGATACAGAACTTCGGTAAACTGTGTGTCTCTAATTCTGGGTTACAGATCTCCCAGAAGCTGCGTCGGCTACACTCAGGCAACAGGATTCCCATATACAGCGTATGCCTACTCTCAGACAACAGAACTCTTGGAAACAGCTTCTCTCTACATTCAACATACAGAACTACTGGAAACTGCATCTCTCTACACTTAGATTACAGAACTCCCGAAAGCTGCATCTGCTACACTCAGCATACAGAATACCCACACATAGCGAATGCCTAATTCCAGGATACGCAACTCCTGTAAACAGCTCCTCTCTACACCAAGGATAGCCAACTCTGGTAAACTGCTTCTCTCTACATCCAGGTAGCAGAGCTCCCATAAGTGGCGTGTCCTACACTCAGGATACAGAAATCCCAATTACTGCATATGCCTCTTGCTAGGCCACAGAACTCTTGGAAACAGTTTCTCTCTACACGCATATACAGAACTCTGGTACACAGTGTCTCACGACATGCAGGAGACAGAACGCCCATAAGCTGCGTGTGCTACACTCAGCATACAGAAAACCCGCGTATAGCGAATACCTGCTCATAGGCTCCAGAACTCTTGGAAACAGCTTCTCCCTACAACCTGATACACAATTTCGGTAAACTAACTGTGTCTCTCTAATTCTAGGTTGCAGATCTCCCAGAAGCTGCGTCTGCTGCACTCAGCATACAGAAAACCCGCATATACCGAATACCTATGCCCAGGCTACCGAAATCTTAGAAACAGCTTCTCTCTACACTCAACATACGGAACTCCTGGATACTGTATGTCTCTGCACTTAGGTTATGGAACTCCCGTAAGCTGCATCTCTTACACGCAGCATACCGAAAACCCGCAGCATACCGAAAACCCGCATAGAGCGAATGCCTAATTCCAGGCTACCGAACTCCAGTCAATAGCTGCTCTCTACACCAAGGATAGCGAACTCCGGTACACTGCTTCTCTCTACATCCAGGTAGCAGAGCTCCCATAAGCGGCATCTCCTACACTCAGGATACAGAAATCCCAATTACTGCATATGCCTCTTGCCAGGCGACAGAACTCTTGGAAAGAGTTTCTCTCTACACCCCTATACAGAACTCTGGTAAACTGTGTCTCACGACATTCAAGATACAGAACGCCCATAAGCTGCGTCTGCCACACGCAGCATACAGAAAACCCGCGTATAGCGAATACCTGCTCATAGGCTACAGAGTTCGTGGAAACAGCTTCTCCCTACACTCTGATACAGAACTTCGGTAAACTGTGTCTCTCTAATTCTGGGTTACAGATCTCCCAGAAGCTGCGTCGGCTACACTCAGGCAACAGGATTCCCATATACAGCGTATGCCTACTCTCAGACTACAGAACTCTTGGAAACAGCTTCTCTCTACATTCAACATACAGAACTACTGGAAACTGCATCTCTCTACACTTAGATTACAGAACTCCCGAAAGCTGCATCTGCTACACTCAGCATACAGAATACCCACACATAGCGAATGCCTAATTCCAGGATACGCAACTCCTGTAAACAGCTCCTCTCTACACCAAGGACAGCCAACTCCGGTAAACTGCTTCTCTCTACATCCAGGTAGCAGAGCTCCCATAAGTGGCGTGTCCTACACTCAGGATACAGAAATCCCAATTAATGCATATGCCTCTTGCTAGGCCACAGAACTCTTGGAAACAGTTTCTCTCTACACGCATATACAGAACTCTGGTACACAGTGTCTCACGACATGCAGGAGACAGAACGCCCATAAGCTGCGTGTGCTACACTCAGCATACAGAAAACCCGCGTATAGCGAATACCTGCTCATAGGCTCCAGAACTCTTGGAAACAGCTTCTCCCTACACTCTGATACAGAACTTCGGTCAACTGTGTCTCTCTAATTCTGGGTTACAGATCTCCCAGAAGCTGCGTCGGCTACACTCAGGCAACAGGATTCCCATATACAGCGTATGCCTACTCTCAGGCTACAGAACTCTTGGAAACAGCTTCTCTCTACATTCAACATACAGAACTACTGGAAACTGCATCTCTCTACACTTAGATTACAGAACTCCCGAAAGCTGCATCTGCTACACTCAGCATACAGAATACCCACACATAGCGAATGCCTAATTCCAGAATACGCAACTCCTGTAAACAGCTCCTCTCTACACCAAAGATAGCCAACTCCGGTAAACTGCTTCTCTCTACATCCAGGTAGCAGAGCTCCCATAAGTGGCGTGTCCTACACTCAGGGTACAGAAATCCCAATTACTGCATATGCCTCTTGCTAGGCCACAGAACTCTTGGAAACAGTTTCTCTCTACACGCATATACAGAACTCTGGTAAACAGTGTCTAATGACATGCAGGAGAAAGAACACCCATAAGCTGCGTGTGCTACACTCAGCATACAGAAAACCCACGTATAGGAATACCTATGCCCAGGCTACCGAAATCTTAGAAACAGCTTCTCTCTACACTCAACATACGGAACTCCTGGATACTGTATGTCTCTGCACTTAGGTTATGGAACTCCCGTAAGCTGCATCTCTTACACGCAGCATACCGAAAACCCGCATAGAGCGAATGCCTAATTCCAGGCTACCGAACTCCAGTCAATAGCTGCTCTCTACACCAAGGATAGCCAACTCCGGTACACTGCTTCTCTCTACATCCAGGTAGCAGAGCTCCCATAAGCGGCATCTCCTACACTCAGGATACAGAAATCCCAATTACTGCATATGCCTCTTGCCAGGCGACAGAACTCTTGGAAAGAGTTTCTCTCTACACCCCTATACAGAACTCTGGTAAACTGTGTCTCACGACATTCAAGATACAGAACGCCCATAAGCTGCGTCTGCCACACGCAGCATACAGAAAACCCGCGTATAGCGAATACCTGCTCATAGGCTACAGAGTTCGTGGAAACAGCTTCTCCCTACACTCTGATACAGAACTTCGGTAAACTGTGTCTCTCTAATTCTGGGTTACAGATCTCCCAGAAGCTGCGTCGGCTACACTCAGGCAACAGGATTCCCATATACAGCGTATGCCTACTCTCAGACTACAGAACTCTTGGAAACAGCTTCTCTCTACATTCAACATACAGAACTACTGGAAACTGCATCTCTCTACACTTAGATTACAGAACTCCCGAAAGCTGCATCTGCTACACTCAGCATACAGAATACCCACACATAGCGAATGCCTAATTCCAGGATACGCAACTCCTGTAAACAGCTCCTCTCTACACCAAGGATAGCCAACTCCGGTAAACTGCTTCTCTCTACATCCAGGTAGCAGAGCTCCCATAAGTGGCGTGTCCTACACTCAGGATACAGAAATCCCAATTACTGCATATGCCTCTTGCTAGGCCACAGAACTCTTGGAAACAGTTTCTCTCTACACGCATATACAGAACTCTGGTACACAGTGTCTCACGACATGCAGGAGACAGAACGCCCATAAGCTGCATGTGCTACACTCAGCATACAGAAAACCCGCGTATAGCGAATACCTGCTCATAGGCTACAGAACTCTTGGAAACAGCCTCTCCCTACACCAAGGATAGAGAACTCTTGGAAACTGCTTCTCTTTACAGCCAGGTTACTGAGCTCCTGTAAGCTGCATCTGCTACACTTAGGATACAGAAATCCCATACATTGCCTGTGCCTATTGCCAGGCTCCAGAACTCTTGGAAACAGCTTCTCCCTACAACCTGTACACAACTTCGGTAAACTAACTGTGTCTCTCTAATTCTAGGTTGCAGATCTCCCAGAAGCTGCGTCTGCTGCACTCAGCATACAGAAAACCCGCATATACCGAATACCTATGCCCAGGCTACCAAAATCTTAGAAACAGCTTCTCTCTACACTCAACATACGGAACTCCTGGATACTGTATGTCTCTGCACTTAGGTTATGGAACTCCCGTAAGCTGCATCTCTTACACGCAGCATACCGAAAACCCGCATAGAGCGAATGCCTAATTCCAGGCTACCGAACTCCAGTCAATAGCTGCTCTCTACACCAAGGATAGCGAACTCCGGTACACTGCTTCTCTCTACATCCAGGTAGCAGAGCTCCCATAAGCGGCATCTCCTACACTCAGGATACAGAAATCCCAATTACTGCATATGCCTCTTGCCAGGCGACAGAACTCTTGGAAAGAGTTTCTCTCTACACCCCTATACAGAACTCTGGTAAACTGTGTCTCACGACATTCAAGATACAGAACGCCCATAAGCTGCATCTGCCACACGCAGCATACAGAAAACCCGCGTATAGCGAATACCTGCTCATAGGCTACAGAGTTCGTGGAAACAGCTTCTCCCTACACTCTGATACAGAACTTCGGTAAACTGTGTCTCTCTAATTCTGGGTTACAGATCTCCCAGAAGCTGCGTCGGCTACACTCAGGCAACAGGATTCCCATATACAGCGTATGCCTACTCTCAGACTACAGAACTCTTGGAAACAGCTTCTCCCCACAACCTGATACACAACTTCAGTAAACTAACTGTGTCTCTCTAATTCTAGGTTGCAGATCTCCCAGAAGCTGCGTCTGCTGCACTCAGCATACAGAAAACCCGCATATACCGAATACCTATGCCCAGGCTACCGAAATCTTAGAAACAGCTTCTCTCTACACTCAACATACGGAACTCCTGGATACTGTATGTCTCTGCACTTAGGTTATGGAACTCCCGTAAGCTGCATCTCTTACACGCAGCATACCGAAAACCCGCATAGAGCGAATGCCTAATTCCAGGCTACCGAACTCCAGTCAATAGCTGCTCTCTACACCAAGGATAGCCAACTCTGGTACACTGCTTCTCTCTACATCCAGGTAGCAGAGCTCCCATAAGCGGCATCTCCTACACTCAGGATACAGAAATCCCAATTACTGCATATGCCTCTTGCCAGGCGACAGAACTCTTGGAAAGAGTTTCTCTCTACACCCCTATACAGAACTCTGGTAAACTGTGTCTCACGACATTCAAGATACAGAACGCCCATAAGCTGCATCTGCCACACGCAGCATACAGAAAACCCGCGTATAGCGAATACCTGCTCATAGGCTACAGAGTTCGTGGAAACAGCTTCTCCCTACACTCTGATACAGAACTTCGGTAAACTGTGTCTCTCTAATTCTGGGTTACAGATCTCCCAGAAGCTGCGTCGGCTACACTCAGGCAACAGGATTCCCATATACAGCGTATGCCTACTCTCAGACTACAGAACTCTTGGAAACAGCTTCTCCCTACAACCTGATACACAACTTCGGTAAACTAACTGTGTCTCTCTAATTCTAGGTTGCAGATCTCCCAGAAGCTGCGTCTGCTGCACTCAGCATACAGAAAACCCGCATATACCGAATACCTATGCCCAGGCTACCGAAATCTTAGAAACAGCTTCTCTCTACACTCAACATACGGAACTCCTGGATACTGTATGTCTCTGCACTTAGGTTATGGAACTCCCGTAAGCTGCATCTCTTACACGCAGCATACCGAAAACCCGCAGCATACCGAAAACCCGCATAGAGCGAATGCCTAATTCCAGGCTACCGAACTCCAGTCAATAGCTGCTCTCTACACCAAGGATAGCGAACTCCGGTACACTGCTTCTCTCTACATCCAGGTAGCAGAGCTCCCATAAGCGGCATCTCCTACACTCAGGATACAGAAATCCCAATTACTGCATATGCCTCTTGCCAGGCGACAGAACTCTTGGAAAGAGTTTCTCTCTACACCCCTATACAGAACTCTGGTAAACTGTGTCTCACGACATTCAAGATACAGAACGCCCATAAGCTGCGTCTGCCACACGCAGCATACAGAAAACCCGCGTATAGCGAATACCTGCTCATAGGCTACAGAGTTCGTGGAAACAGCTTCTCCCTACACTCTGATACAGAACTTCGGTAAACTGTGTCTCTCTAATTCTGGGTTACAGATCTCCCAGAAGCTGCGTCGGCTACACTCAGGCAACAGGATTCCCATATACAGCGTATGCCTACTCTCAGACTACAGAACTCTTGGAAACAGCTTCTCTCTACATTCAACATACAGAACTACTGGAAACTGCATCTCTCTACACTTAGATTACAGAACTCCCGAAAGCTGCATCTGCTACACTCAGCATACAGAATACCCACACATAGCGAATGCCTAATTCCAGGATACGCAACTCCTGTAAACAGCTCCTCTCTACACCAAGGACAGCCAACTCCGGTAAACTGCTTCTCTCTACATCCAGGTAGCAGAGCTCCCATAAGTGGCGTGTCCTACACTCAGGATACAGAAATCCCAATTACTGCATATGCCTCTTGCTAGGCCACAGAACTCTTGGAAACAGTTTCTCTCTACACGCATATACAGAACTCTGGTACACAGTGTCTCACGACATGCAGGAGACAGAACGCCCATAAGCTGCGTGTGCTACACTCAGCATACAGAAAACCCGCGTATAGCGAATACCTGCTCATAGGCTCCAGAACTCTTGGAAACAGCTTCTCCCTACACTCTGATACAGAACTTCGGTAAACTGTGTGTCTCTAATTCTGGGTTACAGATCTCCCAGAAGCTGCGTCGGCTACACTCAGGCAACAGGATTCCCATATACAGCGTATGCCTACTCTCAGACAACAGAACTCTTGGAAACAGCTTCTCTCTACATTCAACATACAGAACTACTGGAAACTGCATCTCTCTACACTTAGATTACAGAACTCCCGAAAGCTGCATCTGCTACACTCAGCATACAGAATACCCACACATAGCGAATGCCTAATTCCAGGATACGCAACTCCTGTAAACAGCTCCTCTCTACACCAAGGATAGCCAACTCTGGTAAACTGCTTCTCTCTACATCCAGGTAGCAGAGCTCCCATAAGTGGCGTGTCCTACACTCAGGATACAGAAATCCCAATTACTGCATATGCCTCTTGCTAGGCCACAGAACTCTTGGAAACAGTTTCTCTCTACACGCATATACAGAACTCTGGTACACAGTGTCTCACGACATGCAGGAGACAGAACGCCCATAAGCTGCGTGTGCTACACTCAGCATACAGAAAACCCGCGTATAGCGAATACCTGCTCATAGGCTCCAGAACTCTTGGAAACAGCTTCTCCCTACAACCTGATACACAATTTCGGTAAACTAACTGTGTCTCTCTAATTCTAGGTTGCAGATCTCCCAGAAGCTGCGTCTGCTGCACTCAGCATACAGAAAACCCGCATATACCGAATACCTATGCCCAGGCTACCGAAATCTTAGAAACAGCTTCTCTCTACACTCAACATACGGAACTCCTGGATACTGTATGTCTCTGCACTTAGGTTATGGAACTCCCGTAAGCTGCATCTCTTACACGCAGCATACCGAAAACCCGCAGCATACCGAAAACCCGCATAGAGCGAATGCCTAATTCCAGGCTACCGAACTCCAGTCAATAGCTGCTCTCTACACCAAGGATAGCGAACTCCGGTACACTGCTTCTCTCTACATCCAGGTAGCAGAGCTCCCATAAGCGGCATCTCCTACACTCAGGATACAGAAATCCCAATTACTGCATATGCCTCTTGCCAGGCGACAGAACTCTTGGAAAGAGTTTCTCTCTACACCCCTATACAGAACTCTGGTAAACTGTGTCTCACGACATTCAAGATACAGAACGCCCATAAGCTGCGTCTGCCACACGCAGCATACAGAAAACCCGCGTATAGCGAATACCTGCTCATAGGCTACAGAGTTCGTGGAAACAGCTTCTCCCTACACTCTGATACAGAACTTCGGTCAACTGTGTCTCTCTAATTCTGGGTTACAGATCTCCCAGAAGCTGCGTCGGCTACACTCAGGCAACAGGATTCCCATATACAGCGTATGCCTACTCTCAGACTACAGAACTCTTGGAAACAGCTTCTCTCTACATTCAACATACAGAACTACTGGAAACTGCATCTCTCTACACTTAGATTACAGAACTCCCGAAAGCTGCATCTGCTACACTCAGCATACAGAATACCCACACATAGCGAATGCCTAATTCCAGGATACGCAACTCCTGTAAACAGCTCCTCTCTACACCAAGGACAGCCAACTCCGGTAAACTGCTTCTCTCTACATCCAGGTAGCAGAGCTCCCATAAGTGGCGTGTCCTACACTCAGGATACAGAAATCCCAATTAATGCATATGCCTCTTGCTAGGCCACAGAACTCTTGGAAACAGTTTCTCTCTACACGCATATACAGAACTCTGGTACACAGTGTCTCACGACATGCAGGAGACAGAACGCCCATAAGCTGCGTGTGCTACACTCAGCATACAGAAAACCCGCGTATAGCGAATACCTGCTCATAGGCTCCAGAACTCTTGGAAACAGCTTCTCCCTACACTCTGATACAGAACTTCGGTCAACTGTGTCTCTCTAATTCTGGGTTACAGATCTCCCAGAAGCTGCGTCGGCTACACTCAGGCAACAGGATTCCCATATACAGCGTATGCCTACTCTCAGGCTACAGAACTCTTGGAAACAGCTTCTCTCTACATTCAACATACAGAACTACTGGAAACTGCATCTCTCTACACTTAGATTACAGAACTCCCGAAAGCTGCATCTGCTACACTCAGCATACAGAATACCCACACATAGCGAATGCCTAATTCCAGAATACGCAACTCCTGTAAACAGCTCCTCTCTACACCAAAGATAGCCAACTCCGGTAAACTGCTTCTCTCTACATCCAGGTAGCAGAGCTCCCATAAGTGGCGTGTCCTACACTCAGGGTACAGAAATCCCAATTACTGCATATGCCTCTTGCTAGGCCACAGAACTCTTGGAAACAGTTTCTCTCTACACGCATATACAGAACTCTGGTAAACAGTGTCTAATGACATGCAGGAGAAAGAACACCCATAAGCTGCGTGTGCTACACTCAGCATACAGAAAACCCACGTATAGGAATACCTATGCCCAGGCTACCGAAATCTTAGAAACAGCTTCTCTCTACACTCAACATACGGAACTCCTGGATACTGTATGTCTCTGCACTTAGGTTATGGAACTCCCGTAAGCTGCATCTCTTACACGCAGCATACCGAAAACCCGCATAGAGCGAATGCCTAATTCCAGGCTACCGAACTCCAGTCAATAGCTGCTCTCTACACCAAGGATAGCCAACTCCGGTACACTGCTTCTCTCTACATCCAGGTAGCAGAGCTCCCATAAGCGGCATCTCCTACACTCAGGATACAGAAATCCCAATTACTGCATATGCCTCTTGCCAGGCGACAGAACTCTTGGAAAGAGTTTCTCTCTACACCCCTATACAGAACTCTGGTAAACTGTGTCTCACGACATTCAAGATACAGAACGCCCATAAGCTGCGTCTGCCACACGCAGCATACAGAAAACCCGCGTATAGCGAATACCTGCTCATAGGCTACAGAGTTCGTGGAAACAGCTTCTCCCTACACTCTGATACAGAACTTCGGTAAACTGTGTCTCTCTAATTCTGGGTTACAGATCTCCCAGAAGCTGCGTCGGCTACACTCAGGCAACAGGATTCCCATATACAGCGTATGCCTACTCTCAGACTACAGAACTCTTGGAAACAGCTTCTCTCTACATTCAACATACAGAACTACTGGAAACTGCATCTCTCTACACTTAGATTACAGAACTCCCGAAAGCTGCATCTGCTACACTCAGCATACAGAATACCCACACATAGCGAATGCCTAATTCCAGGATACGCAACTCCTGTAAACAGCTCCTCTCTACACCAAGGATAGCCAACTCCGGTAAACTGCTTCTCTCTACATCCAGGTAGCAGAGCTCCCATAAGTGGCGTGTCCTACACTCAGGATACAGAAATCCCAATTACTGCATATGCCTCTTGCTAGGCCACAGAACTCTTGGAAACAGTTTCTCTCTACACGCATATACAGAACTCTGGTACACAGTGTCTCACGACATGCAGGAGACAGAACGCCCATAAGCTGCATGTGCTACACTCAGCATACAGAAAACCCGCGTATAGCGAATACCTGCTCATAGGCTACAGAACTCTTGGAAACAGCCTCTCCCTACACCAAGGATAGAGAACTCTTGGAAACTGCTTCTCTTTACAGCCAGGTTACTGAGCTCCTGTAAGCTGCATCTGCTACACTTAGGATACAGAAATCCCATACATTGCCTATGCCTATTGCCAGGCTCCAGAACTCTTGGAAACAGCTTCTCCCTACACTCTGATACAGAACTTCGGTAAACTGTGTCTCTCTAATTCTGGGTTACAGATCTCCCAGAAGCTGCGTCGGCTACACTCAGGCAACAGGATTCCCATATACAGCGTATGCCTACTCTCAGACTACAGAACTCTTGGAAACAGCTTCTCCCCACAACCTGATACACAACTTCAGTAAACTAACTGTGTCTCTCTAATTCTAGGTTGCAGATCTCCCAGAAGCTGCGTCTGCTGCACTCAGCATACAGAAAACCCGCATATACCGAATACCTATGCCCAGGCTACCGAAATCTTAGAAACAGCTTCTCTCTACACTCAACATACGGAACTCCTGGATACTGTATGTCTCTGCACTTAGGTTATGGAACTCCCGTAAGCTGCATCTCTTACACGCAGCATACCGAAAACCCGCATAGAGCGAATGCCTAATTCCAGGCTACCGAACTCCAGTCAATAGCTGCTCTCTACACCAAGGATAGCCAACTCTGGTACACTGCTTCTCTCTACATCCAGGTAGCAGAGCTCCCATAAGCGGCATCTCCTACACTCAGGATACAGAAATCCCAATTACTGCATATGCCTCTTGCCAGGTGACAGAACTCTTGGAAAGAGTTTCTCTCTACACCCCTATACAGAACTCTGGTAAACTGTGTCTCACGACATTCAAGATACAGAACGCCCATAAGCTGCGTCTGCCACACGCAGCATACAGAAAACCCGCGTATAGCGAATACCTGCTCATAGGCTACAGAGTTCATGGAAACAGCTTCTCCCTACACTTTGATACAGAACTTCGGTAAACTGTGTTTCTCTAATTCTGGGTTACAGATCTCCCAGAAGCTGCTTCGGCTACACTCAGGCAACAGGATTCCCATATACAGCGTATGCCTACTCTCAGGCTACAGAACTCTTGGAAACAGCTTCTCTCTACATTCAACATACAGAACTACTGGAAACTGCATCTCTCTACACTTAGATTACAGAACTCCCGAAAGCTGCATCTGCTACACTCAGCATACAGAATACCCACACATAGCGAATGCCTAATTCCAGGATACGCAACTCCTGTAAACAGCTCCTCTCTACACCAAGGATAGCCAACTCTGGTAAACTGCTTCTCTCTACATCCAGGTAGCAGAGCTCCCATAAGTGGCGTGTCCTACACTCAGGATACAGAAATCCCAATTACTGCATATGCCTCTTGCTAGGCCACAGAACTCTTGGAAACAGTTTCTCTCTACACGCATATACAGAACTCTGGTAAACAGTGTCTCACGACATGCAGGAGACAGAACGCCCATAAGCTGCGTGTGCTACACTCAGCATACAGAAAACCCGCGTATAGTGAATACCTGCTCATAGGCTCCAGAACTCTTGGAAACAGCTTCTCCCTACAACCTGATACACAACTTCGGTAAACTAACTGTGTCTCTCTAATTCTAGGTTGCAGATCTCCCAGAAGCTGCGTCTGCTGCACTCAGCATACAGAAAACCCGCATATACCGAATACCTATGCCCAGGCTACCGAAATCTTAGAAACAGCTTCTCTCTACACTCAACATACGGAACTCCTGGATACTGTATGTCTCTGCACTTAGGTTATGGAACTCCCGTAAGCTGCATCTCTTACACGCAGCATACCGAAAACCCGCAGCATACCGAAAACCCGCATAGAGCGAATGCCTAATTCCAGGCTACCGAACTCCAGTCAATAGCTGCTCTCTACACCAAGGATAGCGAACTCCGGTACACTGCTTCTCTCTACATCCAGGTAGCAGAGCTCCCATAAGCGGCATCTCCTACACTCAGGATACAGAAATCCCAATTACTGCATATGCCTCTTGCCAGGCGACAGAACTCTTGAAAGAGTTTCTCTCTACACCCCTATACAGAACTCTGGTAAACTGTGTCTCACGACATTCAAGATACAGAACGCCCATAAGCTGCGTCTGCCACACGCAGCATACAGAAAACCCGCGTATAGCGAATACCTGCTCATAGGCTACAGAGTTCGTGGAAACAGCTTCTCCCTACACTCTGATACAGAACTTCGGTCAACTGTGTCTCTCTAATTCTGGGTTACAGATCTCCCAGAAGCTGCGTCGGCTACACTCAGGCAACAGGATTCCCATATACAGCGTATGCCTACTCTCAGACTACAGAACTCTTGGAAACAGCTTCTCTCTACATTCAACATACAGAACTACTGGAAACTGCATCTCTCTACACTTAGATTACAGAACTCCCGAAAGCTGCATCTGCTACACTCAGCATACAGAATACCCACACATAGCGAATGCCTAATTCCAGGATACGCAACTCCTGTAAACAGCTCCTCTCTACACCAAGGACAGCCAACTCCGGTAAACTGCTTCTCTCTACATCCAGGTAGCAGAGCTCCCATAAGTGGCGTGTCCTACACTCAGGATACAGAAATCCCAATTACTGCATATGCCTCTTGCTAGGCCACAGAACTCTTGGAAACAGTTTCTCTCTACACGCATATACAGAACTCTGGTACACAGTGTCTCACGACATGCAGGAGACAGAACGCCCATAAGCTGCGTGTGCTACACTCAGCATACAGAAAACCCGCGTATAGCGAATACCTGCTCATAGGCTCCAGAACTCTTGGAAACAGCTTCTCCCTACACTCTGATACAGAACTTCGGTAAACTGTGTGTCTCTAATTCTGGGTTACAGATCTCCCAGAAGCTGCGTCGGCTACACTCAGGCAACAGGATTCCCATATACAGCTTATGCCTACTCTCAGACTACAGAACTCTTGGAAACAGCTTCTCTCTACATTCAACATACAGAACTACTGGAAACTGCATCTCTCTACACTTAGATTACAGAACTCCCGAAAGCTGCATCTGCTACACTCAGCATACAGAATACCCACACATAGCGAATGCCTAATTCCAGGATACGCAACTCCTGTAAACAGCTCCTCTCTACACCAAGGATAGCCAACTCCGGTAAACTGCTTCTCTCCACATCCAGGTAGCAGAGCTCCCATAAGTGGCGTGTCCTACACTCAGGATACAGAAATCCCAATTACTGCATATGCCTCTTGCTAGGCCACAGAACTCTTGGAAACAGTTTCTCTCTACACGCATATACAGAACTCTGGTACACAGTGTCTCACGACATGCAGGAGACAGAACGCCCATAAGCTGCATGTTACACTCAGCATACAGAAAACCCGCGTATAGCGAATACCTGCTCATAGGCTACAGAACTCTTGGAAACATCCTCTCCCTACACCAAGGATAGAGAACTCTTGGAAACTGCTTCTCTTTACAGCCAGGTTACTGAGCTCCTGTAAGCTGCATCTGCTACACTTAGGATACAGAAATCCCATACATTGCCTATGCCTATTGCCAGGCTCCAGAACTCTTGGAAACAGCTTCTCCCTACAACCTGATACACAACTTCGGTAAACTAACTGTGTCTCTCTAATTCTAGGTTGCAGATCTCCCAGAAGCTGCGTCTGCTGCACTCAGCATACAGAAAACCCGCATATACCGAATACCTATGCCCAGGCTACCAAAATCTTAGAAACAGCTTCTCTCTACACTCAACATACGGAACTCCTGGATACTGTATGTCTCTGCACTTAGGTTATGGAACTCCCGTAAGCTGCATCTCTTACACGCAGCATACCGAAAACCCGCATAGAGCGAATGCCTAATTCCAGGCTACCGAACTCCAGTCAATAGCTGCTCTCTACACCAAGGATAGCGAACTCCGGTACACTGCTTCTCTCTACATCCAGGTAGCAGAGCTCCCATAAGCGGCATCTCCTACACTCAGGATACAGAAATCCCAATTACTGCATATGCCTCTTGCCAGGCGACAGAACTCTTGGAAAGAGTTTCTCTCTACACCCCTATACAGAACTCTGGTAAACTGTGTCTCACGACATTCAAGATACAGAACGCCCATAAGCTGCGTCTGCCACACGCAGCATACAGAAAACCCGCGTATAGCGAATACCTGCTCATAGGCTACAGAGTTCGTGGAAACAGCTTCTCCCTACACTCTGATACAGAACTTCGGTCAACTGTGTCTCTCTAATTCTGGGTTACAGATCTCCCAGAAGCTGCGTCGGCTACACTCAGGCAACAGGATTCCCATATACAGCGTATGCCTACTCTCAGACTACAGAACTCTTGGAAACAGCTTCTCTCTACATTCAACATACAGAACTACTGGAAACTGCATCTCTCTACACTTAGATTACAGAACTCCCGAAAGCTGCATCTGCTACACTCAGCATACAGAATACCCACACATAGCGAATGCCTAATTCCAGGATACGCAACTCCTGTAAACAGCTCCTCTCTACACCAAGGACAGCCAACTCCGGTAAACTGCTTCTCTCTACATCCAGGTAGCAGAGATCCCATAAGTGGCGTGTCCTACACTCAGGATACAGAAATCCCAATTACTGCATATGCCTCTTGCTAGGCCACAGAACTCTTGGAAACAGTTTCTCTCTACACGCATATACAGAACTCTGGTACACAGTGTCTCACGACATGCAGGAGACAGAACGCCCATAAGCTGCGTGTGCTACACTCAGCATACAGAAAACCCGCGTATAGCGAATACCTGCTCATAGGCTCCAGAACTCTTGGAAACAGCTTCTCCCTACACTCTGATACAGAACTTCGGTAAACTGTGTGTCTCTAATTCTGGGTTACAGATCTCCCAGAAGCTGCGTCGGCTACACTCAGGCAACAGGATTCCCATATACAGCGTATGCCTACTCTCAGACTACAGAACTCTTGGAAACAGCTTCTCTCTACATTCAACATACAGAACTACTGGAAACTGCATCTCTCTACACTTAGATTACAGAACTCCCGAAAGCTGCATCTGCTACACTCAGCATACAGAATACCCACACATAGCGAATGCCTAATTCCAGGATACGCAACTCCTGTAAACAGCTCCTCTCTACACCAAGGATAGCCAACTCCGGTAAACTGCTTCTCTCCACATCCAGGTAGCAGAGCTCCCATAAGTGGCGTGTCCTACACTCAGGATACAGAAATCCCAATTACTGCATATGCCTCTTGCTAGGCCACAGAACTCTTGGAAACAGTTTCTCTCTACACGCATATACAGAACTCTGGTACACAGTGTCTCACGACATGCAGGAGACAGAACGCCCATAAGCTGCATGTTACACTCAGCATACAGAAAACCCGCGTATAGCGAATACCTGCTCATAGGCTACAGAACTCTTGGAAACAGCCTCTCCCTACACCAAGGATAGAGAACTCTTGGAAACTGCTTCTCTTTACAGCCAGGTTACTGAGCTCCTGTAAGCTGCATCTGCTACACTTAGGATACAGAAATCCCATACATTGCCTATGCCTATTGCCAGGCTCCAGAACTCTTGGAAACAGCTTCTCCCTACAACCTGATACACAACTTCGGTAAACTAACTGTGTCTCTCTAATTCTAGGTTGCAGATCTCCCAGAAGCTGCGTCTGCTGCACTCAGCATACAGAAAACCCGCATATACCGAATACCTATGCCCAGGCTACCAAAATCTTAGAAACAGCTTCTCTCTACACTCAACATACGGAACTCCTGGATACTGTATGTCTCTGCACTTAGGTTATGGAACTCCCGTAAGCTGCATCTCTTACACGCAGCATACCGAAAACCCGCATAGAGCGAATGCCTAATTCCAGGCTACCGAACTCCAGTCAATAGCTGCTCTCTACACCAAGGATAGCGAACTCCGGTACACTGCTTCTCTCTACATCCAGGTAGCAGAGCTCCCATAAGCGGCATCTCCTACACTCAGGATACAGAAATCCCAATTACTGCATATGCCTCTTGTCAGGCGACAGAACTCTTGGAAAGAGTTTCTCTCTACACCCCTATACAGAACTCTGGTAAACTGTGTCTCACGACATTCAAGATACAGAATGCCCATAAGCTGCGTCTGCCACACGCAGCATACAGAAAACCCGCGTATAGCGAATACCTGCTCATAGGCTACAGAGTTCGTGGAAACAGCTTCTCCCTACACTCTGATACAGAACTTCGGTAAACTGTGTCTCTCTAATTCTGGGTTACAGATCTCCCAGAAGCTGCGTCGGCTACACTCAGGCAACAGGATTCCCATATACAGCGTATGCCTACTCTCAGACTACAGAACTCTTGGAAACAGCTTCTCCCCACAACCTGATACACAACTTCGGTAAACTAACTGTGTCTCTCTAATTCTAGGTTGCAGATCTCCCAGAAGCTGCGTCTGCTGCACTCAGCATACAGAAAACCCGCATATACCGAATACCTATGCCCAGGCTACCGAAATCTTAGAAACAGCTTCTCTCTACACTCAACATACGGAACTCCTGGATACTGTATGTCTCTGCACTTAGGTTATGGAACTCCCGTAAGCTGCATCTCTTACACGCAGCATACCGAAAACCCGCATAGAGCGAATGCCTAATTCCAGGCTACCGAACTCCAGTCAATAGCTGCTCTCTACACCAAGGATAGCGAACTCTGGTACACTGCTTCTCTCTACATCCAGGTAGCAGAGCTCCCATAAGCGGCATCTCCTACACTCAGGATACAGAAATCCCAATTACTGCATATGCCTCTTGCCAGGTGACAGAACTCTTGGAAAGAGTTTCTCTCTACACCCCTATACAGAACTCTGGTAAACTGTGTCTCACGACATTCAAGATACAGAACGCCCATAAGCTGCGTCTGCCACACGCAGCATACAGAAAACCCGCGTATAGCGAATACCTGCTCATAGGCTACAGAGTTCATGGAAACAGCTTCTCCCTACACTCTGATACAGAACTTCGGTAAACTGTGTGTCTCTAATTCTGGGTTACAGATCTCCCAGAAGCTGCGTCGGCTACACTCAGGCAACAGGATTCCCATATACAGCGTATGCCTACTCTCAGACTACAGAACTCTTGGAAACAGCTTCTCTCTACATTCAACATACAGAACTACTGGAAACTGCATCTCTCTACACTTAGATTACAGAACTCCCGAAAGCTGCATCTGCTACACTCAGCATACAGAATACCCACACATAGCGAATGCCTAATTCCAGGATACGCAACTCCTGTAAACAGCTCCTCTCTACACCAAGGATAGCCAACTCTGGTAAACTGCTTCTCTCTACATCCAGGTAGCAGAGCTCCCATAAGTGGCGTGTCCTACACTCAGGATACAGAAATCCCAATTACTGCATATGCCTCTTGCTAGGCCACAGAACTCTTGGAAACAGTTTCTCTCTACACGCATATACAGAACTCTGGTAAACAGTGTCTCACGACATGCAGGAGACAGAACGCCCATAAGCTGCGTGTGCTACACTCAGCATACAGAAAACCCGCGTATAGCGAATACCTGCTCATAGGCTCCAGAACTCTTGGAAACAGCTTCTCCCTACAACCTGATACACAACTTTGGTAAACTAACTGTGTCTCTCTAATTCTAGGTTGCAGATCTCCCAGAAGCTGCGTCTGCTGCACTCAGCATACAGAAAACCCGCATATACCGAATACCTATGCCCAGGCTACCAAAATCTTAGAAACAGCTTCTCTCTACACTCAACATACGGAACTCCTGGATACTGTATGTCTCTGCACTTAGGTTATGGAACTCCCGTAAGCTGCATCTCTTACACGCAGCATACCGAAAACCCGCATAGAGCGAATGCCTAATTCCAGGCTACCGAACTCCAGTCAATAGCTGCTCTCTACACCAAGGATAGCCAACTCCGGTACACTGCTTCTCTCTACATCCAGGTAGCAGAGCTCCCATAAGCGGCATCTCCTACACTCAGGATACAGAAATCCCAATTACTGCATATGCCTCTTGCCAGGCGACAGAACTCTTGGAAAGAGTTTCTCTCTACACCCCTATACAGAACTCTGGTAAACTGTGTCTCACGACATTCAAGATACAGAACGCCCATAAGCTGCGTCTGCCACACGCAGCATACAGAAAACCCGCGTATAGCGAATACCTGCTCATAGGCTACAGAGTTCGTGGAAACAGCTTCTCCCTACACTCTGATACAGAACTTCGGTAAACTGTGTCTCTCTAATTCTGGGTTACAGATCTCCCAGAAGCTGCGTCGGCTACACTCAGGCAACAGGATTCCCATATACAGCGTATGCCTACTCTCAGACTACAGAACTCTTGGAAACAGCTTCTCTCTACATTCAACATACAGAACTACTGGAAACTGCATCTCTCTACACTTAGATTACAGAACTCCCGAAAGCTGCATCTGCTACACTCAGCATACAGAATACCCACACATAGCGAATGCCTAATTCCAGGATACACAACTCCTGTAAACAGCTCCTCTCTACACCAAGGATAGCCAACTCTGGTAAACTGCTTCTCTCTACATCCAGGTAGCAGAGCTCCCATAAGTGGCGTGTCCTACACTCAGGATACAGAAATCCCAATTACTGCATATGCCTCTTGCTAGGCCACAGAACTCTTGGAAACAGTTTCTCTCTACACGCATATACAGAACTCTGGTAAACAGTGTCTCACGACATGCAGGAGACAGAACGCCCATAAGCTGCGTGTGCTACACTCAGCATACAGAAAACCCGCGTATAGCGAATACCTGCTCATAGGCTCCAGAACTCTTGGAAACAGCTTCTCCCTACCACCTGATACACAACTTCGGTAAACTAACTGTGTATCTCTAATTCTAGGTTGCAGATCTCCCAGAAGCTGCGTCTGCTGCACTCAGCATACAGAAAACCCGCATATACCGAATACCTATGCCCAGGCTACCGAAATCTTAGAAACAGCTTCTCTCTACACTCAACATACGGAACTCCTGGATACTGTATGTCTCTGCACTTAGGTTATGGAACTCCCGTAAGCTGCATCTCTTACACGCAGCATACCGAAAACCCGCAGCATACCGAAAACCCGCATAGAGCGAATGCCTAATTCCAGGCTACCGAACTCCAGTCAATAGCTGCTCTCTACACCAAGGATAGCGAACTCCGGTACACTGCTTCTCTCTACATCCAGGTAGCAGAGCTCCCATAAGCGGCATCTCCTACACTCAGGATACAGAAATCCCAATTACTGCATATGCCTCTTGCCAGGCGACAGAACTCTTGGAAAGAGTTTCTCTCTACACCCTATACAGAACTCTGGTAAACTGTGTCTCACGACATTCAAGATACAGAACGCCCATAAGCTGCGTCTGCCACACGCAGCATACAGAAAACCCGCGTATAGCGAATACCTGCTCATAGGCTACAGAGTTCGTGGAAACAGCTTCTCCCTACACTCTGATACAGAACTTCGGTAAACTGTGTCTCTCTAATTCTGGGTTACAGATCTCCCAGAAGCTGCGTCGGCTACACTCAGGCAACAGGATTCCCATATACAGCGTATGCCTACTCTCAGACTACAGAACTCTTGGAAACAGCTTCTCTCTACATTCAACATACAGAACTACTGGAAACTGCATCTCTCTACACTTAGATTACAGAACTCCCGAAAGCTGCATCTGCTACACTCAGCATACAGAATACCCACACATAGCGAATGCCTAATTCCAGGATACGCAACTCCTGTAAACAGCTCCTCTCTACACCAAGGATAGCCAACTCCGGTAAACTGCTTCTCTCCACATCCAGGTAGCAGAGCTCCCATAAGTGGCGTGTCCTACACTCAGGATACAGAAATCCCAATTACTGCATATGCCTCTTGCTAGGCCACAGAACTCTTGGAAACAGTTTCTCTCTACACGCATATACAGAACTCTGGTACACAGTGTCTCACGACATGCAGGAGACAGAACGCCCATAAGCTGCATGTTACACTCAGCATACAGAAAACCCGCGTATAGCGAATACCTGCTCATAGGCTACAGAACTCTTGGAAACATCCTCTCCCTACACCAAGGATAGAGAACTCTTGGAAACTGCTTCTCTTTACAGCCAGGTTACTGAGCTCCTGTAAGCTGCATCTGCTACACTTAGGATACAGAAATCCCATACATTGCCTATGCCTATTGCCAGGCTCCAGAACTCTTGGAAACAGCTTCTCCCTACAACCTGATACACAACTTCGGTAAACTAACTGTGTCTCTCTAATTCTAGGTTGCAGATCTCCCAGAAGCTGCGTCTGCTGCACTCAGCATACAGAAAACCCGCATATACCGAATACCTATGCCCAGGCTACCAAAATCTTAGAAACAGCTTCTCTCTACACTCAACATACGGAACTCCTGGATACTGTATGTCTCTGCACTTAGGTTATGGAACTCCCGTAAGCTGCATCTCTTACACGCAGCATACCGAAAACCCGCATAGAGCGAATGCCTAATTCCAGGCTACCGAACTCCAGTCAATAGCTGCTCTCTACACCAAGGATAGCGAACTCCGGTACACTGCTTCTCTCTACATCCAGGTAGCAGAGCTCCCATAAGCGGCATCTCCTACACTCAGGATACAGAAATCCCAATTACTGCATATGCCTCTTGCCAGGCGACAGAACTCTTGGAAAGAGTTTCTCTCTACACCCCTATACAGAACTCTGGTAAACTGTGTCTCACGACATTCAAGATACAGAACGCCCATAAGCTGCGTCTGCCACACGCAGCATACAGAAAACCCGCGTATAGCGAATACCTGCTCATAGGCTACAGAGTTCGTGGAAACAGCTTCTCCCTACACTCTGATACAGAACTTCGGTAAACTGTGTCTCTCTAATTCTGGGTTACAGATCTCCCAGAAGCTGCGTCGGCTACACTCAGGCAACAGGATTCCCATATACAGCGTATGCCTACTCTCAGACTACAGAACTCTTGGAAACAGCTTCTCTCTACATTCAACATACAGAACTACTGGAAACTGCATCTCTCTACACTTAGATTACAGAACTCCCGAAAGCTGCATCTGCTACACTCAGCATACAGAATACCCACACATAGCGAATGCCTAATTCCAGGATACGCAACTCCTGTAAACAGCTCCTCTCTACACCAAGGACAGCCAACTCCGGTAAACTGCTTCTCTCTACATCCAGGTAGCAGAGCTCCCATAAGTGGCGTGTCCTACACTCAGGATACAGAAATCCCAATTACTGCATATGCCTCTTGCTAGGCCACAGAACTCTTGGAAACAGTTTCTCTCTACACGCATATACAGAACTCTGGTACACAGTGTCTCACGACATGCAGGAGACAGAACGCCCATAAGCTGCATGTGCTACACTCAGCATACAGAAAACCCGCGTATAGCGAATACCTGCTCATAGGCTCCAGAACTCTTGGAAACAGCTTCTCCCTACACTCTGATACAGAACTTCGGTAAACTGTGTGTCTCTAATTCTGGGTTACAGATCTCCCAGAAGCTGCGTCGGCTACACTCAGGCAACAGGATTCCCATATACAGCGAATGCCTACTCTCAGACTACAGAACTCTTGGAAACAGCTTCTCTCTACATTCAACATACAGGACTACTGGAAACTGCATCTCTCTACACTTAGATTACAGAACTCCCGAAAGCTGCATCTGCTACACTCAGCATACAGAATACCCACACATAGCGAATGCCTAATTCCAGGATACGCAACTCCTGTAAACAGCTCCTCTCTACACCAAGGATAGCCAACTCCGGTAAACTGCTTCTCTCCACATCCAGGTAGCAGAGCTCCCATAAGTGGCGTGTCCTACACTCAGGATACAGAAATCCCAATTACTGCATATGCCTCTTGCTAGGCCACAGAACTCTTGGAAACAGTTTCTCTCTACACGCATATACAGAACTCTGGTACACAGTGTCTCACGACATGCAGGAGACAGAACGCCCATAAGCTGCATGTTACACTCAGCATACAGAAAACCCGCGTATAGCGAATACCTGCTCATAGGCTACAGAACTCTTGGAAACAGCCTCTCCCTACACCAAGGATAGAGAACTCTTGGAAACTGCTTCTCTTTACAGCCAGGTTACTGAGCTCCTGTAAGCTGCATCTGCTACACTTAGGATACAGAAATCCCATACATTGCCTATGCCTATTGCCAGGCTCCAGAACTCTTGGAAACAGCTTCTCCCTACAACCTGATACACAACTTCGGTAAACTAACTGTGTCTCTCTAATTCTAGGTTGCAGATCTCCCAGAAGCTGCGTCTGCTGCACTCAGCATACAGAAAACCCGCATATACCGAATACCTATGCCCAGGCTACCAAAATCTTAGAAACAGCTTCTCTCTACACTCAACATACGGAACTCCTGGATACTGTATGTCTCTGCACTTAGGTTATGGAACTCCCGTAAGCTGCATCTCTTACACGCAGCATACCGAAAACCCGCATAGAGCGAATGCCTAATTCCAGGCTACCGAACTCCAGTCAATAGCTGCTCTCTACACCAAGGATAGCCAACTCCGGTACACTGCTTCTCTCTACATCCAGGTAGCAGAGCTCCCATAAGCGGCATCTCCTACACTCAGGATACAGAAATCCCAATTACTGCATATGCCTCTTGTCAGGCGACAGAACTCTTGGAAAGAGTTTCTCTCTACACCCCTATACAGAACTCTGGTAAACTGTGTCTCACGACATTCAAGATACAGAATGCCCATAAGCTGCGTCTGCCACACGCAGCATACAGAAAACCCGCGTATAGCGAATACCTGCTCATAGGCTACAGAGTTCGTGGAAACAGCTTCTCCCTACACTCTGATACAGAACTTCGGTAAACTGTGTCTCTCTAATTCTGGGTTACAGATCTCCCAGAAGCTGCGTCGGCTACACTCAGGCAACAGGATTCCCATATACAGCGTATGCCTACTCTCAGACTACAGAACTCTTGGAAACAGCTTCTCCCCACAACCTGATACACAACTTCGGTAAACTAACTGTGTCTCTCTAATTCTAGGTTGCAGATCTCCCAGAAGCTGCGTCTGCTGCACTCAGCATACAGAAAACCCGCATATACCGAATACCTATGCCCAGGCTACCGAAATCTTAGAAACAGCTTCTCTCTACACTCAACATACGGAACTCCTGGATACTGTATGTCTCTGCACTTAGGTTATGGAACTCCCGTAAGCTGCATCTCTTACACGCAGCATACCGAAAACCCGCATAGAGCGAATGCCTAATTCCAGGCTACCGAACTCCAGTCAATAGCTGCTCTCTACACCAAGGATAGCGAACTCTGGTACACTGCTTCTCTCTACATCCAGGTAGCAGAGCTCCCATAAGCGGCATCTCCTACACTCAGGATACAGAAATCCCAATTACTGCATATGCCTCTTGCCAGGTGACAGAACTCTTGGAAAGAGTTTCTCTCTACACCCCTATACAGAACTCTGGTAAACTGTGTCTCACGACATTCAAGATACAGAACGCCCATAAGCTGCGTCTGCCACACGCAGCATACAGAAAACCCGCGTATAGCGAATACCTGCTCATAGGCTACAGAGTTCATGGAAACAGCTTCTCCCTACACTCTGATACAGAACTTCGGTCAACTGTGTCTCTCTAATTCTGGGTTACAGATCTCCCAGAAGCTGCGTCGGCTACACTCAGGCAACAGGATTCCCATATACAGCGTATGCCTACTCTCAGACTACAGAACTCTTGGAAACAGCTTCTCTCTACATTCAACATACAGAACTACTGGAAACTGCATCTCTCTACACTTAGATTACAGAACTCCCGAAAGCTGCATCTGCTACACTCAGCATACAGAATACCCACACATAGCGAATGCCTAATTCCAGGATACGCAACTCCTGTAAACAGCTCCTCTCTACACCAAGGATATCCAACTCTGGTAAACTGCTTCTCTCTACATCCAGGTAGCAGAGCTCCCATAAGTGGCGTGTCCTACACTCAAGATACAGAAATCCCAATTACTGCATATGCCTCTTGCTAGGCCACAGAACTCTTGGAAACAGTTTCTCTCTACACGCATATACAGAACTCTGGTAAACAGTGTCTCACGACATGCAGGAGACAGAACGCCCATAAGCTGCGTGTGCTACACTCAGCATACAGAAAACCCGCGTATAGCGAATACCTGCTCATAGGCTCCAGAACTCTTGGAAACAGCTTCTCCCTACAACCTGATACACAACTTCGGTAAACTAACTGTGTCTCTCTAATTCTAGGTTGCAGATCTCCCAGAAGCTGCGTCTGCTGCACTCAGCATACAGAAAACCCGCATATACCGAATACCTATGCCCAGGCTACCAAAATCTTAGAAACAGCTTCTCTCTACACTCAACATACGGAACTCCTGGATACTGTATGTCTCTGCACTTAGGTTATGGAACTCCCGTAAGCTGCATCTCTTACACGCAGCATACCGAAAACCCGCATAGAGCGAATGCCTAATTCCAGGCTACCGAACTCCAGTCAATAGCTGCTCTCTACACCAAGGATAGCGAACTCCGGTACACTGCTTCTCTCTACATCCAGGTAGCAGAGCTCCCATAAGCGGCATCTCCTACACTCAGGATACAGAAATCCCAATTACTGCATATGCCTCTTGCCAGGCGACAGAACTCTTGGAAAGAGTTTCTCTCTACACCCCTATACAGAACTCTGGTAAACTGTGTCTCACGACATTCAAGATACAGAACGCCCATAAGCTGCGTCTGCCACACGCAGCATACAGAAAACCCGCGTATAGCGAATACCTGCTCATAGGCTACAGAGTTCGTGGAAACAGCTTCTCCCTACACTCTGATACAGAACTTCGGTCAACTGTGTCTCTCTAATTCTGGGTTACAGATCTCCCAGAAGCTGCGTCGGCTACACTCAGGCAACAGGATTCCCATATACAGCGTATGCCTACTCTCAGACTACAGAACTCTTGGAAACAGCTTCTCCCCACAACCTGATACACAACTTCGGTAAACTAACTGTGTCTCTCTAATTCTAGGTTGCAGATCTCCCAGAAGCTGCGTCTGCTGCACTCAGCATACAGAAAACCCGCATATACCGAATACCTATGCCCAGGCTACCGAAATCTTAGAAACAGCTTCTCTCTACACTCAACATACGGAACTCCTGGATACTGTATGTCTCTGCACTTAGGTTATGGAACTCCCGTAAGCTGCATCTCTTACACGCAGCATACCGAAAACCCGCATAGAGCGAATGCCTAATTCCAGGCTACCGAACTCCAGTCAATAGCTGCTCTCTACACCAAGGATAGCCAACTCCGGTACACTGCTTCTCTCTACATCCAGGTAGCAGAGCTCCCGTAAGCGGCATCTCCTACACTCAGGATACAGAAATCCCAATTACTGCATATGCCTCTTGCCAGGCGACAGAACTCTTGGAAAGAGTTTCTCTCTACACCCCTATACAGAACTCTGGTAAACTGTGTCTCACGACATTCAAGATACAGAACACCCATAAGCTGCATCTGCAACACGCAGCATACAGAAAACCCGCGTATAGCGAATACCTGCTCATAGGCTACAGAGTTCGTGGAAACAGCTTCTCCCTACACTCTGATACAGAACTTCGGTAAACTGTGTCTCTCTAATTCTGGGTTACAGATCTCCCAGAAGCTGCGTCGGCTACACTCAGGCAACAGGATTCCCATATACAGCGTATGCCTACTCTCAGACTACAGAACTCTTGGAAACAGCTTCTCCCCACAACCTGATACACAACTTCGGTAAACTGTGTCTCTCTAATTCTAGGTTGCAGATCTCCCAGAAGCTGCGTCTGCTGCACTCAGCATACAGAAAACCCGCATATACCGAATACCTATGCCCAGGCTACCGAAATCTTAGAAACAGCTTCTCTCTACACTCAACATACGGAACTCCTGGATACTGTATGTCTCTGCACTTAGGTTATGGAACTCCCGTAAGCTGCATCTCTTACACGCAGCATACCGAAAACCCGCATAGAGCGAATGCCTAATTCCAGGCTACCGAACTCCAGTCAATAGCTGCTCTCTACACCAAGGATAGCGAACTCTGGTACACTGCTTCTCTCTACATCCAGGTAGCAGAGCTCCCATAAGCGGCATCTCCTACACTCAGGATACAGAAATCCCAATTACTGCATATGCCTCTTGCCAGGCGACAGAACTCTTGGAAAGAGTTTCTCTCTACACCCCTATACAGAACTCTGGTAAACTGTGTCTCACTACATTCAAGATACAGAACGCCCATAAGCTGCGTCTGCCACACGCAGCATACAGAAAACCCGCGTATAGCGAATACCTGCTCATAGGCTACAGAGTTCGTGGAAACAGCTTCTCCCTACACTCTGATACAGAACTTCGGTAAACTGTGTCTCTCTAATTCTGGGTTACAGATCTCCCAGAAGCTGCGTCGGCTACACTCAGGCAACAGGATTCCCATATACAGCGTATGCCTACTCTCAGACTACAGAACTCTTGGAAACAGCTTCTCTCTACATTCAACATACAGAACTACTGGAAACTGCATCTCTCTACACTTAGATTACAGAACTCCCGAAAGCTGCATCTGCTACACTCAGCATACAGAATACCCACACATAGCGAATGCCTAATTCCAGGATACGCAACTCCTGTAAACAGCTCCTCTCTACACCAAGGATAGCCAACTCTGGTAAACTGCTTCTCTCTACATCCAGGTAGCAGAGCTCCCATAAGTGGCGTGTCCTACACTCAGGATACAGAAATCCCAATTACTGCATATGCCTCTTGCTAGGCCACAGAACTCTTGGAAACAGTTTCTCTCTACACGCATATACAGAACTCTGGTAAACAGTGTCTCACGACATGCAGGAGACAGAACGCCCATAAGCTGCGTGTGCTACACTCAGCATACAGAAAACCCGCGTATAGCGAATACCTGCTCATAGGCTCCAGAACTCTTGGAAACAGCTTCTCCCTACCACCTGATACACAACTTCGGTAAACTAACTGTGTATCTCTAATTCTAGGTTGCAGATCTCCCAGAAGCTGCGTCTGCTGCACTCAGCATACAGAAAACCCGCATATACCGAATACCTATGCCCAGGCTACCGAAATCTTAGAAACAGCTTCTCTCTACACTCAACATACGGAACTCCTGGATACTGTATGTCTCTGCACTTAGGTTATGGAACTCCCGTAAGCTGCATCTCTTACACGCAGCATACCGAAAACCCGCAGCATACCGAAAACCCGCATAGAGCGAATGCCTAATTCCAGGCTACCGAACTCCAGTCAATAGCTGCTCTCTACACCAAGGATAGCCAACTCCGGTACACTGCTTCTCTCTACATCCAGGTAGCAGAGCTCCCATAAGCGGCATCTCCTACACTCAGGATACAGAAATCCCAATTACTGCATATGCCTCTTGCCAGGCGACAGAACTCTTGGAAAGAGTTTCTCTCTACACCCTATACAGAACTCTGGTAAACTGTGTCTCACGACATTCAAGATACAGAACGCCCATAAGCTGCGTCTGCCACACGCAGCATACAGAAAACCCGCGTATAGCGAATACCTGCTCATAGGCTACAGAGTTCGTGGAAACAGCTTCTCCCTACACTCTGATACAGAACTTCGGTCAACTGTGTCTCTCTAATTCTGGGTTACAGATCTCCCAGAAGCTGCGTCGGCTACACTCAGGCAACAGGATTCCCATATACAGCGTATGCCTACTCTCAGACTACAGAACTCTTGGAAACAGCTTCTCTCTACATTCAACATACAGAACTACTGGAAACTGCATCTCTCTACACTTAGATTACAGAACTCCCGAAAGCTGCATCTGCTACACTCAGCATACAGAATACCCACACATAGCGAATGCCTAATTCCAGGATACGCAACTCCTGTAAACAGCTCCTCTCTACACCAAGGACAGCCAACTCCGGTAAACTGCTTCTCTCTACATCCAGGTAGCAGAGCTCCCATAAGTGGCGTGTCCTACACTCAGGATACAGAAATCCCAATTACTGCATATGCCTCTTGCTAGGCCACAGAACTCTTGGAAACAGTTTCTCTCTACACGCATATACAGAACTCTGGTACACAGTGTCTCACGACATGCAGGAGACAGAACGCCCATAAGCTGCGTGTGCTACACTCAGCATACAGAAAACCCGCGTATAGCGAATACCTGCTCATAGGCTCCAGAACTCTTGGAAACAGCTTCTCCCTACAACCTGATACACAACTTCGGTAAACTAACTGTGTCTCTCTAATTCTAGGTTGCAGATCTCCCAGAAGCTGCGTCTGCTGCACTCAGCATACAGAAAACCCGCATATACCGAATACCTATGCCCAGGCTACCAAAATCTTAGAAACAGCTTCTCTCTACACTCAACATACGGAACTCCTGGATACTGTATGTCTCTGCACTTAGGTTATGGAACTCCCGTAAGCTGCATCTCTTACACGCAGCATACCGAAAACCCGCATAGAGCGAATGCCTAATTCCAGGCTACCGAACTCCAGTCAATAGCTGCTCTCTACACCAAGGATAGCCAACTCCGGTACACTGCTTCTCTCTACATCCAGGTAGCAGAGCTCCCATAAGCGGCATCTCCTACACTCAGGATACAGAAATCCCAATTACTGCATATGCCTCTTGCCAGGCGACAGAACTCTTGGAAAGAGTTTCTCTCTACACCCCTATACAGAACTCTGGTAAACTGTGTCTCACGACATTCAAGATACAGAACGCCCATAAGCTGCGTCTGCCACACGCAGCATACAGAAAACCCGCGTATAGCGAATACCTGCTCATAGGCTACAGAGTTCGTGGAAACAGCTTCTCCCTACACTCTGATACAGAACTTCGGTAAACTGTGTCTCTCTAATTCTGGGTTACAGATCTCCCAGAAGCTGCGTCGGCTACACTCAGGCAACAGGATTCCCATATACAGCGTATGCCTACTCTCAGACTACAGAACTCTTGGAAACAGCTTCTCCCCACAACCTGATACACAACTTCGGTAAACTGTGTCTCTCTAATTCTAGGTTGCAGATCTCCCAGAAGCTGCGTCTGCTGCACTCAGCATACAGAAAACCCGCATATACCGAATACCTATGCCCAGGCTACCGAAATCTTAGAAACAGCTTCTCTCTACACTCAACATACGGAACTCCTGGATACTGTATGTCTCTGCACTTAGGTTATGGAACTCCCGTAAGCTGCATCTCTTACACGCAGCATACCGAAAACCCGCATAGAGCGAATGCCTAATTCCAGGCTACCGAACTCCAGTCAATAGCTGCTCTCTACACCAAGGATAGCCAACTCCGGTACACTGCTTCTCTCTACATCCAGGTAGCAGAGCTCCCATAAGCGGCATCTCCTACACTCAGGATACAGAAATCCCAATTACTGCATATGCCTCTTGCCAGGCGACAGAACTCTTGGAAAGAGTTTCTCTCTACACCCCTATACAGAACTCTGGTAAACTGTGTCTCACGACATTCAAGATACAGAACGCCCATAAGCTGCGTCTGCCACACGCAGCATACAGAAAACCCGCGTATAGCGAATACCTGCTCATAGGCTACAGAGTTCGTGGAAACAGCTTCTCCCTACACTCTGATACAGAACTTCGGTAAACTGTGTCTCTCTAATTCTGGGTTACAGATCTCCCAGAAGCTGCGTCGGCTACACTCAGGCAACAGGATTCCCATATACAGCGTATGCCTACTCTCAGACTACAGAACTCTTGGAAACAGCTTCTCCCCACAACCTGATACACAACTTCGGTAAACTAACTGTGTCTCTCTAATTCTAGGTTGCAGATCTCCCAGAAGCTGCGTCTGCTGCACTCAGCATACAGAAAACCCGCATATACCGAATACCTATGCCCAGGCTACCGAAATCTTAGAAACAGCTTCTCTCTACACTCAACATACGGAACTCCTGGATACTGTATGTCTCTGCACTTAGGTTATGGAACTCCCGTAAGCTGCATCTCTTACACGCAGCATACCGAAAACCCGCATAGAGCGAATGCCTAATTCCAGGCTACCGAACTCCAGTCAATAGCTGCTCTCTACACCAAGGATAGCGAACTCTGGTACACTGCTTCTCTCTACATCCAGGTAGCAGAGCTCCCATAAGCGGCATCTCCTACACTCAGGATACAGAAATCCCAATTACTGCATATGCCTCTTGCCAGGCGACAGAACTCTTGGAAAGAGTTTCTCTCTACACCCCTATACAGAACTCTGGTAAACTGTGTCTCACGACATTCAAGATACAGAACGCCCATAAGCTGCGTCTGCCACACGCAGCATACAGAAAACCCGCGTATAGCGAATACCTGCTCATAGGCTACAGAGTTCATGGAAACAGCTTCTCCCTACACTCTGATACAGAACTTCGGTAAACTGTGTGTCTCTAATTCTGGGTTACAGATCTCCCAGAAGCTGCGTCGGCTACACTCAGGCAACAGGATTCCCATATACAGCGTATGCCTACTCTCAGACTACAGAACTCTTGGAAACAGCTTCTCTCTACATTCAACATACAGAACTACTGGAAACTGCATCTCTCTACACTTAGATTACAGAACTCCCGAAAGCTGCATCTGCTACACTCAGCATACAGAATACCCACACATAGCGAATGCCTAATTCCAGGATACGCAACTCCTGTAAACAGCTCCTCTCTACACCAAGGACAGCCAACTCCGGTAAACTGCTTCTCTCTACATCCAGGTAGCAGAGCTCCCATAAGTGGCGTGTCCTACACTCAGGATACAGAAATCCCAATTACTGCATATGCCTCTTGCTAGGCCACAGAACTCTTGGAAACAGTTTCTCTCTACACGCATATACAGAACTCTGGTAAACAGTGTCTCACGACATGCAGGAGACAGAACGCCCATAAGCTGCGTGTGCTACACTCAGCATACAGAAAACCCGCGTATAGCGAATACCTGCTCATAGGCTACAGAGTTCGTTGAAACAGCTTCTCCCTATACTCTGATACAGAACTTCGGTCAACTGTGTCTCTCTAATTCTGGGTTACAGATCTCCCAGAAGCTGCGTCGGCTACACTCAGGCAACAGGATTCCCATATACAGCGTATGCCTACTCTCAGGCTACAGAACTCTTGGAAACAGCTTCTCTCTACATTCAACATACAGAACTACTGGAAACTGCATCTCTCTACACTTAGATTACAGAACTCCCGAAAGCTGCATCTGCTACACTCAGCATACAGAATACCCACACATAGCGATTGCCTAATTCCAGGATACGCAACTCCTGTAAACAGCTCCTCTCTACACCAAGGACAGCCAACTCCGGTAAACTGCTTCTCTCTACATCCAGGTAGCAGAGCTCCCATAAGTGGCGTGTCCTACACTCAGGATATAGAAATCCCAATTACTGCATATGCCTCTTGCTAGGCCACAGAACTCTTGGAAACAGTTTCTCTCTACACGCATATACAGAACTCTGGTAAACAGTGTCTCACGACATGCAGGAGACAGAACGCCCATAAGCTGCGTGTGCTACACTCAGCATACAGAAAACCCGCGTATAGCGAATACCTGCTCATAGGCTACAGAGTTCGTGGAAACAGCTTCTCCCTACACTCTGATACAGAACTTCGGTCAACTGTGTCTCTCTAATTCTGGGTTACAGATCTCCCAGAAGCTGCGTCGGCTACACTCAGGCAACAGGATTCCCATATACAGCGTATGCCTACTCTCAGGCTACAGAACTCTTGGAAACAGCTTCTCTCTACATTCAACATACAGAACTACTGGAAACTGCATCTCTCTACACTTAGATTACAGAACTCCCGAAAGCTGCATCTGCTACACTCAGCATACAGAATACCCACACATAGCGAATGCCTAATTCCAGGATACGCAACTCCTGTAAACAGCTCCTCTCTACACCAAGGACAGCCAACTCCGGTAAACTGCTTCTCTCTACATCCAGGTAGCAGAGCTCCCATAAGTGGCGTGTCCTACACTCAGGATACAGAAATCCCAATTACTGCATATGCCTCTTGCTAGGCCACAGAACTCTTGGAAACAGTTTCTCTCTACACGCATATACAGAACTCTGGTAAACAGTGTCTCACGACATGCAGGAGACAGAACGCCCATAAGCTGCGTGTGCTACACTCAGCATACAGAAAACCCGCGTATAGCGAATACCTGCTCATAGGCTCCAGAACTCTTGGAAACAGCTTCTCCCTACAACCTGATACACAACTTCGGTAAACTAACTGTGTCTCTCTAATTCTAGGTTGCAGATCTCCCAGAAGCTGCGTCTGCTGCACTCAGCATACAGAAAACCCGCATATACCGAATACCTATGCCCAGGCTACCGAAATCTTAGAAACAGCTTCTCTCTACACTCAACATACGGAACTCCTGGATACTGTATGTCTCTGCACTTAGGTTATGGAACTCCCGTAAGCTGCATCTCTTACACGCAGCATACCGAAAACCCGCATAGAGCGAATGCCTAATTCCAGGCTACCGAACTCCAGTCAATAGCTGCTCTCTACACCAAGGATAGCCAACTCCGGTACACTGCTTCTCTCTACATCCAGGTAGCAGAGCTCCCGTAAGCGGCATCTCCTACACTCAGGATACAGAAATCCCAATTACTGCATATGCCTCTTGCCAGGCGACAGAACTCTTGGAAAGAGTTTCTCTCTACACCCCTATACAGAACTCTGGTAAACTGTGTCTCACTACATTCAAGATACAGAACGCCCATAAGCTGCGTCTGCCACACGCAGCATACAGAAAACCCGCGTATAGCGAATACCTGCTCATAGGCTACAGAGTTCGTGGAAACAGCTTCTCCCTACACTCTGATACAGAACTTCGGTCAACTGTGTCTCTCTAATTCTGGGTTACAGATCTCCCAGAAGCTGCGTCGGCTACACTCAGGCAACAGGATTCCCATATACAGCGTATGCCTACTCTCAGGCTACAGAACTCTTGGAAACAGCTTCTCTCTACATTCAACATACAGAACTACTGGAAACTGCATCTCTCTACACTTAGATTACAGAACTCCCGAAAGCTGCATCTGCTACACTCAGCATACAGAATACCCACACATAGCGAATGCCTAATTCCAGGATACGCAACTCCTGTAAACAGCTCCTCTCTACACCAAGGACAGCCAACTCCGGTAAACTGCTTCTCTCTACATCCAGGTAGCAGAGCTCCCATAAGTGGCGTGTCCTACACTCAGGATACAGAAATCCCAATTACTGCATATGCCTCTTGCTAGGCCACAGAACTCTTGGAAACAGTTTCTCTCTACACGCATATACAGAACTCTGGTAAACACTGTCTCACGACATGCAGGAGACAGAACGCCCATAAGCTGCGTGTGCTACACTCAGCATACAGAAAACCCGCGTATAGCGAATACCTGCTCATAGGCTCCAGAACTCTTGGAAACAGCTTCTCCCTACAACCTGATACACAACTTCGGTAAACTAACTGTGTCTCTCTAATTCTAGGTTGCAGATCTCCCAGAAGCTGCGTCTGCTGCACTCAGCATACAGAAAACCCGCATATACCGAATACCTATGCCCAGGCTACCGAAATCTTAGAAACAGCTTCTCTCTACACTCAACATACGGAACTCCTGGATACTGTATGTCTCTGCACTTAGGTTATGGAACTCCCGTAAGCTGCATCTCTTACACGCAGCATACCGAAAACCCGCATAGATCGAATGCCTAATTCCAGGCTACCGAACTCCAGTCAATAGCTGCTCTCTACACCAAGGATAGCCAACTCCGGTACACTGCTTCTCTCTACATCCAGGTAGCAGAGCTCCCGTAAGCGGCATCTCCTACACTCAGGATACAGAAATCCCAATTACTGCATATGCCTCTTGCCAGGCGACAGAACTCTTGGAAAGAGTTTCTCTCTACACCCCTATACAGAACTCTGGTAAACTGTGTCTCACTACATTCAAGATACAGAACGCCCATAAGCTGCGTCTGCCACACGCAGCATACAGAAAACCCGCGTATAGCGAATACCTGCTCATAGGCTACAGAGTTCGTGGAAACAGCTTCTCCCTACACTCTGATACAGAACTTCGGTCAACTGTGTCTCTCTAATTCTGGGTTACAGATCTCCCAGAAGCTGCGTCGGCTACACTCAGGCAACAGGATTCCCATATACAGCGTATGCCTACTCTCAGACTACAGAACTCTTGGAAACAGCTTCTCTCTACATTCAACATACAGAACTACTGGAAACTGCATCTCTCTACACTTAGATTACAGAACTCCCGAAAGCTGCATCTGCTACACTCAGCATACAGAATACCCACACATAGCGAATGCCTAATTCCAGGATACGCAACTCCTGTAAACAGCTCCTCTCTACACCAAGGACAGCCAACTCCGGTAAACTGCTTCTCTCTACATCCAGGTAGCAGAGCTCCCATAAGTGGCGTGTCCGACACTCAGGATACAGAAATCCCAATTACTGCATATGCCTCTTGCTAGGCCACAGAACTCTTGGAAACAGTTTCTCTCTACACGCATATACAGAACTCTGGTAAACACTGTCTCACGACATGCAGGAGACAGAACGCCCATAAGCTGCGTGTGCTACACTCAGCATACAGAAAACCCGCGTATAGCGAATACCTGCTCATAGGCTCCAGAACTCTTGGAAACAGCTTCTCCCTACCACCTGATACACAACTTCGGTAAACTAACTGTGTCTCTCTAATTCTAGGTTGCAGATCTCCCAGAAGCTGCGTCTGCTGCACTCAGCATACAGAAAACCCGCATATACCGAATACCTATGCCCAGGCTACCGAAATCTTAGAAACAGCTTCTCTCTACACTCAACATACGGAACTCCTGGCTACTGTATGTCTCTGCACTTAGGTTATGGAACTCCCGTAAGCTGCATCTCTTACACGCAGCATACCGAAAACCCGCATAGAGCGAATGCCTAATTCCAGGCTACCGAACTCCAGTCAATAGCTGCTCTCTACACCAAGGATAGCCAACTCCGGTACACTGCTTCTCTCTACATCCAGGTAGCAGAGCTCCCGTAAGCGGCATCTCCTACACTCAGGATACAGAAATCCCAATTACTGCATATGCCTCTTGCCAGGCGACAGAACTCTTGGAAAGAGTTTCTCTCTACACCCCTATACAGAACTCTGGTAAACTGTGTCTCACGACATTCAAGATACAGAACGCCCATAAGCTGCGTCTGCCACACGCAGCATACAGAAAACCCGCGTATAGCGAATACCTGCTCATAGGCTACAGAGTTCGTGGAAACAGCTTCTCCCTACACTCTGATACAGAACTTCGGTCAACTGTGTCTCTCTAATTCTGGGTTACAGATCTCCCAGAAGCTGCGTCGGCTACACTCAGGCAACAGGATTCCCATATACAGCGTATGCCTACTCTCAGGCTACAGAACTCTTGGAAACAGCTTCTCTCTACATTCAACATACAGAACTACTGGAAACTGCATCTCTCTACACTTAGATTACAGAACTCCCGAAAGCTGCATCTGCTACACTCAGCATACAGAATACCCACACATAGCGAATGCCTAATTCCAGGATACGCAACTCCTGTAAACAGCTCCTCTCTACACCAAGGACAGCCAACTCCGGTAAACTGCTTCTCTCTACATCCAGGTAGCAGAGCTCCCATAAGTGGCGTGTCCTACACTCAGGATACAGAAATCCCAATTACTGCATATGCCTCTTGCTAGGCCACAGAACTCTTGGAAACAGTTTCTCTCTACACGCATATACAGAACTCTGGTAAACAGTGTCTCACGACATGCAGGAGACAGAACGCCCATAAGCTGCGTGTGCTACACTCAGCATACAGAAAACCCGCGTATAGCGAATACCTGCTCATAGGCTCCAGAACTCTTGGAAACAGCTTCTCCCTACAACCTGATACACAACTTCGGTAAACTAACTGTGTCTCTCTAATTCTAGGTTGCAGATCTCCCAGAAGCTGCGTCTGCTGCACTCAGCATACAGAAAACCCGCATATACCGAATACCTATGCCCAGGCTACCGAAATCTTAGAAACAGCTTCTCTCTACACTCAACATACGGAACTCCTGGCTACTGTATGTCTCTGCACTTAGGTTATGGAACTCCCGTAAGCTGCATCTCTTACACGCAGCATACCGAAAACCCGCATAGAGCGAATGCCTAATTCCAGGCTACCGAACTCCAGTCAATAGCTGCTCTCTACACCAAGGATAGCCAACTCCGGTACACTGCTTCTCTCTACATCCAGGTAGCAGAGCTCCCGTAAGCGGCATCTCCTACACTCAGGATACAGAAATCCCAATTACTGCATATGCCTCTTGCCAGGCGACAGAACTCTTGGAAAGAGTTTCTCTCTACACCCCTATACAGAACTCTGGTAAACTGTGTCTCACGACATTCAAGATACAGAACGCCCATAAGCTGCGTCTGCCACACGCAGCATACAGAAAACCCGCGTATAGCGAATACCTGCTCATAGGCTACAGAGTTCGTGGAAACAGCTTCTCCCTACACTCTGATACAGAACTTCGGTCAACTGTGTCTCTCTAATTCTGGGTTACAGATCTCCCAGAAGCTGCGTCGGCTACACTCAGGCAACAGGATTCCCATATACAGCGTATGCCTACTCTCAGGCTACAGAACTCTTGGAAACAGCTTCTCTCTACATTCAACATACAGAACTACTGGAAACTGCATCTCTCTACACTTAGATTACAGAACTCCCGAAAGCTGCATCTGCTACACTCAGCATACAGAATACCCACACATAGCGAATGCCTAATTCCAGGATACGCAACTCCTGTAAACAGCTCCTCTCTACACCAAGGACAGCCAACTCCGGTAAACTGCTTCTCTCTACATCCAGGTAGCAGAGCTCCCATAAGTGGCGTGTCCTACACTCAGGATACAGAAATCCCAATTACTGCATATGCCTCTTGCTAGGCCACAGAACTCTTGGAAACAGTTTCTCTCTACACGCATATACAGAACTCTGGTAAACAGTGTCTCACGACATGCAGGAGACAGAACGCCCATAAGCTGCGTGTGCTACACTCAGCATACAGAAAACCCGCGTATAGCGAATACCTGCTCATAGGCTCCAGAACTCTTGGAAACAGCTTCTCCCTACAACCTGATACACAACTTCGGTAAACTAACTGTGTCTCTCTAATTCTAGGTTGCAGATCTCCCAGAAGCTGCGTCTGCTGCACTCAGCATACAGAAAACCCGCATATACCGAATACCTATGCCCAGGCTACCGAAATCTTAGAAACAGCTTCTCTCTACACTCAACATACGGAACTCCTGGATACTGTATGTCTCTGCACTTAGGTTATGGAACTCCCGTAAGCTGCATCTCTTACACGCAGCATACCGAAAACCCGCATAGAGCGAATGCCTAATTCCAGGCTACCGAACTCCAGTCAATAGCTGCTCTCTACACCAAGGATAGCCAACTCCGGTACACTGCTTCTCTCTACATCCAGGTAGCAGAGCTCCCGTAAGCGGCATCTCCTACACTCAGGATACAGAAATCCCAATTACTGCATATGCCTCTTGCCAGGCGACAGAACTCTTGGAAAGAGTTTCTCTCTACACCCCTATACAGAACTCTGGTAAACTGTGTCTCACTACATTCAAGATACAGAACGCCCATAAGCTGCGTCTGCCACACGCAGCATACAGAAAACCCGCGTATAGCGAATACCTGCTCATAGGCTACAGAGTTCGTGGAAACAGCTTCTCCCTACACTCTGATACAGAACTTCGGTCAACTGTGTCTCTCTAATTCTGGGTTACAGATCTCCCAGAAGCTGCGTCGGCTACACTCAGGCAACAGGATTCCCATATACAGCGTATGCCTACTCTCAGGCTACAGAACTCTTGGAAACAGCTTCTCTCTACATTCAACATACAGAACTACTGGAAACTGCATCTCTCTACACTTAGATTACAGAACTCCCGAAAGCTGCATCTGCTACACTCAGCATACAGAATACCCACACATAGCGAATGCCTAATTCCAGGATACGCAACTCCTGTAAACAGCTCCTCTCTACACCAAGGACAGCCAACTCCGGTAAACTGCTTCTCTCTACATCCAGGTAGCAGAGCTCCCATAAGTGGCGTGTCCTACACTCAGGATACAGAAATCCCAATTACTGCATATGCCTCTTGCTAGGCCACAGAACTCTTGGAAACAGTTTCTCTCTACACGCATATACAGAACTCTGGTACACAGTGTCTCACGACATGCAGGAGACAGAACGCCCATAAGCTGCGTGTGCTACACTCAGCATACAGAAAACCCGCGTATAGCGAATACCTGCTCATAGGCTCCAGAACTCTTGGAAACAGCTTCTCCCTACAACCTGATACACAACTTCGGTAAACTAACTGTGTCTCTCTAATTCTAGGTTGCAGATCTCCCAGAAGCTGCGTCTGCTGCACTCAGCATACAGAAAACCCGCATATACCGAATACCTATGCCCAGGCTACCGAAATCTTAGAAACAGCTTCTCTCTACACTCAACATACGGAACTCCTGGCTACTGTATGTCTCTGCACTTAGGTTATGGAACTCCCGTAAGCTGCATCTCTTACACGCAGCATACCGAAAACCCGCATAGAGCGAATGCCTAATTCCAGGCTACCGAACTCCAGTCAATAGCTGCTCTCTACACCAAGGATAGCCAACTCCGGTACACTGCTTCTCTCTACATCCAGGTAGCAGAGCTCCCGTAAGCGGCATCTCCTACACTCAGGATACAGAAATCCCAATTACTGCATATGCCTCTTGCCAGGCGACAGAACTCTTGGAAAGAGTTTCTCTCTACACCCCTATACAGAACTCTGGTAAACTGTGTCTCACTACATTCAAGATACAGAACGCCCATAAGCTGCGTCTGCCACACGCAGCATACAGAAAACCCGCGTATAGCGAATACCTGCTCATAGGCTACAGAGTTCGTGGAAACAGCTTCTCCCTACACTCTGATACAGAACTTCGGTCAACTGTGTCTCTCTAATTCTGGGTTACAGATCTCCCAGAAGCTGCGTCGGCTACACTCAGGCAACAGGATTCCCATATACAGCGTATGCCTACTCTCAGGCTACAGAACTCTTGGAAACAGCTTCTCTCTACATTCAACATACAGAACTACTGGAAACTGCATCTCTCTACACTTAGATTACAGAACTCCCGAAAGCTGCATCTGCTACACTCAGCATACAGAATACCCACACATAGCGAATGCCTAATTCCAGGATACGCAACTCCTGTAAACAGCTCCTCTCTACACCAAGGACAGCCAACTCCGGTAAACTGCTTCTCTCTACATCCAGGTAGCAGAGCTCCCATAAGTGGCGTGTCCTACACTCAGGATACAGAAATCCCAATTACTGCATATGCCTCTTGCTAGGCCACAGAACTCTTGGAAACAGTTTCTCTCTACACGCATATACAGAACTCTGGTACACAGTGTCTCACGACATGCAGGAGACAGAACGCCCATAAGCTGCGTGTGCTACACTCAGCATAAAGAAAACCCGCGTATAGCGAATACCTGCTCATAGGCTCCAGAACTCTTGGAAACAGCTTCTCCCTACAACCTGATACACAACTTCGGTAAACTAACTGTGTCTCTCTAATTCTAGGTTGCAGATCTCCCAGAAGCTGCGTCTGCTGCACTCAGCATACAGAAAACCCGCATATACCGAATACCTATGCCCAGGCTACCGAAATCTTAGAAACAGCTTCTCTCTACACTCAACATACGGAACTCCTGGATACTGTATGTCTCTGCACTTAGGTTATGGAACTCCCGTAAGCTGCATCTCTTACACGCAGCATACCGAAAACCCGCATAGAGCGAATGCCTAATTCCAGGCTACCGAACTCCAGTCAATAGCTGCTCTCTACACCAAGGATAGCCAACTCCGGTACACTGCTTCTCTCTACATCCAGGTAGCAGAGCTCCCGTAAGCGGCATCTCCTACACTCAGGATACAGAAATCCCAATTACTGCATATGCCTCTTGCCAGGCGACAGAACTCTTGGAAAGAGTTTCTCTCTACACCCCTATACAGAACTCTGGTAAACTGTGTCTCACTACATTCAAGATACAGAACGCCCATAAGCTGCGTCTGCCACACGCAGCATACAGAAAACCCGCGTATAGCGAATACCTGCTCATAGGCTACAGAGTTCGTGGAAACAGCTTCTCCCTACACTCTGATACAGAACTTCGGTCAACTGTGTCTCTCTAATTCTGGGTTACAGATCTCCCAGAAGCTGCGTCGGCTACACTCAGGCAACAGGATTCCCATATACAGCGTATGCCTACTCTCAGGCTACAGAACTCTTGGAAACAGCTTCTCTCTACATTCAACATACAGAACTACTGGAAACTGCATCTCTCTACACTTAGATTACAGAACTCCCGAAAGCTGCATCTGCTACACTCAGCATACAGAATACCCACACATAGCGAATGCCTAATTCCAGGATACGCAACTCCTGTAAACAGCTCCTCTCTACACCAAGGACAGCCAACTCCGGTAAACTGCTTCTCTCTACATCCAGGTAGCAGAGCTCCCATAAGTGGCGTGTCCTACACTCAGGATACAGAAATCCCAATTACTGCATATGCCTCTTGCTAGGCCACAGAACTCTTGGAAACAGTTTCTCTCTACACGCATATACAGAACTCTGGTACACAGTGTCTCACGACACGCAGGAGACAGAACGCCCATAAGCTGCGTGTGCTACACTCAGCATACAGAAAACCCGCGTATAGGCTCCAGAACTCTTGGAAACAGCTTCTCCCTACAACCTGATACACAACTGCGGTAAACTAACTGTGTCTCTCTAATTCTAGGTTGCAGATCTCCCAGAAGCTGCATCTGCTGCACTCAGCATACAGAAAACCCGCATATACCGAATACCTATGCCCAGGCTACCGAAATCTTAGAAACAGCTTCTCTCTACACTCAACATACGGAACTCCTGGATACTGTATGTCTCTGCACTTAGGTTATGGAACTCCCGTAAGCTGCATCTCTTACACGCAGCATACCGAAAACCCGCATAGAGCGAATGCCTAATTCCAGGCTACCGAACTCCAGTCAATAGCTGCTCTCTACACCAAGGATAGCCAACTCCGGTACACTGCTTCTCTCTACATCCAGGTAGCAGAGCTCCCGTAAGCGGCATCTCCTACACTCAGGATACAGAAATCCCAATTACTGCATATGCCTCTTGCCAGGCGACAGAACTCTTGGAAAGAGTTTCTCTCTACACCCCTATACAGAACTCTGGTAAACTGTGTCTCACTACATTCAAGATACAGAACGCCCATAAGCTGCGTCTGCCACACGCAGCATACAGAAAACCCGCGTATAGCGAATACCTGCTCATAGGCTACACTCAGCATACAGAATACCCACACATAGCGAATGCCTAATTCCAGGATACGCAACTCCTGTAAACAGCTCCTCTCTACACCAAGGACAGCCAACTCCGGTAAACTGCTTCTCTCTACATCCAGGTAGCAGAGCTCCCATAAGTGGCGTGTCCTACACTCAGGATACAGAAATCCCAATTACTGCATATGCCTCTTGCTAGGCCACAGAACTCTTGGAAACAGTTTCTCTCTACCCGCATATACAGAACTCTGGTACACAGTGTCTCACGACATGCAGGAGACAGAACGCCCATAAGCTGCGTGTGCTACACTCAGCATACAGAAAACCCGCGTATAGCGAATACCTGCTCATAGGCTCCAGAACTCTTGGAAACAGCTTCTCCCTACAACCTGATACACAACTTCGGTAAACTAACTGTGTCTCTCTAATTCTAGGTTGCAGATCTCCCAGAAGCTGCGTCTGCTGCACTCAGCATACAGAAAACCCGCATATACCGAATACCTATGCCCAGGCTACCGAAATCTTAGAAACAGCTTCTCTCTACACTCAACATACGGAACTCCTGGATACTGTATGTCTCTGCACTTAGGTTATGGAACTCCCGTAAGCTGCATCTCTTACACGCAGCATACCGAAAACCCGCATAGAGCGAATGCCTAATTCCAGGCTACCGAACTCCAGTCAATAGCTGCTCTCTACACCAAGGATAGCCAACTCCGGTACACTGCTTCTCTCTACATCCAGGTAGCAGAGCTCCCGTAAGCGGCATCTCCTACACTCAGGATACAGAAATCCCAATTACTGCATATGCCTCTTGCCAGGCGACAGAACTCTTGGAAAGAGTTTCTCTCTACACCCCTATACAGAACTCTGGTAAACTGTGTCTCACTACATTCAAGATACAGAACGCCCATAAGCTGCGTCTGCCACACGCAGCATACAGAAAACCCGCGTATAGCGAATACCTGCTCATAGGCTACAGAGTTCGTGGAAACAGCTTCTCCCTACACTCTGATACAGAACTTCGGTCAACTGTGTCTCTCTAATTCTGGGTTACAGATCTCCCAGAAGCTGCGTCGGCTACACTCAGGCAACAGGATTCCCATATACAGCGTATGCCTACTCTCAGACTACAGAACTCTTGGAAACAGCTTCTCTCTACATTCAACATACAGAACTACTGGAAACTGCATCTCTCTACACTTAGATTACAGAACTCCCGAAAGCTGCATCTGCTACACTCAGCATACAGAATACCCACACATAGCGAATGCCTAATTCCAGGATACGCAACTCCTGTAAACAGCTCCTCTCTACACCAAGGACAGCCAACTCCGGTAAACTGCTTCTCTCTACATCCAGGTAGCAGAGCTCCCATAAGTGGCGTGTCCTACACTCAGGATACAGAAATCCCAATTACTGCATATGCCTCTTGCTAGGCCACAGAACTCTTGGAAACAGTTTCTCTCTACACGCATATACAGAACTCTGGTACACAGTGTCTCACGACACGCAGGAGACAGAACGCCCATAAGCTGCGTGTGCTACACTCAGCATACAGAAAACCCGCGTATAGCGAATACCTGCTCATAGGCTCCAGAACTCTTGGAAACAGCTTCTCCCTACAACCTGATACACAACTTCGGTAAACTAACTGTGTCTCTCTAATTCTAGGTTGCAGATCTCCCAGAAGCTGCGTCTGCTGCACTCAGCATACAGAAAACCCGCATATACCGAATACCTATGCCCAGGCTACCGAAATCTTAGAAACAGCTTCTCTCTACACTCAACATACGGAACTCCTGGATACTGTATGTCTCTGCACTTAGGTTATGGAACTCCCGTAAGCTGCATCTCTTACACGCAGCATACCGAAAACCCGCATAGAGCGAATGCCTAATTCCAGGCTACCGAACTCCAGTCAATAGCTGCTCTCTACACCAAGGATAGCCAACTCCGGTACACTGCTTCTCTCTACATCCAGGTAGCAGAGCTCCCGTAAGCGGCATCTCCTACACTCAGGATACAGAAATCCCAATTACTGCATATGCCTCTTGCCAGGCGACAGAACTCTTGGAAAGAGTTTCTCTCTACACCCCTATACAGAACTCTGGTAAACTGTGTCTCACTACATTCAAGATACAGAACGCCCATAAGCTGCGTCTGCCACACGCAGCATACAGAAAACCCGCGTATAGCGAATACCTGCTCATAGGCTACAGAGTTCGTGGAAACAGCTTCTCCCTACACTCTGATACAGAACTTCGGTCAACTGTGTCTCTCTAATTCTGGGTTACAGATCTCCCAGAAGCTGCGTCGGCTACACTCAGGCAACAGGATTCCCATATACAGCGTATGCCTACTCTCAGACTACAGAACTCTTGGAAACAGCTTCTCTCTACATTCAACATACAGAACTACTGGAAACTGCATCTCTCTACACTTAGATTACAGAACTCCCGAAAGCTGCATCTGCTACACTCAGCATACAGAATACCCACACATAGCGAATGCCTAATTCCAGGATACGCAACTCCTGTAAACAGCTCCTCTCTACACCAAGGACAGCCAACTCCGGTAAACTGCTTCTCTCTACATCCAGGTAGCAGAGCTCCCATAAGTGGCGTGTCCTACACTCAGGATACAGAAATCCCAATTACTGCATATGCCTCTTGCTAGGCCACAGAACTCTTGGAAACAGTTTCTCTCTACACGCATATACAGAACTCTGGTACACAGTGTCTCACGACACGCAGGAGACAGAACGCCCATAAGCTGCGTGTGCTACACTCAGCATACAGAAAACCCGCGTATAGCGAATACCTGCTCATAGGCTCCAGAACTCTTGGAAACAGCTTCTCCCTACAACCTGATACACAACTTCGGTAAACTAACTGTGTCTCTCTAATTCTAGGTTGCAGATCTCCCAGAAGCTGCGTCTGCTGCACTCAGCATACAGAAAACCCGCATATACCGAATACCTATGCCCAGGCTACCGAAATCTTAGAAACAGCTTCTCTCTACACTCAACATATGGAACTCCTGGATACTGTATGTCTCTGCACTTAGGTTATGGAACTCCCGTAAGCTGCATCTCTTACACGCAGCATACCGAAAACCCGCATAGAGCGAATGCCTAATTCCAGGCTACCGAACTCCAGTCAATAGCTGCTCTCTACACCAAGGATAGCCAACTCCGGTACACTGCTTCTCTCTACATCCAGGTAGCAGAGCTCCCGTAAGCGGCATCTCCTACACTCAGGATACAGAAATCCCAATTACTGCATATGCCTCTTGCCAGGCGACAGAACTCTTGGAAAGAGTTTCTCTCTACACCCCTATACAGAACTCTGGTAAACTGTGTCTCACTACATTCAAGATACAGAACGCCCATAAGCTGCGTCTGCCACACGCAGCATACAGAAAACCCGCGTATAGCGAATACCTGCTCATAGGCTACAGAGTTCGTGGAAACAGCTTCTCCCTACACTCTGATACAGAACTTCGGTCAACTGTGTCTCTCTAATTCTGGGTTACAGATCTCCCAGAAGCTGCGTCGGCTACACTCAGGCAACAGGATTCCCATATACAGCGTATGCCTACTCTCAGACTACAGAACTCTTGGAAACAGCTTCTCTCTACATTCAACATACAGAACTACTGGAAACTGCATCTCTCTACACTTAGATTACAGAACTCCCGAAAGCTGCATCTGCTACACTCAGCATACAGAATACCCACACATAGCGAATGCCTAATTCCAGGATACGCAACTCCTGTAAACAGCTCCTCTCTACACCAAGGACAGCCAACTCCGGTAAACTGCTTCTCTCTACATCCAGGTAGCAGAGCTCCCATAAGTGGCGTGTCCTACACTCAGGATACAGAAATCCCAATTACTGCATATGCCTCTTGCTAGGCCACAGAACTCTTGGAAACAGTTTCTCTCTACACGCATATACAGAACTCTGGTACACAGTGTCTCACGACACGCAGGAGACAGAACGCCCATAAGCTGCGTGTGCTACACTCAGCATACAGAAAACCCGCGTATAGGCTCCAGAACTCTTGGAAACAGCTTCTCCCTACAACCTGATACACAACTGCGGTAAACTAACTGTGTCTCTCTAATTCTAGGTTGCAGATCTCCCAGAAGCTGCGTCTGCTGCACTCAGCATACAGAAAACCCGCATATACCGAATACCTATGCCCAGGCTACCGAAATCTTAGAAACAGCTTCTCTCTACACTCAACATACGGAACTCCTGGATACTGTATGTCTCTGCACTTAGGTTATGGAACTCCCGTAAGCTGCATCTCTTACACGCAGCATACCGAAAACCCGCATAGAGCGAATGCCTAATTCCAGGCTACCGAACTCCAGTCAATAGCTGCTCTCTACACCAAGGATAGCCAACTCCGGTACACTGCTTCTCTCTACATCCAGGTAGCAGAGCTCCCGTAAGCGGCATCTCCTACACTCAGGATACAGAAATCCCAATTACTGCATATGCCTCTTGCCAGGCGACAGAACTCTTGGAAAGAGTTTCTCTCTACACCCCTATACAGAACTCTGGTAAACTGTGTCTCACTACATTCAAGATACATAACGCCCATAAGCTGCGTCTGCCACACGCAGCATACAGAAAACCCGCGTATAGCGAATACCTGCTCATAGGCTACACTCAGCATACAGAATACCCACACATAGCGAATGCCTAATTCCAGGATACGCAACTCCTGTAAACAGCTCCTCTCTACACCAAGGACAGCCAACTCCGGTAAACTGCTTCTCTCTACATCCAGGTAGCAGAGCTCCCATAAGTGGCGTGTCCTACACTCAGGATACAGAAATCCCAATTACTGCATATGCCTCTTGCTAGGCCACAGAACTCTTGGAAACAGTTTCTCTCTACACGCATATACAGAACTCTGGTACACAGTGTCTCACGACACGCAGGAGACAGAACGCCCATAAGCTGCGTGTGCTACACTCAGCATACAGAAAACCCGCGTATAGCGAATACCTGCTCATAGGCTCCAGAACTCTTGGAAACAGCTTCTCCCTACAACCTGATACACAACTTCGGTAAACTAACTGTGTCTCTCTAATTCTAGGTTGCAGATCTCCCAGAAGCTGCGTCTGCTGCACTCAGCATACAGAAAACCCGCATATACCGAATACCTATGCCCAGGCTACCGAAATCTTAGAAACAGCTTCTCTCTACACTCAACATACGGAACTCCTGGATACTGTATGTCTCTGCACTTAGGTTATGGAACTCCCGTAAGCTGCATCTCTTACACGCAGCATACCGAAAACCCGCATAGAGCGAATGCCTAATTCCAGGCTACCGAACTCCAGTCAATAGCTGCTCTCTACACCAAGGATAGCCAACTCCGGTACACTGCTTCTCTCTACATCCAGGTAGCAGAGCTCCCGTAAGCGGCATCTCCTACACTCAGGATACAGAAATCCCAATTACTGCATATGCCTCTTGCCAGGCGACAGAACTCTTGGAAAGAGTTTCTCTCTACACCCCTATACAGAACTCTGGTAAACTGTGTCTCACTACATTCAAGATACAGAACGCCCATAAGCTGCGTCTGCCACACGCAGCATACAGAAAACCCGCGTATAGCGAATACCTGCTCATAGGCTACAGAGTTCGTGGAAACAGCTTCTCCCTACACTCTGATACAGAACTTCGGTCAACTGTGTCTCTCTAATTCTGGGTTACAGATCTCCCAGAAGCTGCGTCGGCTACACTCAGGCAACAGGATTCCCATATACAGCGTATGCCTACTCTCAGACTACAGAACTCTTGGAAACAGCTTCTCTCTACATTCAACATACAGAACTACTGGAAACTGCATCTCTCTACACTTAGATTACAGAACTCCCGAAAGCTGCATCTGCTACACTCAGCATACAGAATACCCACACATAGCGAATGCCTAATTCCAGGATACGCAACTCCTGTAAACAGCTCCTCTCTACACCAAGGACAGCCAACTCCGGTAAACTGCTTCTCTCTACATCCAGGTAGCAGAGCTCCCATAAGTGGCGTGTCCTACACTCAGGATACAGAAATCCCAATTACTGCATATGCCTCTTGCTAGGCCACAGAACTCTTGGAAACAGTTTCTCTCTACACGCATATACAGAACTCTGGTACACAGTGTCTCACGACATGCAGGAGACAGAACGCCCATAAGCTGCGTGTGCTACACTCAGCATACAGAAAACCCGCGTATAGCGAATACCTGCTCATAGGCTCCAGAACTCTTGGAAACAGCTTCTCCCTACAACCTGATACACAACTTCGGTAAACTAACTGTGTCTCTCTAATTCTAGGTTGCAGATCTCCCAGAAGCTGCGTCTGCTGCACTCAGCATACAGAAAACCCGCATATACCGAATACCTATGCCCAGGCTACCGAAATCTTAGAAACAGCTTCTCTCTACACTCAACATACGGAACTCCTGGATACTGTATGTCTCTGCACTTAGGTTATGGAACTCCCGTAAGCTGCATCTCTTACACGCAGCATACCGAAAACCCGCATAGAGCGAATGCCTAATTCCAGGCTACCGAACTCCAGTCAATAGCTGCTCTCTACACCAAGGATAGCCAACTCCGGTACACTGCTTCTCTCTACATCCAGGTAGCAGAGCTCCCGTAAGCGGCATCTCCTACACTCAGGATACAGAAATCCCAATTACTGCATATGCCTCTTGCCAGGCGACAGAACTCTTGGAAAGAGTTTCTCTCTACACCCCTATACAGAACTCTGGTAAACTGTGTCTCACTACATTCAAGATACAGAACGCCCATAAGCTGCGTCTGCCACACGCAGCATACAGAAAACCCGCGTATAGCGAATACCTGCTCATAGGCTACAGAGTTCGTGGAAACAGCTTCTCCCTACACTCTGATACAGAACTTCGGTCAACTGTGTCTCTCTAATTCTGGGTTACAGATCTCCCAGAAGCTGCGTCGGCTACACTCAGGCAACAGGATTCCCATATACAGCGTATGCCTACTCTCAGACTACAGAACTCTTGGAAACAGCTTCTCTCTACATTCAACATACAGAACTACTGGAAACTGCATCTCTCTACACTTAGATTACAGAACTCCCGAAAGCTGCATCTGCTACACTCAGCATACAGAATACCCACACATAGCGAATGCCTAATTCCAGGATACGCAACTCCTGTAAACAGCTCCTCTCTACACCAAGGACAGCCAACTCCGGTAAACTGCTTCTCTCTACATCCAGGTAGCAGAGCTCCCATAAGTGGCGTGTCCTACACTCAGGATACAGAAATCCCAATTACTGCATATGCCTCTTGCTAGGCCACAGAACTCTTGGAAACAGTTTCTCTCTACACGCATATACAGAACTCTGGTACACAGTGTCTCACGACATGCAGGAGACAGAACGCCCATAAGCTGCGTGTGCTACACTCAGCATACAGAAAACCCGCGTATAGCGAATACCTGCTCATAGGCTCCAGAACTCTTGGAAACAGCTTCTCCCTACAACCTGATACACAACTTCGGTAAACTAACTGTGTCTCTCTAATTCTAGGTTGCAGATCTCCCAGAAGCTGCGTCTGCTGCACTCAGCATACAGAAAACCCGCATATACCGAATACCTATGCCCAGGCTACCGAAATCTTAGAAACAGCTTCTCTCTACACTCAACATACGGAACTCCTGGATACTGTATGTCTCTGCACTTAGGTTATGGAACTCCCGTAAGCTGCATCTCTTACACGCAGCATACCGAAAACCCGCATAGAGCGAATGCCTAATTCCAGGCTACCGAACTCCAGTCAATAGCTGCTCTCTACACCAAGGATAGCCAACTCCGGTACACTGCTTCTCTCTACATCCAGGTAGCAGAGCTCCCGTAAGCGGCATCTCCTACACTCAGGATACAGAAATCCCAATTACTGCATATGCCTCTTGCCAGGCGACAGAACTCTTGGAAAGAGTTTCTCTCTACACCCCTATACAGAACTCTGGTAAACTGTGTCTCACTACATTCAAGATACAGAACGCCCATAAGCTGCGTCTGCCACACGCAGCATACAGAAAACCCGCGTATAGCGAATACCTGCTCATAGGCTACAGAGTTCGTGGAAACAGCTTCTCCCTACACTCTGATACAGAACTTCGGTCAACTGTGTCTCTCTAATTCTGGGTTACAGATCTCCCAGAAGCTGCGTCGGCTACACTCAGGCAACAGGATTCCCATATACAGCGTATGCCTACTCTCAGACTACAGAACTCTTGGAAACAGCTTCTCTCTACATTCAACATACAGAACTACTGGAAACTGCATCTCTCTACACTTAGATTACAGAACTCCCGAAAGCTGCATCTGCTACACTCAGCATACAGAATACCCACACATAGCGAATGCCTAATTCCAGGATATGCAACTCCTGTAAACAGCTCCTCTCTACACCAAGGACAGCCAACTCCGGTAAACTGCTTCTCTCTACATCCAGGTAGCAGAGCTCCCATAAGTGGCGTGTCCTACACTCAGGATACAGAAATCCCAATTACTGCATATGCCTCTTGCTAGGCCACAGAACTCTTGGAAACAGTTTCTCTCTACACGCATATACAGAACTCTGGTACACAGTGTCTCACGACATGCAGGAGACAGAACGCCCATAAGCTGCGTGTGCTACACTCAGCATACAGAAAACCCGCGTATAGCGAATACCTGCTCATAGGCTCCAGAACTCTTGGAAACAGCTTCTCCCTACAACCTGATACACAACTTCGGTAAACTAACTGTGTCTCTCTAATTCTAGGTTGCAGATCTCCCAGAAGCTGCGTCTGCTGCACTCAGCATACAGAAAACCCGCATATACCGAATACCTATGCCCAGGCTACCGAAATCTTAGAAACAGCTTCTCTCTACACTCAACATACGGAACTCCTGGATACTGTATGTCTCTGCACTTAGGTTATGGAACTCCCGTAAGCTGCATCTCTTACACGCAGCATACCGAAAACCCGCATAGAGCGAATGCCTAATTCCAGGCTACCGAACTCCAGTCAATAGCTGCTCTCTACACCAAGGATAGCCAACTCCGGTACACTGCTTCTCTCTACATCCAGGTAGCAGAGCTCCCGTAAGCGGCATCTCCTACACTCAGGATACAGAAATCCCAATTACTGCATATGCCTCTTGCCAGGCGACAGAACTCTTGGAAAGAGTTTCTCTCTACACCCCTATACAGAACTCTGGTAAACTGTGTCTCACTACATTCAAGATACAGAACGCCCATAAGCTGCGTCTGCCACACGCAGCATACAGAAAACCCGCGTATAGCGAATACCTGCTCATAGGCTACAGAGTTCGTGGAAACAGCTTCTCCCTACACTCTGATACAGAACTTCGGTCAACTGTGTCTCTCTAATTCTGGGTTACAGATCTCCCAGAAGCTGCGTCGGCTACACTCAGGCAACAGGATTCCCATATACAGCGTATGCCTACTCTCAGGCTACAGAACTCTTGGAAACAGCTTCTCTCTACATTCAACATACAGAACTACTGGAAACTGCATCTCTCTACACTTAGATTACAGAACTCCCGAAAGCTGCATCTGCTACACTCAGCATACAGAATACCCACACATAGCGAATGCCTAATTCCAGGATACGCAACTCCTGTAAACAGCTCCTCTCTACACCAAGGACAGCCAACTCCGGTAAACTGCTTCTCTCTACATCCAGGTAGCAGAGCTCCCATAAGTGGCGTGTCCTACACTCAGGATACAGAAATCCCAATTACTGCATATGCCTCTTGCTAGGCCACAGAACTCTTGGAAACAGTTTCTCTCTACACGCATATACAGAACTCTGGTACACAGTGTCTCACGACATGCAGGAGACAGAACGCCCATAAGCTGCGTGTGCTACACTCAGCATACAGAAAACGCGCGTATAGCGAATACCTGCTCATAGGCTCCAGAACTCTTGGAAACAGCTTCTCCCTACAACCTGATACACAACTTCGGTAAACTAACTGTGTCTCTCTAATTCTAGGTTGCAGATCTCCCAGAAGCTGCGTCTGCTGCACTCAGCATACAGAAAACCCGCATATACCGAATACCTATGCCCAGGCTACCGAAATCTTAGAAACAGCTTCTCTCTACACTCAACATACGGAACTCCTGGCTACTGTATGTCTCTGCACTTAGGTTATGGAACTCCCGTAAGCTGCATCTCTTACACGCAGCATACCGAAAACCCGCATAGAGCGAATGCCTAATTCCAGGCTACCGAACTCCAGTCAATAGCTGCTCTCTACACCAAGGATAGCCAACTCCGGTACACTGCTTCTCTCTACATCCAGGTAGCAGAGCTCCCGTAAGCGGCATCTCCTACACTCAGGATACAGAAATCCCAATTACTGCATATGCCTCTTGCCAGGCGACAGAACTCTTGGAAAGAGTTTCTCTCTACACCCCTATACAGAACTCTGGTAAACTGTGTCTCACGACATTCAAGATACAGAACGCCCATAAGCTGCGTCTGCCACACGCAGCATACAGAAAACCCGCGTATAGCGAATACCTGCTCATAGGCTACAGAGTTCGTGGAAACAGCTTCTCCCTACACTCTGATACAGAACTTCGGTCAACTGTGTCTCTCTAATTCTGGGTTACAGATCTCCCAGAAGCTGCGTCGGCTACACTCAGGCAACAGGATTCCCATATACAGCGTATGCCTACTCTCAGGCTACAGAACTCTTGGAAACAGCTTCTCTCTACATTCAACATACAGAACTACTGGAAACTGCATCTCTCTACACTTAGATTACAGAACTCCCGAAAGCTGCATCTGCTACACTCAGCATACAGAATACCCACACATAGCGAATGCCTAATTCCAGGATACGCAACTCCTGTAAACAGCTCCTCTCTACACCAAGGACAGCCAACTCCGGTAAACTGCTTCTCTCTACATCCAGGTAGCAGAGCTCCCATAAGTGGCGTGTCCTACACTCAGGATACAGAAATCCCAATTACTGCATATGCCTCTTGCTAGGCCACAGAACTCTTGGAAACAGTTTCTCTCTACACGCATATACAGAACTCTGGTACACAGTGTCTCACGACATGCAGGAGACAGAACGCCCATAAGCTGCGTGTGCTACACTCAGCATACAGAAAACGCGCGTATAGCGAATACCTGCTCATAGGCTCCAGAACTCTTGGAAACAGCTTCTCCCTACAACCTGATACACAACTTCGGTAAACTAACTGTGTCTCTCTAATTCTAGGTTGCAGATCTCCCAGAAGCTGCGTCTGCTGCACTCAGCATACAGAAAACCCGCATATACCGAATACCTATGCCCAGGCTACCGAAATCTTAGAAACAGCTTCTCTCTACACTCAACATACGGAACTCCTGGCTACTGTATGTCTCTGCACTTAGGTTATGGAACTCCCGTAAGCTGCATCTCTTACACGCAGCATACCGAAAACCCGCATAGAGCGAATGCCTAATTCCAGGCTACCGAACTCCAGTCAATAGCTGCTCTCTACACCAAGGATAGCCAACTCCGGTACACTGCTCCTCTCTACATCCAGGTAGCAGAGCTCCCGTAAGCGGCATCTCCTACACTCAGGATACAGAAATCCCAATTACTGCATATGCCTCTTGCCAGGCGACAGAACTCTTGGAAAGAGTTTCTCTCTACACCCCTATACAGAACTCTGGTAAACTGTGTCTCACTACATTCAAGATACAGAACGCCCATAAGCTGCGTCTGCCACACGCAGCATACAGAAAACCCGCGTATAGCGAATACCTGCTCATAGGCTACAGAGTTCGTGGAAACAGCTTCTCCCTACACTCTGATACAGAACTTCGGTCAACTGTGTCTCTCTAATTCTGGGTTACAGATCTCCCAGAAGCTGCGTCGGCTACACTCAGGCAACAGGATTCCCATATACAGCGTATGCCTACTCTCAGGCTACAGAACTCTTGGAAACAGCTTCTCTCTACATTCAACATACAGAACTACTGGAAACTGCATCTCTCTACACTTAGATTACAGAACTCCCGAAAGCTGCATCTGCTACACTCAGCATACAGAATACCCACACATAGCGAATGCCTAATTCCAGGATACGCAACTCCTGTAAACAGCTCCTCTCTACACCAAGGACAGCCAACTCCGGTAAACTGCTTCTCTCTACATCCAGGTAGCAGAGCTCCCATAAGTGGCGTGTCCGACACTCAGGATACAGAAATCCCAATTACTGCATATGCCTCTTGCTAGGCCACAGAACTCTTGGAAACAGTTTCTCTCTACACGCATATACAGAACTCTGGTACACAGTGTCTCATGACATGCAGGAGACAGAACGCCCATAAGCTGCGTGTGCTACACTCAGCATACAGAAAACCCGCGTATAGCGAATACCTGCTCATAGGCTCCAGAACTCTTGGAAACAGCTTCTCCCTACAACCTGATACACAACTTCGGTAAACTAACTGTGTCTCTCTAATTCTAGGTTGCAGATCTCCCAGAAGCTGCGTCTGCTGCACTCAGCATACAGAAAACCCGCATATACCGAATACCTATGCCCAGGCTACTGAAATCTTAGAAACAGCTTCTCTCTACACTCAACATACGGAACTCCTGGATACTGTATGTCTCTGCACTTAGGTTATGGAACTCCCGTAAGCTGCATCTCTTACACGCAGCATACCGAAAACCCGCATAGAGCGAATGCCTAATTCCAGGCTACCGAACTCCAGTCAATAGCTGCTCTCTACACCAAGGATAGCCAACTCCGGTACACTGCTTCTCTCTACATCCAGGTAGCAGAGCTCCCGTAAGCGGCATCTCCTACACTCAGGATACAGAAATCCCAATTACTGCATATGCCTCTTGCCAGGCGACAGAACTCTTGGAAAGAGTTTCTCTCTACACCCCTATACAGAACTCTGGTAAACTGTGTCTCACTACATTCAAGATACAGAACGCCCATAAGCTGCGTCTGCCACACGCAGCATACAGAAAACCCGCGTATAGCGAATACCTGCTCATAGGCTACAGAGTTCGTGGAAACAGCTTCTCCCTACACTCTGATACAGAACTTCGGTCAACTGTGTCTCTCTAATTCTGGGTTACAGATCTCCCAGAAGCTGCGTCGGCTACACTCAGGCAACAGGATTCCCATATACAGCGTATGCCTACTCTCAGGCTACAGAACTCTTGGAAACAGCTTCTCTCTACATTCAACATACAGAACTACTGGAAACTGCATCTCTCTACACTTAGATTACAGAACTCCCGAAAGCTGCATCTGCTACACTCAGCATACAGAATACCCACACATAGCGAATGCCTAATTCCAGGATACGCAACTCCTGTAAACAGCTCCTCTCTACACCAAGGACAGCCAACTCCGGTAAACTGCTTCTCTCTACATCCAGGTAGCAGAGCTCCCGTAAGCGGCATCTCCTACACTCAGGATACAGAAATCCCAATTACTGCATATGCCTCTTGCCAGGCGACAGAACTCTTGGAAACAGTTTCTCTCTATACCCCTATACAGAACTCTGGTAAACTGTGTCTCACTACATTCAAGATACAGAACGCCCATAAGCTGCGTCTGCCACACGCAGCATACAGAAAACCCGCGTATAGCGAATACCTGCTCATAGGCTACAGAGTTCGTGGAAACAGCTTCTCCCTACACTCTGATACAGAACTTCGGTCAACTGTGTCTCTCTAATTCTGGGTTACAGATCTCCCAGAAGCTGCGTCGGCTACACTCAGGCAACAGGATTCCCATATACAGCGTATGCCTACTCTCAGACTACAGAACTCTTGGAAACAGCTTCTCTCTACATTCAACATACAGAACTACTGGAAACTGCATCTCTCTACACTTAGATTACAGAACTCCCGAAAGCTGCATCTGCTACACTCAGCATACAGAATACCCACACATAGCGAATGCCTAATTCCAGGATACGCAACTCCTGTAAACAGCTCCTCTCTACACCAAGGACAGCCAACTCCGGTAAACTGCTTCTCTCTACATCCAGGTAGCAGAGCTCCCATAAGTGGCGTGTCCTACACTCAGGATACAGAAATCCCAATTACTGCATATGCCTCTTGCTAGGCCACAGAACTCTTGGAAACAGTTTCTCTCTACACGCATATACAGAACTCTGGTACACAGTGTCTCACGACATGCAGGAGACAGAACGCCCATAAGCTGCGTGTGCTACACTCAGCATACAGAAAACCCGCGTATAGCGAATACCTGCTCATAGGCTCCAGAACTCTTGGAAACAGCTTCTCCCTACAACCTGATACACAACTTCGGTAAACTAACTGTGTCTCTCTAATTCTAGGTTGCAGATCTCCCAGAAGCTGCGTCTGCTGCACTCAGCATACAGAAAACCCGCATATACCGAATACCTATGCCCAGGCTACCGAAATCTTAGAAACAGCTTCTCTCTACACTCAACATACGGAACTCCTGGATACTGTATGTCTCTGCACTTAGGTTATGGAACTCCCGTAAGCTGCATCTCTTACACGCAGCATACCGAAAACCCGCATAGAGCGAATGCCTAATTCCAGGCTACCGAACTCCAGTCAATAGCTGCTCTCTACACCAAGGATAGCCAACTCCGGTACACTGCTCCTCTCTACATCCAGGTAGCAGAGCTCCCGTAAGCGGCATCTCCTACACTCAGGATACAGAAATCCCAATTACTGCATATGCCTCTTGCCAGGCGACAGAACTCTTGGAAAGAGTTTCTCTCTACACCCCTATACAGAACTCTGGTAAACTGTGTCTCACTACATTCAAGATACAGAACGCCCATAAGCTGCGTCTGCCACACGCAGCATACAGAAAACCCGCGTATAGCGAATACCTGCTCATAGGCTACAGAGTTCGTGGAAACAGCTTCTCCCTACACTCTGATACAGAACTTCGGTCAACTGTGTCTCTCTAATTCTGGGTTACAGATCTCCCAGAAGCTGCGTCGGCTACACTCAGGCAACAGGATTCCCATATACAGCGTATGCCTACTCTCAGGCTACAGAACTCTTGGAAACAGCTTCTCTCTACATTCAACATACAGAACTACTGGAAACTGCATCTCTCTACACTTAGATTACAGAACTCCCGAAAGCTGCATCTGCTACACTCAGCATACAGAATACCCACACATAGCGAATGCCTAATTCCAGGATACGCAACTCCTGTAAACAGCTCCTCTCTACACCAAGGACAGCCAACTCCGGTAAACTGCTTCTCTCTACATCCAGGTAGCAGAGCTCCCATAAGTGGCGTGTCCTACACTCAGGATACAGAAATCCCAATTACTGCATATGCCTCTTGCCAGGCCACAGAACTCTTGGAAACAGTTTCTCTCTACACGCATATACAGAACTCTGGTAAACAGTGTCTCACGACATGCAGGAGACAGAACGCCCATAAGCTGCGTGTGCTACACTCAGCATACAGAAAACCCGCGTATAGCGAATACCTGCTCATAGGCTCCAGAACTCTTGGAAACAGCTTCTCCCTACAACCTGATACACAACTTCGGTAAACTAACTGTGTCTCTCTAATTCTAGGTTGCAGATCTCCCAGAAGCTGCGTCTGCTGCACTCAGCATACAGAAAACCCGCATTATACCGAATACCTATGCCCAGGCTACCGAAATCTTAGAAACAGCTTCTCTCTACACTCAACATACGGAACTCCTGGCTACTGTATGTCTCTGCACTTAGGTTATGGAACTCCCGTAAGCTGCATCTCTTACACGCAGCATACCGAAAACCCGCATAGAGCGAATGCCTAATTCCAGGCTACCGAACTCCAGTCAATAGCTGCTCTCTACACCAAGGATAGCCAACTCCGGTACACTGCTCCTCTCTACATCCAGGTAGCAGAGCTCCCGTAAGCGGCATCTCCTACACTCAGGATACAGAAATCCCAATTACTGCATATGCCTCTTGCCAGGCGACAGAACTCTTGGAAAGAGTTTCTCTCTACACCCCTATACAGAACTCTGGTAAACTGTGTCTCACTACATTCAAGATACAGAACGCCCATAAGCTGCGTCTGCCACACGCAGCATACAGAAAACCCGCGTATAGCGAATACCTGCTCATAGGCTACAGAGTTCGTGGAAACAGCTTCTCCCTACACTCTGATACAGAACTTCGGTCAACTGTGTCTCTCTAATTCTGGGTTACAGATCTCCCAGAAGCTGCGTCGGCTACACTCAGGCAACAGGATTCCCATATACAGCGTATGCCTACTCTCAGGCTACAGAACTCTTGGAAACAGCTTCTCTCTACATTCAACATACAGAACTACTGGAAACTGCATCTCTCTACACTTAGATTACAGAACTCCCGAAAGCTGCATCTGCTACACTCAGCATACAGAATACCCACACATAGCGAATGCCTAATTCCAGGATACGCAACTCCTGTAAACAGCTCCTCTCTACACCAAGGACAGCCAACTCCGGTAAACTGCTTCTCTCTACATCCAGGTAGCAGAGCTCCCATAAGTGGCGTGTCCGACACTCAGGATACAGAAATCCCAATTACTGCATATGCCTCTTGCTAGGCCACAGAACTCTTGGAAACAGTTTCTCTCTACACGCATATACAGAACTCTGGTAAACAGTGTCTCACGACATGCAGGAGACAGAACGCCCATAAGCTGCGTGTGCTACACTCAGCATACAGAAAACCCGCGTATAGCGAATACCTGCTCATAGGCTCCAGAACTCTTGGAAACAGCTTCTCCCTACAACCTGATACACAACTTCGGTAAACTAACTGTGTCTCTCTAATTCTAGGTTGCAGATCTCCCAGAAGCTGCGTCTGCTGCACTCAGCATACAGAAAACCCGCATATACCGAATACCTATGCCCAGGCTACCGAAATCTTAGAAACAGCTTCTCTCTACACTCAACATACGGAACTCCTGGATACTGTATGTCTCTGCACTTAGGTTATGGAACTCCCGTAAGCTGCATCTCTTACACGCAGCATACCGAAAACCCGCATAGAGCGAATGCCTAATTCCAGGCTACCGAACTCCAGTCAATAGCTGCTCTCTACACCAAGGATAGCCAACTCCGGTACACTGCTCCTCTCTACATCCAGGTAGCAGAGCTCCCGTAAGCGGCATCTCCTACACTCAGGATACAGAAATCCCAATTACTGCATATGCCTCTTGCCAGGCGACAGAACTCTTGGAAAGAGTTTCTCTCTACACCCCTATACAGAACTCTGGTAAACTGTGTCTCACTACATTCAAGATACAGAACGCCCATAAGCTGCGTCTGCCACACGCAGCATACAGAAAACCCGCGTATAGCGAATACCTGCTCATAGGCTACAGAGTTCGTGGAAACAGCTTCTCCCTACACTCTGATACAGAACTTCGGTCAACTGTGTCTCTCTAATTCTGGGTTACAGATCTCCCAGAAGCTGCGTCGGCTACACTCAGGCAACAGGATTCCCATATACAGCGTATGCCTACTCTCAGGCTACAGAACTCTTGGAAACAGCTTCTCTCTACATTCAACATACAGAACTACTGGAAACTGCATCTCTCTACACTTAGATTACAGAACTCCCGAAAGCTGCATCTGCTACACTCAGCATACAGAATACCCACACATAGCGAATGCCTAATTCCAGGATACGCAACTCCTGTAAACAGCTCCTCTCTACACCAAGGACAGCCAACTCCGGTAAACTGCTTCTCTCTACATCCAGGTAGCAGAGCTCCCATAAGTGGCGTGTCCGACACTCAGGATACAGAAATCCCAATTACTGCATATGCCTCTTGCTAGGCCACAGAACTCTTGGAAACAGTTTCTCTCTACACGCATATACAGAACTCTGGTAAACAGTGTCTCACGACATGCAGGAGACAGAACGCCCATAAGCTGCGTGTGCTACACTCAGCATACAGAAAACCCGCGTATAGCGAATACCTGCTCATAGGCTCCAGAACTCTTGGAAACAGCTTCTCCCTACAACCTGATACACAACTTCGGTAAACTAACTGTGTCTCTCTAATTCTAGGTTGCAGATCTCCCAGAAGCTGCGTCTGCTGCACTCAGCATACAGAAAACCCGCATATACCGAATACCTATGCCCAGGCTACCGAAATCTTAGAAACAGCTTCTCTCTACACTCAACATACGGAACTCCTGGCTACTGTATGTCTCTGCACTTAGGTTATGGAACTCCCGTAAGCTGCATCTCTTACACGCAGCATACCGAAAACCCGCATAGAGCAAATGCCTAATTCCAGGCTACCGAACTCCAGTCAATAGCTGCTCTCTACACCAAGGATAGCCAACTCCGGTACACTGCTCCTCTCTACATCCAGGTAGCAGAGCTCCCGTAAGCGGCATCTCCTACACTCAGGATACAGAAATCCCAATTACTGCATATGCCTCTTGCCAGGCGACAGAACTCTTGGAAAGAGTTTCTCTCTACACCCCTATACAGAACTCTGGTAAACTGTGTCTCACTACATTCAAGATACAGAACGCCCATAAGCTGCGTCTGCCACACGCAGCATACAGAAAACCCGCGTATAGCGAATACCTGCTCATAGGCTACAGAGTTCGTGGAAACAGCTTCTCCCTACACTCTGATACAGAACTTCGGTCAACTGTGTCTCTCTAATTCTGGGTTACAGATCTCCCAGAAGCTGCGTCGGCTACACTCAGGCAACAGGATTCCCATATACAGCGTATGCCTACTCTCAGGCTACAGAACTCTTGGAAACAGCTTCTCTCTACATTCAACATACAGAACTACTGGAAACTGCATCTCTCTACACTTAGATTACAGAACTCCCGAAAGCTGCATCTGCTACACTCAGCATACAGAATACCCACACATAGCGAATGCCTAATTCCAGGATACGCAACTCCTGTAAACAGCTCCTCTCTACACCAAGGACAGCCAACTCCGGTAAACTGCTTCTCTCTACATCCAGGTAGCAGAGCTCCCATAAGTGGCGTGTCCGACACTCAGGATACAGAAATCCCAATTACTGCATATGCCTCTTGCTAGGCCACAGAACTCTTGGAAACAGTTTCTCTCTACACGCATATACAGAACTCTGGTAAACAGTGTCTCACGACATGCAGGAGACAGAACGCCCATAAGCTGCGTGTGCTACACTCAGCATACAGAAAACCCGCGTATAGCGAATACCTGCTCATAGGCTCCAGAACTCTTGGAAACAGCTTCTCCCTACAACCTGATACACAACTTCGGTAAACTAACTGTGTCTCTCTAATTCTAGGTTGCAGATCTCCCAGAAGCTGCGTCTGCTGCACTCAGCATACAGAAAACCCGCATATACCGAATACCTATGCCCAGGCTACCGAAATCTTAGAAACAGCTTCTCTCTACACTCAACATACGGAACTCCTGGCTACTGTATGTCTCTGCACTTAGGTTATGGAACTCCCGTAAGCTGCATCTCTTACACGCAGCATACCGAAAACCCGCATAGAGCGAATGCCTAATTCCAGGCTACCGAACTCCAGTCAATAGCTGCTCTCTACACCAAGGATAGCCAACTCCGGTACACTGCTCCTCTCTACATCCAGGTAGCAGAGCTCCCGTAAGCGGCATCTCCTACACTCAGGATACAGAAATCCCAATTACTGCATATGCCTCTTGCCAGGCGACAGAACTCTTGGAAAGAGTTTCTCTCTACACCCCTATACAGAACTCTGGTAAACTGTGTCTCACTACATTCAAGATACAGAACGCCCATAAGCTGCGTCTGCCACACGCAGCATACAGAAAACCCGCGTATAGCGAATACCTGCTCATAGGCTACAGAGTTCGTGGAAACAGCTTCTCCCTACACTCTGATACAGAACTTCGGTCAACTGTGTCTCTCTAATTCTGGGTTACAGATCTCCCAGAAGCTGCGTCGGCTACACTCAGGCAACAGGATTCCCATATACAGCGTATGCCTACTCTCAGGCTACAGAACTCTTGGAAACAGCTTCTCTCTACATTCAACATACAGAACTACTGGAAACTGCATCTCTCTACACTTAGATTACAGAACTCCCGAAAGCTGCATCTGCTACACTCAGCATACAGAATACCCACACATAGCGAATGCCTAATTCCAGGATACGCAACTCCTGTAAACAGCTCCTCTCTACACCAAGGACAGCCAACTCCGGTAAACTGCTTCTCTCTACATCCAGGTAGCAGAGCTCCCATAAGTGGCGTGTCCGACACTCAGGATACAGAAATCCCAATTACTGCATATGCCTCTTGCTAGGCCACAGAACTCTTGGAAACAGTTTCTCTCTACACGCATATACAGAACTCTGGTAAACAGTGTCTCACGACATGCAGGAGACAGAACGCCCATAAGCTGCGTGTGCTACACTCAGCATACAGAAAACCCGCGTATAGCGAATACCTGCTCATAGGCTCCAGAACTCTTGGAAACAGCTTCTCCCTACAACCTGATACACAACTTCGGTAAACTAACTGTGTCTCTCTAATTCTAGGTTGCAGATCTCCCAGAAGCTGCGTCTGCTGCACTCAGCATACAGAAAACCCGCATATACCGAATACCTATGCCCAGGCTACCGAAATCTTAGAAACAGCTTCTCTCTACACTCAACATACGGAACTCCTGGCTACTGTATGTCTCTGCACTTAGGTTATGGAACTCCCGTAAGCTGCATCTCTTACACGCAGCATACCGAAAACCCGCATAGAGCGAATGCTTAATTCCAGGCTACCGAACTCCAGTCAATAGCTGCTCTCTACACCAAGGATAGCCAACTCCGGTACACTGCTCCTCTCTACATCCAGGTAGCAGAGCTCCCGTAAGCGGCATCTCCTACACTCAGGATACAGAAATCCCAATTACTGCATATGCCTCTTGCCAGGCGACAGAACTCTTGGAAAGAGTTTCTCTCTACACCCCTATACAGAACTCTGGTAAACTGTGTCTCACTACATTCAAGATACAGAACGCCCATAAGCTGCGTCTGCCACACGCAGCATACAGAAAACCCGCGTATAGCGAATACCTGCTCATAGGCTACAGAGTTCGTGGAAACAGCTTCTCCCTACACTCTGATACAGAACTTCGGTCAACTGTGTCTCTCTAATTCTGGGTTACAGATCTCCCAGAAGCTGCGTCGGCTACACTCAGGCAACAGGATTCCCATATACAGCGTATGCCTACTCTCAGGCTACAGAACTCTTGGAAACAGCTTCTCTCTACATTCAACATACAGAACTACTGGAAACTGCATCTCTCTACACTTAGATTACAGAACTCCCGAAAGCTGCATCTGCTACACTCAGCATACAGAATACCCACACATAGCGAATGCCTAATTCCAGGACGCAACTCCTGTAAACAGCTCCTCTCTACACCAAGGACAGCCAACTCCGGTAAACTGCTTCTCTCTACATCCAGGTAGCAGAGCTCCCATAAGTGGCGTGTCCTACACTCAGGATACAGAAATCCCAATTACTGCATATGCCTCTTGCTAGGCCACAGAACTCTTGGAAACAGTTTCTCTCTACACGCATATACAGAACTCTGGTAAACAGTGTCTCACGACATGCAGGAGACAGAACGCCCATAAGCTGCGTGTGCTACACTCAGCATACAGAAAACCCGCGTATAGCGAATACCTGCTCATAGGCTCCAGAACTCTTGGAAACAGCTTCTCCCTACAACCTGATACACAACTTCGGTAAACTAACTGTGTCTCTCTAATTCTAGGTTGCAGATCTCCCAGAAGCTGCGTCTGCTGCACTCAGCATACAGAAAACCCGCATATACCGAATACCTATGCCCAGGCTACCGAAATCTTAGAAACAGCTTCTCTCTACACTCAACATATGGAACTCCTGGCTACTGTATGTCTCTGCACTTAGGTTATGGAACTCCCGTAAGCTGCATCTCTTACACGCAGCATACCGAAAACCCGCATAGAGCGAATGCCTAATTCCAGGCTACCGAACTCCAGTCAATAGCTGCTCTCTACACCAAGGATAGCCAACTCCGGTACACTGCTCCTCTCTACATCCAGGTAGCAGAGCTCCCGTAAGCGGCATCTCCTACACTCAGGATACAGAAATCCCAATTACTGCATATGCCTCTTGCCAGGCGACAGAACTCTTGGAAAGAGTTTCTCTCTACACCCCTATACAGAACTCTGGTAAACTGTGTCTCACTACATTCAAGATACAGAACGCCCATAAGCTGCGTCTGCCACACGCAGCATACAGAAAACCCGCGTATAGCGAATACCTGCTCATAGGCTACAGAGTTCGTGGAAACAGCTTCTCCCTACACTCTGATACAGAACTTCGGTCAACTGTGTCTCTCTAATTCTGGGTTACAGATCTCCCAGAAGCTGCGTCGGCTACACTCAGGCAACAGGATTCCCATATACAGCGTATGCCTACTCTCAGGCTACAGAACTCTTGGAAACAGCTTCTCTCTACATTCAACATACAGAACTACTGGAAACTGCATCTCTCTACACTTAGATTACAGAACTCCCGAAAGCTGCATCTGCTACACTCAGCATACAGAATACCCACACATAGCGAATGCCTAATTCCAGGATACGCAACTCCTGTAAACAGCTCCTCTCTACACCAAGGATAGCCAACTCCGGTAAACTGCTTCTCTCTACATCCAGGTAGCAGAGCTCCCATAAGTGGCGTGTCCTACACTCAGGATACAGAAATCCCAATTACTGCATATGCCTCTTGCTAGGCCACAGAACTCTTGGAAACAGTTTCTCTCTACACGCATATACAGAACTCTGGTAAACACTGTCTCACGACATGCAGGAGACAGAACGCCCATAAGCTGCGTGTGCTACACTCAGCATACAGAAAACCCGCGTATAGCGAATACCTGCTCATAGGCTCCAGAACTCTTGGAAACAGCTTCTCCCTACAACCTGATACACAACTTCGGTAAACTAACTGTGTCTCTCTAATTCTAGGTTGCAGATCTCCCAGAAGCTGCGTCTGCTGCACTCAGCATACAGAAAACCCGCATATACCGAATACCTATGCCCAGGCTACCGAAATCTTAGAAACAGCTTCTCTCTACACTCAACATACGGAACTCCTGGCTACTGTATGTCTCTGCACTTAGGTTATGGAACTCCCGTAAGCTGCATCTCTTACACGCAGCATACCGAAAACCCGCATAGAGCGAATGCCTAATTCCAGGCTACCGAACTCCAGTCAATAGCTGCTCTCTACACCAAGGATAGCCAACTCCGGTACACTGCTCCTCTCTACATCCAGGTAGCAGAGCTCCCGTAAGCGGCATCTCCTACACTCAGGATACAGAAATCCCAATTACTGCATATGCCTCTTGCCAGGCGACAGAACTCTTGGAAAGAGTTTCTCTCTACACCCCTATACAGAACTCTGGTAAACTGTGTCTCACTACATTCAAGATACAGAACGCCCATAAGCTGCGTCTGCCACACGCAGCATACAGAAAACCCGCGTATAGCGAATACCTGCTCATAGGCTACAGAGTTCGTGGAAACAGCTTCTCCCTACACTCTGATACAGAACTTCGGTCAACTGTGTCTCTCTAATTCTGGGTTACAGATCTCCCAGAAGCTGCGTCGGCTACACTCAGGCAACAGGATTCCCATATACAGCGTATGCCTACTCTCAGGCTACAGAACTCTTGGAAACAGCTTCTCTCTACATTCAACATACAGAACTACTGGAAACTGCATCTCTCTACACTTAGATTACAGAACTCCCGAAAGCTGCATCTGCTACACTCAGCATACAGAATACCCACACATAGCGAATGCCTAATTCCAGGATACGCAACTCCTGTAAACAGCTCCTCTCTACACCAAGGACAGCCAACTCCGGTAAACTGCTTCTCTCTACATCCAGGTAGCAGAGCTCCCATAAGTGGCGTGTCCGACACTCAGGATACAGAAATCCCAATTACTGCATATGCCTCTTGCTAGGCCACAGAACTCTTGGAAACAGTTTCTCTCTACACGCATATACAGAACTCTGGTAAACAGTGTCTCACGACATGCAGGAGACAGAACGCCCATAAGCTGCGTGTGCTACACTCAGCATACAGAAAACCCGCGTATAGCGAATACCTGCTCATAGGCTCCAGAACTCTTGGAAACAGCTTCTCCCTACAACCTGATACACAACTTCGGTAAACTAACTGTGTCTCTCTAATTCTAGGTTGCAGATCTCCCAGAAGCTGCGTCTGCTGCACTCAGCATACAGAAAACCCGCATATACCGAATACCTATGCCCAGGCTACCGAAATCTTAGAAACAGCTTCTCTCTACACTCAACATATGGAACTCCTGGCTACTGTATGTCTCTGCACTTAGGTTATGGAACTCCCGTAAGCTGCATCTCTTACACGCAGCATACCGAAAACCCGCATAGAGCGAATGCCTAATTCCAGGCTACCGAACTCCAGTCAATAGCTGCTCTCTACACCAAGGATAGCCAACTCCGGTACACTGCTCCTCTCTACATCCAGGTAGCAGAGCTCCCGTAAGCGGCATCTCCTACACTCAGGATACAGAAATCCCAATTACTGCATATGCCTCTTGCCAGGCGACAGAACTCTTGGAAAGAGTTTCTCTCTACACCCCTATACAGAACTCTGGTAAACTGTGTCTCACTACATTCAAGATACAGAACGCCCATAAGCTGCGTCTGCCACACGCAGCATACAGAAAACCCGCGTATAGCGAATACCTGCTCATAGGCTACAGAGTTCGTGGAAACAGCTTCTCCCTACACTCTGATACAGAACTTCGGTCAACTGTGTCTCTCTAATTCTGGGTTACAGATCTCCCAGAAGCTGCGTCGGCTACACTCAGGCAACAGGATTCCCATATACAGCGTATGCCTACTCTCAGGCTACAGAACTCTTGGAAACAGCTTCTCTCTACATTCAACATACAGAACTACTGGAAACTGCATCTCTCTACACTTAGATTACAGAACTCCCGAAAGCTGCATCTGCTACACTCAGCATACAGAATACCCACACATAGCGAATGCCTAATTCCAGGATACGCAACTCCTGTAAACAGCTCCTCTCTACACCAAGGATAGCCAACTCCGGTAAACTGCTTCTCTCTACATCCAGGTAGCAGAGCTCCCATAAGTGGCGTGTCCTACACTCAGGATACAGAAATCCCAATTACTGCATATGCCTCTTGCTAGGCCACAGAACTCTTGGAAACAGTTTCTCTCTACACGCATATACAGAACTCTGGTAAACAGTGTCTCACGACATGCAGGAGACAGAACGCCCATAAGCTGCGTGTGCTACACTCAGCATACAGAAAACCCGCGTATAGCGAATACCTGCTCATAGGCTCCAGAACTCTTGGAAACAGCTTCTCCCTACAACCTGATACACAACTTCGGTAAACTAACTGTGTCTCTCTAATTCTAGGTTGCAGATCTCCCAGAAGCTGCGTCTGCTGCACTCAGCATACAGAAAACCCGCATATACCGAATACCTATGCCCAGGCTACCGAAATCTTAGAAACAGCTTCTCTCTACACTCAACATACGGAACTCCTGGCTACTGTATGTCTCTGCACTTAGGTTATGGAACTCCCGTAAGCTGCATCTCTTACACGCAGCATACCGAAAACCCGCATAGAGCGAATGCCTAATTCCAGGCTACCGAACTCCAGTCAATAGCTGCTCTCTACACCAAGGATAGCCAACTCCGGTACACTGCTCCTCTCTACATCCAGGTAGCAGAGCTCCCGTAAGCGGCATCTCCTACACTCAGGATACAGAAATCCCAATTACTGCATATGCCTCTTGCCAGGCGACAGAACTCTTGGAAAGAGTTTCTCTCTACACCCCTATACAGAACTCTGGTAAACTGTGTCTCACTACATTCAAGATACAGAACGCCCATAAGCTGCGTCTGCCACACGCAGCATACAGAAAACCCGCGTATAGCGAATACCTGCTCATAGGCTACAGAGTTCGTGGAAACAGCTTCTCCCTACACTCTGATACAGAACTTCGGTCAACTGTGTCTCTCTAATTCTGGGTTACAGATCTCCCAGAAGCTGCGTCGGCTACACTCAGGCAACAGGATTCCCATATACAGCGTATGCCTACTCTCAGGCTACAGAACTCTTGGAAACAGCTTCTCTCTACATTCAACATACAGAACTACTGGAAACTGCATCTCTCTACACTTAGATTACAGAACTCCCGAAAGCTGCATCTGCTACACTCAGCATACAGAATACCCACACATAGCGAATGCCTAATTCCAGGATACGCAACTCCTGTAAACAGCTCCTCTCTACACCAAGGACAGCCAACTCCGGTAAACTGCTTCTCTCTACATCCAGGTAGCAGAGCTCCCATAAGTGGCGTGTCCGACACTCAGGATACAGAAATCCCAATTACTGCATATGCCTCTTGCTAGGCCACAGAACTCTTGGAAACAGTTTCTCTCTACACGCATATACAGAACTCTGGTAAACAGTGTCTCACGACATGCAGGAGACAGAACGCCCATAAGCTGCGTGTGCTACACTCAGCATACAGAAAACCCGCGTATAGCGAATACCTGCTCATAGGCTCCAGAACTCTTGGAAACAGCTTCTCCCTACAACCTGATACACAACTTCGGTAAACTAACTGTGTCTCTCTAATTCTAGGTTGCAGATCTCCCAGAAGCTGCGTCTGCTGCACTCAGCATACAGAAAACCCGCATATACCGAATACCTATGCCCAGGCTACCGAAATCTTAGAAACAGCTTCTCTCTACACTCAACATACGGAACTCCTGGCTACTGTATGTCTCTGCACTTAGGTTATGGAACTCCCGTAAGCTGCATCTCTTACACGCAGCATACCGAAAACCCGCATAGAGCGAATGCCTAATTCCAGGCTACCGAACTCCAGTCAATAGCTGCTCTCTACACCAAGGATAGCCAACTCCGGTACACTGCTCCTCTCTACATCCAGGTAGCAGAGCTCCCGTAAGCGGCATCTCCTACACTCAGGATACAGAAATCCCAATTACTGCATATGCCTCTTGCCAGGCGACAGAACTCTTGGAAAGAGTTTCTCTCTACACCCCTATACAGAACTCTGGTAAACTGTGTCTCACTACATTCAAGATACAGAACGCCCATAAGCTGCGTCTGCCACACGCAGCATACAGAAAACCCGCGTATAGCGAATACCTGCTCATAGGCTACAGAGTTCGTGGAAACAGCTTCTCCCTACACTCTGATACAGAACTTCGGTCAACTGTGTCTCTCTAATTCTGGGTTACAGATCTCCCAGAAGCTGCGTCGGCTACACTCAGGCAACAGGATTCCCATATACAGCGTATGCCTACTCTCAGGCTACAGAACTCTTGGAAACAGCTTCTCTCTACATTCAACATACAGAACTACTGGAAACTGCATCTCTCTACACTTAGATTACAGAACTCCCGAAAGCTGCATCTGCTACACTCAGCATACAGAATACCCACACATAGCGAATGCCTAATTCCAGGATACGCAACTCCTGTAAACAGCTCCTCTCTACACCAAGGACAGCCAACTCCGGTAAACTGCTTCTCTCTACATCCAGGTAGCAGAGCTCCCATAAGTGGCGTGTCCGACACTCAGGATACAGAAATCCCAATTACTGCATATGCCTCTTGCTAGGCCACAGAACTCTTGGAAACAGTTTCTCTCTACACGCATATACAGAACTCTGGTAAACAGTGTCTCACGACATGCAGGAGACAGAACGCCCATAAGCTGCGTGTGCTACACTCAGCATACAGAAAACCCGCGTATAGCGAATACCTGCTCATAGGCTCCAGAACTCTTGGAAACAGCTTCTCCCTACAACCTGATACACAACTTCGGTAAACTAACTGTGTCTCTCTAATTCTAGGTTGCAGATCTCCCAGAAGCTGCGTCTGCTGCACTCAGCATACAGAAAACCCGCATATACCGAATACCTATGCCCAGGCTACCGAAATCTTAGAAACAGCTTCTCTCTACACTCAACATACGGAACTCCTGGCTACTGTATGTCTCTGCACTTAGGTTATGGAACTCCCGTAAGCTGCATCTCTTACACGCAGCATACCGAAAACCCGCATAGAGCGAATGCCTAATTCCAGGCTACCGAACTCCAGTCAATAGCTGCTCTCTACACCAAGGATAGCCAACTCCGGTACACTGCTCCTCTCTACATCCAGGTAGCAGAGCTCCCGTAAGCGGCATCTCCTACACTCAGGATACAGAAATCCCAATTACTGCATATGCCTCTTGCCAGGCGACAGAACTCTTGGAAAGAGTTTCTCTCTACACCCCTATACAGAACTCTGGTAAACTGTGTCTCACTACATTCAAGATACAGAACGCCCATAAGCTGCGTCTGCCACACGCAGCATACAGAAAACCCGCGTATAGCGAATACCTGCTCATAGGCTACAGAGTTCGTGGAAACAGCTTCTCCCTACACTCTGATACAGAACTTCGGTCAACTGTGTCTCTCTAATTCTGGGTTACAGATCTCCCAGAAGCTGCGTCGGCTACACTCAGGCAACAGGATTCCCATATACAGCGTATGCCTACTCTCAGGCTACAGAACTCTTGGAAACAGCTTCTCTCTACATTCAACATACAGAACTACTGGAAACTGCATCTCTCTACACTTAGATTACAGAACTCCCGAAAGCTGCATCTGCTACACTCAGCATACAGAATACCCACACATAGCGAATGCCTAATTCCAGGATACGCAACTCCTGTAAACAGCTCCTCTCTACACCAAGGACAGCCAACTCCGGTAAACTGCTTCTCTCTACATCCAGGTAGCAGAGCTCCCATAAGTGGCGTGTCCGACACTCAGGATACAGAAATCCCAATTACTGCATATGCCTCTTGCTAGGCCACAGAACTCTTGGAAACAGTTTCTCTCTACACGCATATACAGAACTCTGGTAAACAGTGTCTCACGACATGCAGGAGACAGAACGCCCATAAGCTGCGTGTGCTACACTCAGCATACAGAAAACCCGCGTATAGCGAATACCTGCTCATAGGCTCCAGAACTCTTGGAAACAGCTTCTCCCTACAACCTGATACACAACTTCGGTAAACTAACTGTGTCTCTCTAATTCTAGGTTGCAGATCTCCCAGAAGCTGCGTCTGCTGCACTCAGCATACAGAAAACCCGCATATACCGAATACCTATGCCCAGGCTACCGAAATCTTAGAAACAGCTTCTCTCTACACTCAACATACGGAACTCCTGGCTACTGTATGTCTCTGCACTTAGGTTATGGAACTCCCGTAAGCTGCATCTCTTACACGCAGCATACCGAAAACCCGCATAGAGCGAATGCCTAATTCCAGGCTACCGAACTCCAGTCAATAGCTGCTCTCTACACCAAGGATAGCCAACTCCGGTACACTGCTCCTCTCTACATCCAGGTAGCAGAGCTCCCGTAAGCGGCATCTCCTACACTCAGGATACAGAAATCCCAATTACTGCATATGCCTCTTGCCAGGCGACAGAACTCTTGGAAAGAGTTTCTCTCTACACCCCTATACAGAACTCTGGTAAACTGTGTCTCACTACATTCAAGATACAGAACGCCCATAAGCTGCGTCTGCCACACGCAGCATACAGAAAACCCGCGTATAGCGAATACCTGCTCATAGGCTACAGAGTTCGTGGAAACAGCTTCTCCCTACACTCTGATACAGAACTTCGGTCAACTGTGTCTCTCTAATTCTGGGTTACAGATCTCCCAGAAGCTGCGTCGGCTACACTCAGGCAACAGGATTCCCATATACAGCGTATGCCTACTCTCAGGCTACAGAACTCTTGGAAACAGCTTCTCTCTACATTCAACATACAGAACTACTGGAAACTGCATCTCTCTACACTTAGATTACAGAACTCCCGAAAGCTGCATCTGCTACACTCAGCATACAGAATACCCACACATAGCGAATGCCTAATTCCAGGATACGCAACTCCTGTAAACAGCTCCTCTCTACACCAAGGACAGCCAACTCCGGTAAACTGCTTCTCTCTACATCCAGGTAGCAGAGCTCCCATAAGTGGCGTGTCCGACACTCAGGATACAGAAATCCCAATTACTGCATATGCCTCTTGCTAGGCCACAGAACTCTTGGAAACAGTTTCTCTCTACACGCATATACAGAACTCTGGTAAACAGTGTCTCACGACATGCAGGAGACAGAACGCCCATAAGCTGCGTGTGCTACACTCAGCATACAGAAAACCCGCGTATAGCGAATACCTGCTCATAGGCTCCAGAACTCTTGGAAACAGCTTCTCCCTACAACCTGATACACAACTTCGGTAAACTAACTGTGTCTCTCTAATTCTAGGTTGCAGATCTCCCAGAAGCTGCGTCTGCTGCACTCAGCATACAGAAAACCCGCATATACCGAATACCTATGCCCAGGCTACCGAAATCTTAGAAACAGCTTCTCTCTACACTCAACATACGGAACTCCTGGCTACTGTATGTCTCTGCACTTAGGTTATGGAACTCCCGTAAGCTGCATCTCTTACACGCAGCATACCGAAAACCCGCATAGAGCGAATGCCTAATTCCAGGCTACCGAACTCCAGTCAATAGCTGCTCTCTACACCAAGGATAGCCAACTCCGGTACACTGCTCCTCTCTACATCCAGGTAGCAGAGCTCCCGTAAGCGGCATCTCCTACACTCAGGATACAGAAATCCCAATTACTGCATATGCCTCTTGCCAGGCGACAGAACTCTTGGAAAGAGTTTCTCTCTACACCCCTATACAGAACTCTGGTAAACTGTGTCTCACTACATTCAAGATACAGAACGCCCATAAGCTGCGTCTGCCACACGCAGCATACAGAAAACCCGCGTATAGCGAATACCTGCTCATAGGCTACAGAGTTCGTGGAAACAGCTTCTCCCTACACTCTGATACAGAACTTCGGTCAACTGTGTCTCTCTAATTCTGGGTTACAGATCTCCCAGAAGCTGCGTCGGCTACACTCAGGCAACAGGATTCCCATATACAGCGTATGCCTACTCTCAGGCTACAGAACTCTTGGAAACAGCTTCTCTCTACATTCAACATACAGAACTACTGGAAACTGCATCTCTCTACACTTAGATTACAGAACTCCCGAAAGCTAAGCTGCATCTGCTACACTCAGCATACAGAATACCCACACATAGCGAATGCCTAATTCCAGGATACGCAACTCCTGTAAACAGCTCCTCTCTACACCAAGGACAGCCAACTCCGGTAAACTGCTTCTCTCTACATCCAGGTAGCAGAGCTCCCATAAGTGGCGTGTCCGACACTCAGGATACAGAAATCCCAATTACTGCATATGCCTCTTGCTAGGCCACAGAACTCTTGGAAACAGTTTCTCTCTACACGCATATACAGAACTCTGGTAAACACTGTCTCACGACATGCAGGAGACAGAACGCCCATAAGCTGCGTGTGCTACACTCAGCATACAGAAAACCCGCGTATAGCGAATACCTGCTCATAGGCTCCAGAACTCTTGGAAACAGCTTCTCCCTACAACCTGATACACAACTTCGGTAAACTAACTGTGTCTCTCTAATTCTAGGTTGCAGATCTCCCAGAAGCTGCGTCTGCTGCACTCAGCATACAGAAAACCCGCATATACCGAATACCTATGCCCAGGCTACCGAAATCTTAGAAACAGCTTCTCTCTACACTCAACATACGGAACTCCTGGCTACTGTATGTCTCTGCACTTAGGTTATGGAACTCCCGTAAGCTGCATCTCTTACACGCAGCATACCGAAAACCCGCATAGAGCGAATGCCTAATTCCAGGCTACCGAACTCCAGTCAATAGCTGCTCTCTACACCAAGGATAGCCAACTCCGGTACACTGCTCCTCTCTACATCCAGGTAGCAGAGCTCCCGTAAGCGGCATCTCCTACACTCAGGATACAGAAATCCCAATTACTGCATATGCCTCTTGCCAGGCGACAGAACTCTTGGAAAGAGTTTCTCTCTACACCCCTATACAGAACTCTGGTAAACTGTGTCTCACTACATTCAAGATACAGAACGCCCATAAGCTGCGTCTGCCACACGCAGCATACAGAAAACCCGCGTATAGCGAATACCTGCTCATAGGCTACAGAGTTCGTGGAAACAGCTTCTCCCTACACTCTGATACAGAACTTCGGTCAACTGTGTCTCTCTAATTCTGGGTTACAGATCTCCCAGAAGCTGCGTCGGCTACACTCAGGCAACAGGATTCCCATATACAGCGTATGCCTACTCTCAGGCTACAGAACTCTTGGAAACAGCTTCTCTCTACATTCAACATACAGAACTACTGGAAACTGCATCTCTCTACACTTAGATTACAGAACTCCCGAAAGCTGCATCTGCTACACTCAGCATACAGAATACCCACACATAGCGAATGCCTAATTCCAGGATACGCAACTCCTGTAAACAGCTCCTCTCTACACCAAGGACAGCCAACTCCGGTAAACTGCTTCTCTCTACATCCAGGTAGCAGAGCTCCCATAAGTGGCGTGTCCGACACTCAGGATACAGAAATCCCAATTACTGCATATGCCTCTTGCTAGGCCACAGAACTCTTGGAAACAGTTTCTCTCTACACGCATATACAGAACTCTGGTAAACAGTGTCTCACGACATGCAGGAGACAGAACGCCCATAAGCTGCGTGTGCTACACTCAGCATACAGAAAACCCGCGTATAGCGAATACCTGCTCATAGGCTCCAGAACTCTTGGAAACAGCTTCTCCCTACAACCTGATACACAACTTCGGTAAACTAACTGTGTCTCTCTAATTCTAGGTTGCAGATCTCCCAGAAGCTGCGTCTGCTGCACTCAGCATACAGAAAACCCGCATATACCGAATACCTATGCCCAGGCTACCGAAATCTTAGAAACAGCTTCTCTCTACACTCAACATACGGAACTCCTGGCTACTGTATGTCTCTGCACTTAGGTTATGGAACTCCCGTAAGCTGCATCTCTTACACGCAGCATACCGAAAACCCGCATAGAGCGAATGCCTAATTCCAGGCTACCGAACTCCAGTCAATAGCTGCTCTCTACACCAAGGATAGCCAACTCCGGTACACTGCTCCTCTCTACATCCAGGTAGCAGAGCTCCCGTAAGCGGCATCTCCTACACTCAGGATACAGAAATCCCAATTACTGCATATGCCTCTTGCCAGGCGACAGAACTCTTGGAAAGAGTTTCTCTCTACACCCCTATACAGAACTCTGGTAAACTGTGTCTCACTACATTCAAGATACAGAACGCCCATAAGCTGCGTCTGCCACACGCAGCATACAGAAAACCCGCGTATAGCGAATACCTGCTCATAGGCTACAGAGTTCGTGGAAACAGCTTCTCCCTACACTCTGATACAGAACTTCGGTCAACTGTGTCTCTCTAATTCTGGGTTACAGATCTCCCAGAAGCTGCGTCGGCTACACTCAGGCAACAGGATTCCCATATACAGCGTATGCCTACTCTCAGGCTACAGAACTCTTGGAAACAGCTTCTCTCTACATTCAACATACAGAACTACTGGAAACTGCATCTCTCTACACTTAGATTACAGAACTCCCGAAAGCTGCATCTGCTACACTCAGCATACAGAATACCCACACATAGCGAATGCCTAATTCCAGGATACGCAACTCCTGTAAACAGCTCCTCTCTACACCAAGGACAGCCAACTCCGGTAAACTGCTTCTCTCTACATCCAGGTAGCAGAGCTCCCATAAGTGGCGTGTCCGACACTCAGGATACAGAAATCCCAATTACTGCATATGCCTCTTGCTAGGCCACAGAACTCTTGGAAACAGTTTCTCTCTACACGCATATACAGAACTCTGGTAAACAGTGTCTCACGACATGCAGGAGACAGAACGCCCATAAGCTGCGTGTGCTACACTCAGCATACAGAAAACCCGCGTATAGCGAATACCTGCTCATAGGCTCCAGAACTCTTGGAAACAGCTTCTCCCTACAACCTGATACACAACTTCGGTAAACTAACTGTGTCTCTCTAATTCTAGGTTGCAGATCTCCCAGAAGCTGCGTCTGCTGCACTCAGCATACAGAAAACCCGCATATACCGAATACCTATGCCCAGGCTACCGAAATCTTAGAAACAGCTTCTCTCTACACTCAACATACGGAACTCCTGGCTACTGTATGTCTCTGCACTTAGGTTATGGAACTCCCGTAAGCTGCATCTCTTACACGCAGCATACCGAAAACCCGCATAGAGCAAATGCCTAATTCCAGGCTACCGAACTCCAGTCAATAGCTGCTCTCTACACCAAGGATAGCCAACTCCGGTACACTGCTCCTCTCTACATCCAGGTAGCAGAGCTCCCGTAAGCGGCATCTCCTACACTCAGGATACAGAAATCCCAATTACTGCATATGCCTCTTGCCAGGCGACAGAACTCTTGGAAAGAGTTTCTCTCTACACCCCTATACAGAACTCTGGTAAACTGTGTCTCACTACATTCAAGATACAGAACGCCCATAAGCTGCGTCTGCCACACGCAGCATACAGAAAACCCGCGTATAGCGAATACCTGCTCATAGGCTACAGAGTTCGTGGAAACAGCTTCTCCCTACACTCTGATACAGAACTTCGGTCAACTGTGTCTCTCTAATTCTGGGTTACAGATCTCCCAGAAGCTGCGTCGGCTACACTCAGGCAACAGGATTCCCATATACAGCGTATGCCTACTCTCAGGCTACAGAACTCTTGGAAACAGCTTCTCTCTACATTCAACATACAGAACTACTGGAAACTGCATCTCTCTACACTTAGATTACAGAACTCCCGAAAGCTGCATCTGCTACACTCAGCATACAGAATACCCACACATAGCGAATGCCTAATTCCAGGATACGCAACTCCTGTAAACAGCTCCTCTCTACACCAAGGACAGCCAACTCCGGTAAACTGCTTCTCTCTACATCCAGGTAGCAGAGCTCCCATAAGTGGCGTGTCCGACACTCAGGATACAGAAATCCCAATTACTGCATATGCCTCTTGCTAGGCCACAGAACTCTTGGAAACAGTTTCTCTCTACACGCATATACAGAACTCTGGTAAACAGTGTCTCACGACATGCAGGAGACAGAACGCCCATAAGCTGCGTGTGCTACACTCAGCATACAGAAAACCCGCGTATAGCGAATACCTGCTCATAGGCTCCAGAACTCTTGGAAACAGCTTCTCCCTACAACCTGATACACAACTTCGGTAAACTAACTGTGTCTCTCTAATTCTAGGTTGCAGATCTCCCAGAAGCTGCGTCTGCTGCACTCAGCATACAGAAAACCCGCATATACCGAATACCTATGCCCAGGCTACCGAAATCTTAGAAACAGCTTCTCTCTACACTCAACATACGGAACTCCTGGCTACTGTATGTCTCTGCACTTAGGTTATGGAACTCCCGTAAGCTGCATCTCTTACACGCAGCATACCGAAAACCCGCATAGAGCGAATGCCTAATTCCAGGCTACCGAACTCCAGTCAATAGCTGCTCTCTACACCAAGGATAGCCAACTCCGGTACACTGCTCCTCTCTACATCCAGGTAGCAGAGCTCCCGTAAGCGGCATCTCCTACACTCAGGATACAGAAATCCCAATTACTGCATATGCCTCTTGCCAGGCGACAGAACTCTTGGAAAGAGTTTCTCTCTACACCCCTATACAGAACTCTGGTAAACTGTGTCTCACTACATTCAAGATACAGAACGCCCATAAGCTGCGTCTGCCACACGCAGCATACAGAAAACCCGCGTATAGCGAATACCTGCTCATAGGCTACAGAGTTCGTGGAAACAGCTTCTCCCTACACTCTGATACAGAACTTCGGTCAACTGTGTCTCTCTAATTCTGGGTTACAGATCTCCCAGAAGCTGCGTCGGCTACACTCAGGCAACAGGATTCCCATATACAGCGTATGCCTACTCTCAGGCTACAGAACTCTTGGAAACAGCTTCTCTCTACATTCAACATACAGAACTACTGGAAACTGCATCTCTCTACACTTAGATTACAGAACTCCCGAAAGCTGCATCTGCTACACTCAGCATACAGAATACCCACACATAGCGAATGCCTAATTCCAGGATACGCAACTCCTGTAAACAGCTCCTCTCTACACCAAGGACAGCCAACTCCGGTAAACTGCTTCTCTCTACATCCAGGTAGCAGAGCTCCCATAAGTGGCGTGTCCGACACTCAGGATACAGAAATCCCAATTACTGCATATGCCTCTTGCTAGGCCACAGAACTCTTGGAAACAGTTTCTCTCTACACGCATATACAGAACTCTGGTAAACAGTGTCTCACGACATGCAGGAGACAGAACGCCCATAAGCTGCGTGTGCTACACTCAGCATACAGAAAACCCGCGTATAGCGAATACCTGCTCATAGGCTCCAGAACTCTTGGAAACAGCTTCTCCCTACAACCTGATACACAACTTCGGTAAACTAACTGTGTCTCTCTAATTCTAGGTTGCAGATCTCCCAGAAGCTGCGTCTGCTGCACTCAGCATACAGAAAACCCGCATATACCGAATACCTATGCCCAGGCTACCGAAATCTTAGAAACAGCTTCTCTCTACACTCAACATACGGAACTCCTGGCTACTGTATGTCTCTGCACTTAGGTTATGGAACTCCCGTAAGCTGCATCTCTTACACGCAGCATACCGAAAACCCGCATAGAGCGAATGCCTAATTCCAGGCTACCGAACTCCAGTCAATAGCTGCTCTCTACACCAAGGATAGCCAACTCCGGTACACTGCTCCTCTCTACATCCAGGTAGCAGAGCTCCCGTAAGCGGCATCTCCTACACTCAGGATACAGAAATCCCAATTACTGCATATGCCTCTTGCCAGGCGACAGAACTCTTGGAAAGAGTTTCTCTCTACACCCCTATACAGAACTCTGGTAAACTGTGTCTCACTACATTCAAGATACAGAACGCCCATAAGCTGCGTCTGCCACACGCAGCATACAGAAAACCCGCGTATAGCGAATACCTGCTCATAGGCTACAGAGTTCGTGGAAACAGCTTCTCCCTACACTCTGATACAGAACTTCGGTCAACTGTGTCTCTCTAATTCTGGGTTACAGATCTCCCAGAAGCTGCGTCGGCTACACTCAGGCAACAGGATTCCCATATACAGCGTATGCCTACTCTCAGGCTACAGAACTCTTGGAAACAGCTTCTCTCTACATTCAACATACAGAACTACTGGAAACTGCATCTCTCTACACTTAGATTACAGAACTCCCGAAAGCTGCATCTGCTACACTCAGCATACAGAATACCCACACATAGCGAATGCCTAATTCCAGGATACGCAACTCCTGTAAACAGCTCCTCTCTACACCAAGGACAGCCAACTCCGGTAAACTGCTTCTCTCTACATCCAGGTAGCAGAGCTCCCATAAGTGGCGTGTCCGACACTCAGGATACAGAAATCCCAATTACTGCATATGCCTCTTGCTAGGCCACAGAACTCTTGGAAACAGTTTCTCTCTACACGCATATACAGAACTCTGGTAAACAGTGTCTCACGACATGCAGGAGACAGAACGCCCATAAGCTGCGTGTGCTACACTCAGCATACAGAAAACCCGCGTATAGCGAATACCTGCTCATAGGCTCCAGAACTCTTGGAAACAGCTTCTCCCTACAACCTGATACACAACTTCGGTAAACTAACTGTGTCTCTCTAATTCTAGGTTGCAGATCTCCCAGAAGCTGCGTCTGCTGCACTCAGCATACAGAAAACCCGCATATACCGAATACCTATGCCCAGGCTACCGAAATCTTAGAAACAGCTTCTCTCTACACTCAACATACGGAACTCCTGGATACTGTATGTCTCTGCACTTAGGTTATGGAACTCCCGTAAGCTGCATCTCTTACACGCAGCATACCGAAAACCCGCATAGAGCGAATGCCTAATTCCAGGCTACCGAACTCCAGTCAATAGCTGCTCTCTACACCAAGGATAGCCAACTCCGGTACACTGCTCCTCTCTACATCCAGGTAGCAGAGCTCCCGTAAGCGGCATCTCCTACACTCAGGATACAGAAATCCCAATTACTGCATATGCCTCTTGCCAGGCGACAGAACTCTTGGAAAGAGTTTCTCTCTACACCCCTATACAGAACTCTGGTAAACTGTGTCTCACTACATTCAAGATACAGAACGCCCATAAGCTGCGTCTGCCACACGCAGCATACAGAAAACCCGCGTATAGCGAATACCTGCTCATAGGCTACAGAGTTCGTGGAAACAGCTTCTCCCTACACTCTGATACAGAACTTCGGTCAACTGTGTCTCTCTAATTCTGGGTTACAGATCTCCCAGAAGCTGCGTCGGCTACACTCAGGCAACAGGATTCCCATATACAGCGTATGCCTACTCTCAGGCTACAGAACTCTTGGAAACAGCTTCTCTCTACATTCAACATACAGAACTACTGGAAACTGCATCTCTCTACACTTAGATTACAGAACTCCCGAAAGCTGCATCTGCTACACTCAGCATACAGAATACCCACACATAGCGAATGCCTAATTCCAGGATACGCAACTCCTGTAAACAGCTCCTCTCTACACCAAGGACAGCCAACTCCGGTAAACTGCTTCTCTCTACATCCAGGTAGCAGAGCTCCCATAAGTGGCGTGTCCGACACTCAGGATACAGAAATCCCAATTACTGCATATGCCTCTTGCTAGGCCACAGAACTCTTGGAAACAGTTTCTCTCTACACGCATATACAGAACTCTGGTAAACAGTGTCTCACGACATGCAGGAGACAGAACGCCCATAAGCTGCGTGTGCTACACTCAGCATACAGAAAACCCGCGTATAGCGAATACCTGCTCATAGGCTCCAGAACTCTTGGAAACAGCTTCTCCCTACAACCTGATACACAACTTCGGTAAACTAACTGTGTCTCTCTAATTCTAGGTTGCAGATCTCCCAGAAGCTGCGTCTGCTGCACTCAGCATACAGAAAACCCGCATATACCGAATACCTATGCCCAGGCTACCGAAATCTTAGAAACAGCTTCTCTCTACACTCAACATACGGAACTCCTGGCTACTGTATGTCTCTGCACTTAGGTTATGGAACTCCCGTAAGCTGCATCTCTTACACGCAGCATACCGAAAACCCGCATAGAGCGAATGCTTAATTCCAGGCTACCGAACTCCAGTCAATAGCTGCTCTCTACACCAAGGATAGCCAACTCCGGTACACTGCTCCTCTCTACATCCAGGTAGCAGAGCTCCCGTAAGCGGCATCTCCTACACTCAGGATACAGAAATCCCAATTACTGCATATGCCTCTTGCCAGGCGACAGAACTCTTGGAAAGAGTTTCTCTCTACACCCCTATACAGAACTCTGGTAAACTGTGTCTCACTACATTCAAGATACAGAACGCCCATAAGCTGCGTCTGCCACACGCAGCATACAGAAAACCCGCGTATAGCGAATACCTGCTCATAGGCTACAGAGTTCGTGGAAACAGCTTCTCCCTACACTCTGATACAGAACTTCGGTCAACTGTGTCTCTCTAATTCTGGGTTACAGATCTCCCAGAAGCTGCGTCGGCTACACTCAGGCAACAGGATTCCCATATACAGCGTATGCCTACTCTCAGGCTACAGAACTCTTGGAAACAGCTTCTCTCTACATTCAACATACAGAACTACTGGAAACTGCATCTCTCTACACTTAGATTACAGAACTCCCGAAAGCTGCATCTGCTACACTCAGCATACAGAATACCCACACATAGCGAATGCCTAATTCCAGGATACGCAACTCCTGTAAACAGCTCCTCTCTACACCAAGGACAGCCAACTCCGGTAAACTGCTTCTCTCTACATCCAGGTAGCAGAGCTCCCATAAGTGGCGTGTCCGACACTCAGGATACAGAAATCCCAATTACTGCATATGCCTCTTGCTAGGCCACAGAACTCTTGGAAACAGTTTCTCTCTACACGCATATACAGAACTCTGGTAAACAGTGTCTCACGACATGCAGGAGACAGAACGCCCATAAGCTGCGTGTGCTACACTCAGCATACAGAAAACCCGCGTATAGCGAATACCTGCTCATAGGCTCCAGAACTCTTGGAAACAGCTTCTCCCTACAACCTGATACACAACTTCGGTAAACTAACTGTGTCTCTCTAATTCTAGGTTGCAGATCTCCCAGAAGCTGCGTCTGCTGCACTCAGCATACAGAAAACCCGCATATACCGAATACCTATGCCCAGGCTACCGAAATCTTAGAAACAGCTTCTCTCTACACTCAACATATGGAACTCCTGGCTACTGTATGTCTCTGCACTTAGGTTATGGAACTCCCGTAAGCTGCATCTCTTACACGCAGCATACCGAAAACCCGCATAGAGCGAATGCCTAATTCCAGGCTACCGAACTCCAGTCAATAGCTGCTCTCTACACCAAGGATAGCCAACTCCGGTACACTGCTCCTCTCTACATCCAGGTAGCAGAGCTCCCGTAAGCGGCATCTCCTACACTCAGGATACAGAAATCCCAATTACTGCATATGCCTCTTGCCAGGCGACAGAACTCTTGGAAAGAGTTTCTCTCTACACCCCTATACAGAACTCTGGTAAACTGTGTCTCACTACATTCAAGATACAGAACGCCCATAAGCTGCGTCTGCCACACGCAGCATACAGAAAACCCGCGTATAGCGAATACCTGCTCATAGGCTACAGAGTTCGTGGAAACAGCTTCTCCCTACACTCTGATACAGAACTTCGGTCAACTGTGTCTCTCTAATTCTGGGTTACAGATCTCCCAGAAGCTGCGTCGGCTACACTCAGGCAACAGGATTCCCATATACAGCGTATGCCTACTCTCAGGCTACAGAACTCTTGGAAACAGCTTCTCTCTACATTCAACATACAGAACTACTGGAAACTGCATCTCTCTACACTTAGATTACAGAACTCCCGAAAGCTGCATCTGCTACACTCAGCATACAGAATACCCACACATAGCGAATGCCTAATTCCAGGATACGCAACTCCTGTAAACAGCTCCTCTCTACACCAAGGACAGCCAACTCCGGTAAACTGCTTCTCTCTACATCCAGGTAGCAGAGCTCCCATAAGTGGCGTGTCCGACACTCAGGATACAGAAATCCCAATTACTGCATATGCCTCTTGCTAGGCCACAGAACTCTTGGAAACAGTTTCTCTCTACACGCATATACAGAACTCTGGTAAACAGTGTCTCACGACATGCAGGAGACAGAACGCCCATAAGCTGCGTGTGCTACACTCAGCATACAGAAAACCCGCGTATAGCGAATACCTGCTCATAGGCTCCAGAACTCTTGGAAACAGCTTCTCCCTACAACCTGATACACAACTTCGGTAAACTAACTGTGTCTCTCTAATTCTAGGTTGCAGATCTCCCAGAAGCTGCGTCTGCTGCACTCAGCATACAGAAAACCCGCATATACCGAATACCTATGCCCAGGCTACCGAAATCTTAGAAACAGCTTCTCTCTACACTCAACATACGGAACTCCTGGCTACTGTATGTCTCTGCACTTAGGTTATGGAACTCCCGTAAGCTGCATCTCTTACACGCAGCATACCGAAAACCCGCATAGAGCGAATGCCTAATTCCAGGCTACCGAACTCCAGTCAATAGCTGCTCTCTACACCAAGGATAGCCAACTCCGGTACACTGCTCCTCTCTACATCCAGGTAGCAGAGCTCCCGTAAGCGGCATCTCCTACACTCAGGATACAGAAATCCCAATTACTGCATATGCCTCTTGCCAGGCGACAGAACTCTTGGAAAGAGTTTCTCTCTACACCCCTATACAGAACTCTGGTAAACTGTGTCTCACTACATTCAAGATACAGAACGCCCATAAGCTGCGTCTGCCACACGCAGCATACAGAAAACCCGCGTATAGCGAATACCTGCTCATAGGCTACAGAGTTCGTGGAAACAGCTTCTCCCTACACTCTGATACAGAACTTCGGTCAACTGTGTCTCTCTAATTCTGGGTTACAGATCTCCCAGAAGCTGCGTCGGCTACACTCAGGCAACAGGATTCCCATATACAGCGTATGCCTACTCTCAGGCTACAGAACTCTTGGAAACAGCTTCTCTCTACATTCAACATACAGAACTACTGGAAACTGCATCTCTCTACACTTAGATTACAGAACTCCCGAAAGCTGCATCTGCTACACTCAGCATACAGAATACCCACACATAGCGAATGCCTAATTCCAGGATACGCAACTCCTGTAAACAGCTCCTCTCTACACCAAGGACAGCCAACTCCGGTAAACTGCTTCTCTCTACATCCAGGTAGCAGAGCTCCCATAAGTGGCGTGTCCGACACTCAGGATACAGAAATCCCAATTACTGCATATGCCTCTTGCTAGGCCACAGAACTCTTGGAAACAGTTTCTCTCTACACGCATATACAGAACTCTGGTAAACAGTGTCTCACGACATGCAGGAGACAGAACGCCCATAAGCTGCGTGTGCTACACTCAGCATACAGAAAACCCGCGTATAGCGAATACCTGCTCATAGGCTCCAGAACTCTTGGAAACAGCTTCTCCCTACAACCTGATACACAACTTCGGTAAACTAACTGTGTCTCTCTAATTCTAGGTTGCAGATCTCCCAGAAGCTGCGTCTGCTGCACTCAGCATACAGAAAACCCGCATATACCGAATACCTATGCCCAGGCTACCGAAATCTTAGAAACAGCTTCTCTCTACACTCAACATACGGAACTCCTGGATACTGTATGTCTCTGCACTTAGGTTATGGAACTCCCGTAAGCTGCATCTCTTACACGCAGCATACCGAAAACCCGCATAGAGCGAATGCCTAATTCCAGGCTACCGAACTCCAGTCAATAGCTGCTCTCTACACCAAGGATAGCCAACTCCGGTACACTGCTCCTCTCTACATCCAGGTAGCAGAGCTCCCGTAAGCGGCATCTCCTACACTCAGGATACAGAAATCCCAATTACTGCATATGCCTCTTGCCAGGCGACAGAACTCTTGGAAAGAGTTTCTCTCTACACCCCTATACAGAACTCTGGTAAACTGTGTCTCACTACATTCAAGATACAGAACGCCCATAAGCTGCGTCTGCCACACGCAGCATACAGAAAACCCGCGTATAGCGAATACCTGCTCATAGGCTACAGAGTTCGTGGAAACAGCTTCTCCCTACACTCTGATACAGAACTTCGGTCAACTGTGTCTCTCTAATTCTGGGTTACAGATCTCCCAGAAGCTGCGTCGGCTACACTCAGGCAACAGGATTCCCATATACAGCGTATGCCTACTCTCAGACTACAGAACTCTTGGAAACAGCTTCTCTCTACATTCAACATACAGAACTACTGGAAACTGCATCTCTCTACACTTAGATTACAGAACTCCCGAAAGCTGCATCTGCTACACTCAGCATACAGAATACCCACACATAGCGAATGCCTAATTCCAGGATACGCAACTCCTGTAAACAGCTCCTCTCTACACCAAGGACAGCCAACTCCGGTAAACTGCTTCTCTCTACATCCAGGTAGCAGAGCTCCCATAAGTGGCGTGTCCGACACTCAGGATACAGAAATCCCAATTACTGCATATGCCTCTTGCTAGGCCACAGAACTCTTGGAAACAGTTTCTCTCTACACGCATATACAGAACTCTGGTAAACAGTGTCTCACGACATGCAGGAGACAGAACGCCCATAAGCTGCGTGTGCTACACTCAGCATACAGAAAACCCGCGTATAGCGAATACCTGCTCATAGGCTCCAGAACTCTTGGAAACAGCTTCTCCCTACAACCTGATACACAACTTCGGTAAACTAACTGTGTCTCTCTAATTCTAGGTTGCAGATCTCCCAGAAGCTGCGTCTGCTGCACTCAGCATACAGAAAACCCGCATATACCGAATACCTATGCCCAGGCTACCGAAATCTTAGAAACAGCTTCTCTCTACACTCAACATACGGAACTCCTGGCTACTGTATGTCTCTGCACTTAGGTTATGGAACTCCCGTAAGCTGCATCTCTTACACGCAGCATACCGAAAACCCGCATAGAGCGAATGCCTAATTCCAGGCTACCGAACTCCAGTCAATAGCTGCTCTCTACACCAAGGATAGCCAACTCCGGTACACTGCTCCTCTCTACATCCAGGTAGCAGAGCTCCCGTAAGCGGCATCTCCTACACTCAGGATACAGAAATCCCAATTACTGCATATGCCTCTTGCCAGGCGACAGAACTCTTGGAAAGAGTTTCTCTCTACACCCCTATACAGAACTCTGGTAAACTGTGTCTCACTACATTCAAGATACAGAACGCCCATAAGCTGCGTCTGCCACACGCAGCATACAGAAAACCCGCGTATAGCGAATACCTGCTCATAGGCTACAGAGTTCGTGGAAACAGCTTCTCCCTACACTCTGATACAGAACTTCGGTCAACTGTGTCTCTCTAATTCTGGGTTACAGATCTCCCAGAAGCTGCGTCGGCTACACTCAGGCAACAGGATTCCCATATACAGCGTATGCCTACTCTCAGGCTACAGAACTCTTGGAAACAGCTTCTCTCTACATTCAACATACAGAACTACTGGAAACTGCATCTCTCTACACTTAGATTACAGAACTCCCGAAAGCTGCATCTGCTACACTCAGCATACAGAATACCCACACATAGCGAATGCCTAATTCCAGGATACGCAACTCCTGTAAACAGCTCCTCTCTACACCAAGGACAGCCAACTCCGGTAAACTGCTTCTCTCTACATCCAGGTAGCAGAGCTCCCATAAGTGGCGTGTCCTACACTCAGGATACAGAAATCCCAATTACTGCATATGCCTCTTGCTAGGCCACAGAACTCTTGGAAACAGTTTCTCTCTACACGCATATACAGAACTCTGGTAAACAGTGTCTCACGACATGCAGGAGACAGAACGCCCATAAGCTGCGTGTGCTACACTCAGCATACAGAAAACCCGCGTATAGCGAATACCTGCTCATAGGCTCCAGAACTCTTGGAAACAGCTTCTCCCTACAACCTGATACACAACTTCGGTAAACTAACTGGGTCTCTCTAATTCTAGGTTGCAGATCTCCCAGAAGCTGCGTCTGCTGCACTCAGCATACAGAAAACCCGCATATACCGAATACCTATGCCCAGGCTACCGAAATCTTAGAAACAGCTTCTCTCTACACTCAACATACGGAACTCCTGGCTACTGTATGTCTCTGCACTTAGGTTATGGAACTCCCGTAAGCTGCATCTCTTACACGCAGCATACCGAAAACCCGCATAGAGCGAATGCCTAATTCCAGGCTACCGAACTCCAGTCAATAGCTGCTCTCTACACCAAGGATAGCCAACTCCGGTACACTGCTCCTCTCTACATCCAGGTAGCAGAGCTCCCGTAAGCGGCATCTCCTACACTCAGGATACAGAAATCCCAATTACTGCATATGCCTCTTGCCAGGCGACAGAACTCTTGGAAAGAGTTTCTCTCTACACCCCTATACAGAACTCTGGTAAACTGTGTCTCACTACATTCAAGATACAGAACGCCCATAAGCTGCGTCTGCCACACGCAGCATACAGAAAACCCGCGTATAGCGAATACCTGCTCATAGGCTACAGAGTTCGTGGAAACAGCTTCTCCCTACACTCTGATACAGAACTTCGGTCAACTGTGTCTCTCTAATTCTGGGTTACAGATCTCCCAGAAGCTGCGTCGGCTACACTCAGGCAACAGGATTCCCATATACAGCGTATGCCTACTCTCAGGCTACAGAACTCTTGGAAACAGCTTCTCTCTACATTCAACATACAGAACTACTGGAAACTGCATCTCTCTACACTTAGATTACAGAACTCCCGAAAGCTGCATCTGCTACACTCAGCATACAGAATACCCACACATAGCGAATGCCTAATTCCAGGATACGCAACTCCTGTAAACAGCTCCTCTCTACACCAAGGACAGCCAACTCCGGTAAACTGCTTCTCTCTACATCCAGGTAGCAGAGCTCCCATAAGTGGCGTGTCCTACACTCAGGATACAGAAATCCCAATTACTGCATATGCCTCTTGCTAGGCCACAGAACTCTTGGAAACAGTTTCTCTCTACACGCATATACAGAACTCTGGTAAACAGTGTCTCACGACATGCAGGAGACAGAACGCCCATAAGCTGCGTGTGCTACACTCAGCATACAGAAAACCCGCGTATAGCGAATACCTGCTCATAGGCTCCAGAACTCTTGGAAACAGCTTCTCCCTACAACCTGATACACAACTTCGGTAAACTAACTGGGTCTCTCTAATTCTAGGTTGCAGATCTCCCAGAAGCTGCGTCTGCTGCACTCAGCATACAGAAAACCCGCATATACCGAATACCTATGCCCAGGCTACCGAAATCTTAGAAACAGCTTCTCTCTACACTCAACATATGGAACTCCTGGATACTGTATGTCTCTGCACTTAGGTTATGGAACTCCCGTAAGCTGCATCTCTTACACGCAGCATACCGAAAACCCGCATAGAGCGAATGCCTAATTCCAGGCTACCGAACTCCAGTCAATAGCTGCTCTCTACACCAAGGATAGCCAACTCCGGTACACTGCTCCTCTCTACATCCAGGTAGCAGAGCTCCCGTAAGCGGCATCTCCTACACTCAGGATACAGAAATCCCAATTACTGCATATGCCTCTTGCCAGGCGACAGAACTCTTGGAAAGAGTTTCTCTCTACACCCCTATACAGAACTCTGGTAAACTGTGTCTCACTACATTCAAGATACAGAACGCCCATAAGCTGCGTCTGCCACACGCAGCATACAGAAAACCCGCGTATAGCGAATACCTGCTCATAGGCTACAGAGTTCGTGGAAACAGCTTCTCCCTACACTCTGATACAGAACTTCGGTCAACTGTGTCTCTCTAATTCTGGGTTACAGATCTCCCAGAAGCTGCGTCGGCTACACTCAGGCAACAGGATTCCCATATACAGCGTATGCCTACTCTCAGGCTACAGAACTCTTGGAAACAGCTTCTCTCTACATTCAACATACAGAACTACTGGAAACTGCATCTCTCTACACTTAGATTACAGAACTCCCGAAAGCTGCATCTGCTACACTCAGCATACAGAATACCCACACATAGCGAATGCCTAATTCCAGGATACGCAACTCCTGTAAACAGCTCCTCTCTACACCAAGGACAGCCAACTCCGGTAAACTGCTTCTCTCTACATCCAGGTAGCAGAGCTCCCATAAGTGGCGTGTCCGACACTCAGGATACAGAAATCCCAATTACTGCATATGCCTCTTGCTAGGCCACAGAACTCTTGGAAACAGTTTCTCTCTACACGCATATACAGAACTCTGGTACACAGTGTCTCACGACATGCAGGAGACAGAACGCCCATAAGCTGCGTGTGCTACACTCAGCATACAGAAAACCCGCGTATAGCGAATACCTGCTCATAGGCTCCAGAACTCTTGGAAACAGCTTCTCCCTACAACCTGATACACAACTTCGGTAAACTAACTGTGTCTCTCTAATTCTAGGTTGCAGATCTCCCAGAAGCTGCGTCTGCTGCACTCAGCATACAGAAAACCCGCATATACCGAATACCTATGCCCAGGCTACCGAAATCTTAGAAACAGCTTCTCTCTACACTCAACATACGGAACTCCTGGATACTGTATGTCTCTGCACTTAGGTTATGGAACTCCCGTAAGCTGCATCTCTTACACGCAGCATACCGAAAACCCGCATAGAGCGAATGCCTAATTCCAGGCTACCGAACTCCAGTCAATAGCTGCTCTCTACACCAAGGATAGCCAACTCCGGTACACTGCTCCTCTCTACATCCAGGTAGCAGAGCTCCCGTAAGCGGCATCTCCTACACTCAGGATACAGAAATCCCAATTACTGCATATGCCTCTTGCCAGGCGACAGAACTCTTGGAAAGAGTTTCTCTCTACACCCCTATACAGAACTCTGGTAAACTGTGTCTCACTACATTCAAGATACAGAACGCCCATAAGCTGCGTCTGCCACACGCAGCATACAGAAAACCCGCGTATAGCGAATACCTGCTCATAGGCTACAGAGTTCGTGGAAACAGCTTCTCCCTACACTCTGATACAGAACTTCGGTCAACTGTGTCTCTCTAATTCTGGGTTACAGATCTCCCAGAAGCTGCGTCGGCTACACTCAGGCAACAGGATTCCCATATACAGCGTATGCCTACTCTCAGGCTACAGAACTCTTGGAAACAGCTTCTCTCTACATTCAACATACAGAACTACTGGAAACTGCATCTCTCTACTCTTAGATTACAGAACTCCCGAAAGCTGCATCTGCTACACTCAGCATACAGAATACCCACACATAGCGAATGCCTAATTCCAGGATACGCAACTCCTGTAAACAGCTCCTCTCTACACCAAGGACAGCCAACTCCGGTAAACTGCTTCTCTCTACATCCAGGTAGCAGAGCTCCCATAAGTGGCGTGTCCGACACTCAGGATACAGAAATCCCAATTACTGCATATGCCTCTTGCTAGGCCACAGAACTCTTGGAAACAGTTTCTCTCTACACGCATATACAGAACTCTGGTACACAGTGTCTCACGACATGCAGGAGACAGAACGCCCATAAGCTGCGTGTGCTACACTCAGCATACAGAAAACCCGCGTATAGCGAATACCTGCTCATAGGCTCCAGAACTCTTGGAAACAGCTTCTCCCTACAACCTGATACACAACTTCGGTAAACTAACTGTGTCTCTCTAATTCTAGGTTGCAGATCTCCCAGAAGCTGCGTCTGCTGCACTCAGCATACAGAAAACCCGCATATACCGAATACCTATGCCCAGGCTACCGAAATCTTAGAAACAGCTTCTCTCTACACTCAACATACGGAACTCCTGGCTACTGTATGTCTCTGCACTTAGGTTATGGAACTCCCGTAAGCTGCATCTCTTACACGCAGCATACCGAAAACCCGCATAGAGCGAATGCCTAATTCCAGGCTACCGAACTCCAGTCAATAGCTGCTCTCTACACCAAGGATAGCCAACTCCGGTACACTGCTCCTCTCTACATCCAGGTAGCAGAGCTCCCGTAAGCGGCATCTCCTACACTCAGGATACAGAAATCCCAATTACTGCATATGCCTCTTGCCAGGCGACAGAACTCTTGGAAAGAGTTTCTCTCTACACCCCTATACAGAACTCTGGTAAACTGTGTCTCACTACATTCAAGATACAGAACGCCCATAAGCTGCGTCTGCCACACGCAGCATACAGAAAACCCGCGTATAGCGAATACCTGCTCATAGGCTACAGAGTTCGTGGAAACAGCTTCTCCCTACACTCTGATACAGAACTTCGGTCAACTGTGTCTCTCTAATTCTGGGTTACAGATCTCCCAGAAGCTGCGTCGGCTACACTCAGGCAACAGGATTCCCATATACAGCGTATGCCTACTCTCAGGCTACAGAACTCTTGGAAACAGCTTCTCTCTACATTCAACATACAGAACTACTGGAAACTGCATCTCTCTACACTTAGATTACAGAACTCCCGAAAGCTGCATCTGCTACACTCAGCATACAGAATACCCACACATAGCGAATGCCTAATTCCAGGATACGCAACTCCTGTAAACAGCTCCTCTCTACACCAAGGACAGCCAACTCCGGTAAACTGCTTCTCTCTACATCCAGGTAGCAGAGCTCCCATAAGTGGCGTGTCCGACACTCAGGATACAGAAATCCCAATTACTGCATATGCCTCTTGCTAGGCCACAGAACTCTTGGAAACAGTTTCTCTCTACACGCATATACAGAACTCTGGTAAACAGTGTCTCACGACATGCAGGAGACAGAACGCCCATAAGCTGCGTGTGCTACACTCAGCATACAGAAAACCCGCGTATAGCGAATACCTGCTCATAGGCTCCAGAACTCTTGGAAACAGCTTCTCCCTACAACCTGATACACAACTTCGGTAAACTAACTGGGTCTCTCTAATTCTAGGTTGCAGATCTCCCAGAAGCTGCGTCTGCTGCACTCAGCATACAGAAAACCCGCATATACCGAATACCTATGCCCAGGCTACCGAAATCTTAGAAACAGCTTCTCTCTACACTCAACATACGGAACTCCTGGCTACTGTATGTCTCTGCACTTAGGTTATGGAACTCCCGTAAGCTGCATCTCTTACACGCAGCATACCGAAAACCCGCATAGAGCGAATGCCTAATTCCAGGCTACCGAACTCCAGTCAATAGCTGCTCTCTACACCAAGGATAGCCAACTCCGGTACACTGCTCCTCTCTACATCCAGGTAGCAGAGCTCCCGTAAGCGGCATCTCCTACACTCAGGATACAGAAATCCCAATTACTGCATATGCCTCTTGCCAGGCGACAGAACTCTTGGAAAGAGTTTCTCTCTACACCCCTATACAGAACTCTGGTAAACTGTGTCTCACTACATTCAAGATACAGAACGCCCATAAGCTGCGTCTGCCACACGCAGCATACAGAAAACCCGCGTATAGCGAATACCTGCTCATAGGCTACAGAGTTCGTGGAAACAGCTTCTCCCTACACTCTGATACAGAACTTCGGTCAACTGTGTCTCTCTAATTCTGGGTTACAGATCTCCCAGAAGCTGCGTCGGCTACACTCAGGCAACAGGATTCCCATATACAGCGTATGCCTACTCTCAGGCTACAGAACTCTTGGAAACAGCTTCTCTCTACATTCAACATACAGAACTACTGGAAACTGCATCTCTCTACACTTAGATTACAGAACTCCCGAAAGCTGCATCTGCTACACTCAGCATACAGAATACCCACACATAGCGAATGCCTAATTCCAGGATACGCAACTCCTGTAAACAGCTCCTCTCTACACCAAGGACAGCCAACTCCGGTAAACTGCTTCTCTCTACATCCAGGTAGCAGAGCTCCCATAAGTGGCGTGTCCGACACTCAGGATACAGAAATCCCAATTACTGCATATGCCTCTTGCTAGGCCACAGAACTCTTGGAAACAGTTTCTCTCTACACGCATATACAGAACTCTGGTAAACAGTGTCTCACGACATGCAGGAGACAGAACGCCCATAAGCTGCGTGTGCTACACTCAGCATACAGAAAACCCGCGTATAGCGAATACCTGCTCATAGGCTCCAGAACTCTTGGAAACAGCTTCTCCCTACAACCTGATACACAACTTCGGTAAACTAACTGTGTCTCTCTAATTCTAGGTTGCAGATCTCCCAGAAGCTGCGTCTGCTGCACTCAGCATACAGAAAACCCGCATATACCGAATACCTATGCCCAGGCTACCGAAATCTTAGAAACAGCTTCTCTCTACACTCAACATACGGAACTCCTGGCTACTGTATGTCTCTGCACTTAGGTTATGGAACTCCCGTAAGCTGCATCTCTTACACGCAGCATACCGAAAACCCGCATAGAGCGAATGCCTAATTCCAGGCTACCGAACTCCAGTCAATAGCTGCTCTCTACACCAAGGATAGCCAACTCCGGTACACTGCTCCTCTCTACATCCAGGTAGCAGAGCTCCCGTAAGCGGCATCTCCTACACTCAGGATACAGAAATCCCAATTACTGCATATGCCTCTTGCCAGGCGACAGAACTCTTGGAAAGAGTTTCTCTCTACACCCCTATACAGAACTCTGGTAAACTGTGTCTCACTACATTCAAGATACAGAACGCCCATAAGCTGCGTCTGCCACACGCAGCATACAGAAAACCCGCGTATAGCGAATACCTGCTCATAGGCTACAGAGTTCGTGGAAACAGCTTCTCCCTACACTCTGATACAGAACTTCGGTCAACTGTGTCTCTCTAATTCTGGGTTACAGATCTCCCAGAAGCTGCGTCGGCTACACTCAGGCAACAGGATTCCCATATACAGCGTATGCCTACTCTCAGGCTACAGAACTCTTGGAAACAGCTTCTCTCTACATTCAACATACAGAACTACTGGAAACTGCATCTCTCTACACTTAGATTACAGAACTCCCGAAAGCTGCATCTGCTACACTCAGCATACAGAATACCCACACATAGCGAATGCCTAATTCCAGGATACGCAACTCCTGTAAACAGCTCCTCTCTACACCAAGGACAGCCAACTCCGGTAAACTGCTTCTCTCTACATCCAGGTAGCAGAGCTCCCATAAGTGGCGTGTCCGACACTCAGGATACAGAAATCCCAATTACTGCATATGCCTCTTGCTAGGCCACAGAACTCTTGGAAACAGTTTCTCTCTACACGCATATACAGAACTCTGGTACACAGTGTCTCACGACATGCAGGAGACAGAACGCCCATAAGCTGCGTGTGCTACACTCAGCATACAGAAAACCCGCGTATAGCGAATACCTGCTCATAGGCTCCAGAACTCTTGGAAACAGCTTCTCCCTACAACCTGATACACAACTTCGGTAAACTAACTGTGTCTCTCTAATTCTAGGTTGCAGATCTCCCAGAAGCTGCGTCTGCTGCACTCAGCATACAGAAAACCCGCATATACCGAATACCTATGCCCAGGCTACCGAAATCTTAGAAACAGCTTCTCTCTACACTCAACATACGGAACTCCTGGATACTGTATGTCTCTGCACTTAGGTTATGGAACTCCCGTAAGCTGCATCTCTTACACGCAGCATACCGAAAACCCGCATAGAGCGAATGCCTAATTCCAGGCTACCGAACTCCAGTCAATAGCTGCTCTCTACACCAAGGATAGCCAACTCCGGTACACTGCTCCTCTCTACATCCAGGTAGCAGAGCTCCCGTAAGCGGCATCTCCTACACTCAGGATACAGAAATCCCAATTACTGCATATGCCTCTTGCCAGGCGACAGAACTCTTGGAAAGAGTTTCTCTCTACACCCCTATACAGAACTCTGGTAAACTGTGTCTCACTACATTCAAGATACAGAACGCCCATAAGCTGCGTCTGCCACACGCAGCATACAGAAAACCCGCGTATAGCGAATACCTGCTCATAGGCTACAGAGTTCGTGGAAACAGCTTCTCCCTACACTCTGATACAGAACTTCGGTCAACTGTGTCTCTCTAATTCTGGGTTACAGATCTCCCAGAAGCTGCGTCGGCTACACTCAGGCAACAGGATTCCCATATACAGCGTATGCCTACTCTCAGGCTACAGAACTCTTGGAAACAGCTTCTCTCTACATTCAACATACAGAACTACTGGAAACTGCATCTCTCTACACTTAGATTACAGAACTCCCGAAAGCTGCATCTGCTACACTCAGCATACAGAATACCCACACATAGCGAATGCCTAATTCCAGGATACGCAACTCCTGTAAACAGCTCCTCTCTACACCAAGGACAGCCAACTCCGGTAAACTGCTTCTCTCTACATCCAGGTAGCAGAGCTCCCATAAGTGGCGTGTCCGACACTCAGGATACAGAAATCCCAATTACTGCATATGCCTCTTGCTAGGCCACAGAACTCTTGGAAACAGTTTCTCTCTACACGCATATACAGAACTCTGGTACACAGTGTCTCACGACATGCAGGAGACAGAACGCCCATAAGCTGCGTGTGCTACACTCAGCATACAGAAAACCCGCGTATAGCGAATACCTGCTCATAGGCTCCAGAACTCTTGGAAACAGCTTCTCCCTACAACCTGATACACAACTTCGGTAAACTAACTGTGTCTCTCTAATTCTAGGTTGCAGATCTCCCAGAAGCTGCGTCTGCTGCACTCAGCATACAGAAAACCCGCATATACCGAATACCTATGCCCAGGCTACCGAAATCTTAGAAACAGCTTCTCTCTACACTCAACATACGGAACTCCTGGCTACTGTATGTCTCTGCACTTAGGTTATGGAACTCCCGTAAGCTGCATCTCTTACACGCAGCATACCGAAAACCCGCATAGAGCGAATGCCTAATTCCAGGCTACCGAACTCCAGTCAATAGCTGCTCTCTACACCAAGGATAGCCAACTCCGGTACACTGCTCCTCTCTACATCCAGGTAGCAGAGCTCCCGTAAGCGGCATCTCCTACACTCAGGATACAGAAATCCCAATTACTGCATATGCCTCTTGCCAGGCGACAGAACTCTTGGAAAGAGTTTCTCTCTACACCCCTATACAGAACTCTGGTAAACTGTGTCTCACTACATTCAAGATACAGAACGCCCATAAGCTGCGTCTGCCACACGCAGCATACAGAAAACCCGCGTATAGCGAATACCTGCTCATAGGCTACAGAGTTCGTGGAAACAGCTTCTCCCTACACTCTGATACAGAACTTCGGTCAACTGTGTCTCTCTAATTCTGGGTTACAGATCTCCCAGAAGCTGCGTCGGCTACACTCAGGCAACAGGATTCCCATATACAGCGTATGCCTACTCTCAGGCTACAGAACTCTTGGAAACAGCTTCTCTCTACATTCAACATACAGAACTACTGGAAACTGCATCTCTCTACACTTAGATTACAGAACTCCCGAAAGCTGCATCTGCTACACTCAGCATACAGAATACCCACACATAGCGAATGCCTAATTCCAGGATACGCAACTCCTGTAAACAGCTCCTCTCTACACCAAGGACAGCCAACTCCGGTAAACTGCTTCTCTCTACATCCAGGTAGCAGAGCTCCCATAAGTGGCGTGTCCGACACTCAGGATACAGAAATCCCAATTACTGCATATGCCTCTTGCTAGGCCACAGAACTCTTGGAAACAGTTTCTCTCTACACGCATATACAGAACTCTGGTACACAGTGTCTCACGACATGCAGGAGACAGAACGCCCATAAGCTGCGTGTGCTACACTCAGCATACAGAAAACCCGCGTATAGCGAATACCTGCTCATAGGCTCCAGAACTCTTGGAAACAGCTTCTCCCTACAACCTGATACACAACTTCGGTAAACTAACTGTGTCTCTCTAATTCTAGGTTGCAGATCTCCCAGAAGCTGCGTCTGCTGCACTCAGCATACAGAAAACCCGCATATACCGAATACCTATGCCCAGGCTACCGAAATCTTAGAAACAGCTTCTCTCTACACTCAACATACGGAACTCCTGGATACTGTATGTCTCTGCACTTAGGTTATGGAACTCCCGTAAGCTGCATCTCTTACACGCAGCATACCGAAAACCCGCATAGAGCGAATGCCTAATTCCAGGCTACCGAACTCCAGTCAATAGCTGCTCTCTACACCAAGGATAGCCAACTCCGGTACACTGCTCCTCTCTACATCCAGGTAGCAGAGCTCCCGTAAGCGGCATCTCCTACACTCAGGATACAGAAATCCCAATTACTGCATATGCCTCTTGCCAGGCGACAGAACTCTTGGAAAGAGTTTCTCTCTACACCCCTATACAGAACTCTGGTAAACTGTGTCTCACTACATTCAAGATACAGAACGCCCATAAGCTGCGTCTGCCACACGCAGCATACAGAAAACCCGCGTATAGCGAATACCTGCTCATAGGCTACAGAGTTCGTGGAAACAGCTTCTCCCTACACTCTGATACAGAACTTCGGTCAACTGTGTCTCTCTAATTCTGGGTTACAGATCTCCCAGAAGCTGCGTCGGCTACACTCAGGCAACAGGATTCCCATATACAGCGTATGCCTACTCTCAGGCTACAGAACTCTTGGAAACAGCTTCTCTCTACATTCAACATACAGAACTACTGGAAACTGCATCTCTCTACACTTAGATTACAGAACTCCCGAAAGCTGCATCTGCTACACTCAGCATACAGAATACCCACACATAGCGAATGCCTAATTCCAGGATACGCAACTCCTGTAAACAGCTCCTCTCTACACCAAGGACAGCCAACTCCGGTAAACTGCTTCTCTCTACATCCAGGTAGCAGAGCTCCCATAAGTGGCGTGTCCGACACTCAGGATACAGAAATCCCAATTACTGCATATGCCTCTTGCTAGGCCACAGAACTCTTGGAAACAGTTTCTCTCTACACGCATATACAGAACTCTGGTACACAGTGTCTCACGACATGCAGGAGACAGAACGCCCATAAGCTGCGTGTGCTACACTCAGCATACAGAAAACCCACGTATAGCGAATACCTGCTCATAGGCTCCAGAACTCTTGGAAACAGCTTCTCCCTACAACCTGATACACAACTTCGGTAAACTAACTGTGTCTCTCTAATTCTAGGTTGCAGATCTCCCAGAAGCTGCGTCTGCTGCACTCAGCATACAGAAAACCCGCATATACCGAATACCTATGCCCAGGCTACCGAAATCTTAGAAACAGCTTCTCTCTACACTCAACATACGGAACTCCTGGATACTGTATGTCTCTGCACTTAGGTTATGGAACTCCCGTAAGCTGCATCTCTTACACGCAGCATACCGAAAACCCGCATAGAGCGAATGCCTAATTCCAGGCTACCGAACTCCAGTCAATAGCTGCTCTCTACACCAAGGATAGCCAACTCCGGTACACTGCTTCTCTCTACATCCAGGTAGCAGAGCTCCCGTAAGCGGCATCTCCTACACTCAGGATACAGAAATCCCAATTACTGCATATGCCTCTTGCCAGGCGACAGAACTCTTGGAAAGAGTTTCTCTCTACACCCCTATACAGAACTCTGGTAAACTGTGTCTCACTACATTCAAGATACAGAACGCCCATAAGCTGCGTCTGCCACACGCAGCATACAGAAAACCCGCGTATAGCGAATACCTGCTCATAGGCTACAGAGTTCGTGGAAACAGCTTCTCCCTACACTCTGATACAGAACTTCGGTCAACTGTGTCTCTCTAATTCTGGGTTACAGATCTCCCAGAAGCTGCGTCGGCTACACTCAGGCAACAGGATTCCCATATACAGCGTATGCCTACTCTCAGGCTACAGAACTCTTGGAAACAGCTTCTCTCTACATTCAACATACAGAACTACTGGAAACTGCATCTCTCTACACTTAGATTACAGAACTCCCGAAAGCTGCATCTGCTACACTCAGCATACAGAATACCCACACATAGCGAATGCCTAATTCCAGGATACGCAACTCCTGTAAACAGCTCCTCTCTACACCAAGGACAGCCAACTCCGGTAAACTGCTTCTCTCTACATCCAGGTAGCAGAGCTCCCATAAGTGGCGTGTCCTACACTCAGGATACAGAAATCCCAATTACTGCATATGCCTCTTGCTAGGCCACAGAACTCTTGGAAACAGTTTCTCTCTACACGCATATACAGAACTCTGGTAAACAGTGTCTCACGACATGCAGGAGACAGAACGCCCATAAGCTGCGTGTGCTACACTCAGCATACAGAAAACCCGCGTATAGCGAATACCTGCTCATAGGCTCCAGAACTCTTGGAAACAGCTTCTCCCTACAACCTGATACACAACTTCGGTAAACTAACTGTGTCTCTCTAATTCTAGGTTGCAGATCTCCCAGAAGCTGCGTCTGCTGCACTCAGCATACAGAAAACCCGCATATACCGAATACCTATGCCCAGGCTACCGAAATCTTAGAAACAGCTTCTCTCTACACTCAACATACGGAACTCCTGGCTACTGTATGTCTCTGCACTTAGGTTATGGAACTCCCGTAAGCTGCATCTCTTACACGCAGCATACCGAAAACCCGCATAGAGCGAATGCCTAATTCCAGGCTACCGAACTCCAGTCAATAGCTGCTCTCTACACCAAGGATAGCCAACTCCGGTACACTGCTCCTCTCTACATCCAGGTAGCAGAGCTCCCGTAAGCGGCATCTCCTACACTCAGGATACAGAAATCCCAATTACTGCATATGCCTCTTGCCAGGCGACAGAACTCTTGGAAAGAGTTTCTCTCTACACCCCTATACAGAACTCTGGTAAACTGTGTCTCACTACATTCAAGATACAGAACGCCCATAAGCTGCGTCTGCCACACGCAGCATACAGAAAACCCGCGTATAGCGAATACCTGCTCATAGGCTACAGAGTTCGTGGAAACAGCTTCTCCCTACACTCTGATACAGAACTTCGGTCAACTGTGTCTCTCTAATTCTGGGTTACAGATCTCCCAGAAGCTGCGTCGGCTACACTCAGGCAACAGGATTCCCATATACAGCGTATGCCTACTCTCAGGCTACAGAACTCTTGGAAACAGCTTCTCTCTACATTCAACATACAGAACTACTGGAAACTGCATCTCTCTACACTTAGATTACAGAACTCCCGAAAGCTGCATCTGCTACACTCAGCATACAGAATACCCACACATAGCGAATGCCTAATTCCAGGATACGCAACTCCTGTAAACAGCTCCTCTCTACACCAAGGACAGCCAACTCCGGTAAACTGCTTCTCTCTACATCCAGGTAGCAGAGCTCCCATAAGTGGCGTGTCCGACACTCAGGATACAGAAATCCCAATTACTGCATATGCCTCTTGCTAGGCCACAGAACTCTTGGAAACAGTTTCTCTCTACACGCATATACAGAACTCTGGTAAACAGTGTCTCACGACATGCAGGAGACAGAACGCCCATAAGCTGCGTGTGCTACACTCAGCATACAGAAAACCCGCGTATAGCGAATACCTGCTCATAGGCTCCAGAACTCTTGGAAACAGCTTCTCCCTACAACCTGATACACAACTTCGGTAAACTAACTGTGTCTCTCTAATTCTAGGTTGCAGATCTCCCAGAAGCTGCGTCTGCTGCACTCAGCATACAGAAAACCCGCATATACCGAATACCTATGCCCAGGCTACCGAAATCTTAGAAACAGCTTCTCTCTACACTCAACATACGGAACTCCTGGATACTGTATGTCTCTGCACTTAGGTTATGGAACTCCCGTAAGCTGCATCTCTTACACACAGCATACCGAAAACCCGCATAGAGCGAATGCCTAATTCCAGGCTACCGAACTCCAGTCAATAGCTGCTCTCTACACCAAGGATAGCCAACTCCGGTACACTGCTCCTCTCTACATCCAGGTAGCAGAGCTCCCGTAAGCGGCATCTCCTACACTCAGGATACAGAAATCCCAATTACTGCATATGCCTCTTGCCAGGCGACAGAACTCTTGGAAAGAGTTTCTCTCTACACCCCTATACAGAACTCTGGTAAACTGTGTCTCACTACATTCAAGATACAGAACGCCCATAAGCTGCGTCTGCCACACGCAGCATACAGAAAACCCGCGTATAGCGAATACCTGCTCATAGGCTACAGAGTTCGTGGAAACAGCTTCTCCCTACACTCTGATACAGAACTTCGGTCAACTGTGTCTCTCTAATTCTGGGTTACAGATCTCCCAGAAGCTGCGTCGGCTACACTCAGGCAACAGGATTCCCATATACAGCGTATGCCTACTCTCAGGCTACAGAACTCTTGGAAACAGCTTCTCTCTACATTCAACATACAGAACTACTGGAAACTGCATCTCTCTACACTTAGATTACAGAACTCCCGAAAGCTGCATCTGCTACACTCAGCATACAGAATACCCACACATAGCGAATGCCTAATTCCAGGATACGCAACTCCTGTAAACAGCTCCTCTCTACACCAAGGACAGCCAACTCCGGTAAACTGCTTCTCTCTACATCCAGGTAGCAGAGCTCCCATAAGTGGCGTGTCCTACACTCAGGATACAGAAATCCCAATTACTGCATATGCCTCTTGCTAGGCCACAGAACTCTTGGAAACAGTTTCTCTCTACACGCATATACAGAACTCTGGTAAACACTGTCTCACGACATGCAGGAGACAGAACGCCCATAAGCTGCGTGTGCTACACTCAGCATACAGAAAACCCGCGTATAGCGAATACCTGCTCATAGGCTCCAGAACTCTTGGAAACAGCTTCTCCCTACAACCTGATACACAACTACGGTAAACTAACTGTGTCTCTCTAATTCTAGGTTGCAGATCTCCCAGAAGCTGCGTCTGCTGCACTCAGCATACAGAAAACCCGCATATACCGAATACCTATGCCCAGGCTACCGAAATCTTAGAAACAGCTTCTCTCTACACTCAACATACGGAACTCCTGGATACTGTATGTCTCTGCACTTAGGTTATGGAACTCCCGTAAGCTGCATCTCTTACACGCAGCATACCGAAAACCCGCATAGAGCGAATGCCTAATTCCAGGCTACCGAACTCCAGTCAATAGCTGCTCTCTACACCAAGGATAGCCAACTCCGGTACACTGCTTCTCTCTACATCCAGGTAGCAGAGCTCCCGTAAGCGGCATCTCCTACACTCAGGATACAGACATCCCAATTACTGCATATGCCTCTTGCCAGGCGACAGAACTCTTGGAAAGAGTTTCTCTCTACAACCCCTATACAGAACTCTGGTAAACTGTGTCTCACTACATTCAAGATACAGAACGCCCATAAGCTGCGTCTGCCACACGCAGCATACAGAAAACCCGCGTATAGCGAATACCTGCTCATAGGCTACAGAGTTCGTGGAAACAGCTTCTCCCTACACTCTGATACAGAACTTCGGTCAACTGTGTCTCTCTAATTCTGGGTTACAGATCTCTCAGAAGCTGCGTCGGCTACACTCAGGCAACAGGATTCCCATATACAGCGTATGCCTACTCTCAGGCTACAGAACTCTTGGAAACAGCTTCTCTCTACATTCAACATACAGAACTACTGGAAACTGCATCTCTCTACACTTAGATTACAGAACTCCCGAAAGCTGCATCTGCTACACTCAGCATACAGAATACCCACACATAGCGAATGCCTAATTCCAGGATACGCAACTCCTGTAAACAGTTCCTCTCTACACCAAGGACAGCCAACTCCGGTAAACTGCTTCTCTCTACATCCAGGTAGCAGAGCTCCCATAAGTGGCGTGTCCTACACTCAGGATACAGAAATCCCAATTACTGCATATGCCTCTTGCTAGGCCACAGAACTCTTGGAAACAGTTTCTCTCTACACGCATATACAGAACTCTGGTACACAGTGTCTCACGACATGCAGGAGACAGAACGCCCATAAGCTGCGTGTGCTACACTCAGCATACAGAAAACCCGCGTATAGCGAATACCTGCTCATAGGCTCCAGAACTCTTGGAAACAGCTTCTCCCTACAACCTGATACACAACTTCGGTAAACTAACTGTGTCTCTCTAATTCTAGGTTGCAGATCTCCCAGAAGCTGCGTCTGCTGCACTCAGCATACAGAAAACCCGCATATACCGAATACCTATGCCCAGGCTACCGAAATCTTAGAAACAGCTTCTCTCTACACTCAACATACGGAACTCCTGGCTACTGTATGTCTCTGCACTTAGGTTATGGAACTCCCGTAAGCTGCATCTCTTACACGCAGCATACCGAAAACCCGCATAGAGCGAATGCCTAATTCCAGGCTACCGAACTCCAGTCAATAGCTGCTCTCTACACCAAGGATAGCCAACTCCGGTACACTGCTCCTCTCTACATCCAGGTAGCAGAGCTCCCGTAAGCGGCATCTCCTACACTCAGGATACAGAAATCCCAATTACTGCATATGCCTCTTGCCAGGCGACAGAACTCTTGGAAAGAGTTTCTCTCTACACCCCTATACAGAACTCTGGTAAACTGTGTCTCACTACATTCAAGATACAGAACGCCCATAAGCTGCGTCTGCCACACGCAGCATACAGAAAACCCGCGTATAGCGAATACCTGCTCATAGGCTACAGAGTTCGTGGAAACAGCTTCTCCCTACACTCTGATACAGAACTTCGGTCAACTGTGTCTCTCTAATTCTGGGTTACAGATCTCCCAGAAGCTGCGTCGGCTACACTCAGGCAACAGGATTCCCATATACAGCGTATGCCTACTCTCAGGCTACAGAACTCTTGGAAACAGCTTCTCTCTACATTCAACATACAGAACTACTGGAAACTGCATCTCTCTACACTTAGATTACAGAACTCCCGAAAGCTGCATCTGCTACACTCAGCATACAGAATACCCACACATAGCGAATGCCTAATTCCAGGATACGCAACTCCTGTAAACAGCTCCTCTCTACACCAAGGACAGCCAACTCCGGTAAACTGCTTCTCTCTACATCCAGGTAGCAGAGCTCCCATAAGTGGCGTGTCCGACACTCAGGATACAGAAATCCCAATTACTGCATATGCCTCTTGCTAGGCCACAGAACTCTTGGAAACAGTTTCTCTCTACACGCATATACAGAACTCTGGTAAACAGTGTCTCACGACATGCAGGAGACAGAACGCCCATAAGCTGCGTGTGCTACACTCAGCATACAGAAAACCCGCGTATAGCGAATACCTGCTCATAGGCTCCAGAACTCTTGGAAACAGCTTCTCCCTACAACCTGATACACAACTTCGGTAAACTAACTGTGTCTCTCTAATTCTAGGTTGCAGATCTCCCAGAAGCTGCGTCTGCTGCACTCAGCATACAGAAAACCCGCATATACCGAATACCTATGCCCAGGCTACCGAAATCTTAGAAACAGCTTCTCTCTACACTCAACATACGGAACTCCTGGATACTGTATGTCTCTGCACTTAGGTTATGGAACTCCCGTAAGCTGCATCTCTTACACGCAGCATACCGAAAACCCGCATAGAGCGAATGCCTAATTCCAGGCTACCGAACTCCAGTCAATAGCTGCTCTCTACACCAAGGATAGCCAACTCCGGTACACTGCTCCTCTCTACATCCAGGTAGCAGAGCTCCCGTAAGCGGCATCTCCTACACTCAGGATACAGAAATCCCAATTACTGCATATGCCTCTTGCCAGGCGACAGAACTCTTGGAAAGAGTTTCTCTCTACACCCCTATACAGAACTCTGGTAAACTGTGTCTCACTACATTCAAGATACAGAACGCCCATAAGCTGCGTCTGCCACACGCAGCATACAGAAAACCCGCGTATAGCGAATACCTGCTCATAGGCTACAGAGTTCGTGGAAACAGCTTCTCCCTACACTCTGATACAGAACTTCGGTCAACTGTGTCTCTCTAATTCTGGGTTACAGATCTCCCAGAAGCTGCGTCGGCTACACTCAGGCAACAGGATTCCCATATACAGCGTATGCCTACTCTCAGGCTACAGAACTCTTGGAAACAGCTTCTCTCTACATTCAACATACAGAACTACTGGAAACTGCATCTCTCTACACTTAGATTACAGAACTCCCGAAAGCTGCATCTGCTACACTCAGCATACAGAATACCCACACATAGCGAATGCCTAATTCCAGGATACGCAACTCCTGTAAACAGCTCCTCTCTACACCAAGGACAGCCAACTCCGGTAAACTGCTTCTCTCTACATCCAGGTAGCAGAGCTCCCATAAGTGGCGTGTCCTACACTCAGGATACAGAAATCCCAATTACTGCATATGCCTCTTGCTAGGCCACAGAACTCTTGGAAACAGTTTCTCTCTACACGCATATACAGAACTCTGGTAAACACTGTCTCACGACATGCAGGAGACAGAACGCCCATAAGCTGCGTGTGCTACACTCAGCATACAGAAAACCCGCGTATAGCGAATACCTGCTCATAGGCTCCAGAACTCTTGGAAACAGCTTCTCCCTACAACCTGATACACAACTACGGTAAACTAACTGTGTCTCTCTAATTCTAGGTTGCAGATCTCCCAGAAGCTGCGTCTGCTGCACTCAGCATACAGAAAACCCGCATATACCGAATACCTATGCCCAGGCTACCGAAATCTTAGAAACAGCTTCTCTCTACACTCAACATACGGAACTCCTGGATACTGTATGTCTCTGCACTTAGGTTATGGAACTCCCGTAAGCTGCATCTCTTACACGCAGCATACCGAAAACCCGCATAGAGCGAATGCCTAATTCCAGGCTACCGAACTCCAGTCAATAGCTGCTCTCTACACCAAGGATAGCCAACTCCGGTACACTGCTTCTCTCTACATCCAGGTAGCAGAGCTCCCGTAAGCGGCATCTCCTACACTCAGGATACAGACATCCCAATTACTGCATATGCCTCTTGCCAGGCGACAGAACTCTTGGAAAGAGTTTCTCTCTACACCCCTATACAGAACTCTGGTAAACTGTGTCTCACTACATTCAAGATACAGAACGCCCATAAGCTGCGTCTGCCACACGCAGCATACAGAAAACCCGCGTATAGCGAATACCTGCTCATAGGCTACAGAGTTCGTGGAAACAGCTTCTCCCTACACTCTGATACAGAACTTCGGTCAACTGTGTCTCTCTAATTCTGGGTTACAGATCTCTCAGAAGCTGCGTCGGCTACACTCAGGCAACAGGATTCCCATATACAGCGTATGCCTACTCTCAGGCTACAGAACTCTTGGAAACAGCTTCTCTCTACATTCAACATACAGAACTACTGGAAACTGCATCTCTCTACACTTAGATTACAGAACTCCCGAAAGCTGCATCTGCTACACTCAGCATACAGAATACCCACACATAGCGAATGCCTAATTCCAGGATACGCAACTCCTGTAAACAGTTCCTCTCTACACCAAGGACAGCCAACTCCGGTAAACTGCTTCTCTCTACATCCAGGTAGCAGAGCTCCCATAAGTGGCGTGTCCTACACTCAGGATACAGAAATCCCAATTACTGCATATGCCTCTTGCTAGGCCACAGAACTCTTGGAAACAGTTTCTCTCTACACGCATATACAGAACTCTGGTACACAGTGTCTCACGACATGCAGGAGACAGAACGCCCATAAGCTGCGTGTGCTACACTCAGCATACAGAAAACCCGCGTATAGCGAATACCTGCTCATAGGCTCCAGAACTCTTGGAAACAGCTTCTCCCTACAACCTGATACACAACTTCGGTAAACTAACTGTGTCTCTCTAATTCTAGGTTGCAGATCTCCCAGAAGCTGCGTCTGCTGCACTCAGCATACAGAAAACCCGCATATACCGAATACCTATGCCCAGGCTACCGAAATCTTAGAAACAGCTTCTCTCTACACTCAACATACGGAACTCCTGGATACTGTATGTCTCTGCACTTAGGTTATGGAACTCCCGTAAGCTGCATCTCTTACACGCAGCATACCGAAAACCCGCATAGAGCGAATGCCTAATTCCAGGCTACCGAACTCCAGTCAATAGCTGCTCTCTACACCAAGGATAGCCAACTCCGGTACACTGCTTCTCTCTACATCCAGGTAGCAGAGCTCCCGTAAGCGGCATCTCCTACACTCAGGATACAGACATCCCAATTACTGCATATGCCTCTTGCCAGGCGACAGAACTCTTGGAAAGAGTTTCTCTCTACACCCCTATACAGAACTCTGGTAAACTGTGTCTCACTACATTCAAGATACAGAACGCCCATAAGCTGCGTCTGCCACACGCAGCATACAGAAAACCCGCGTATAGCGAATACCTGCTCATAGGCTACAGAGTTCGTGGAAACAGCTTCTCCCTACACTCTGATACAGAACTTCGGTCAACTGTGTCTCTCTAATTCTGGGTTACAGATCTCCCAGAAGCTGCGTCGGCTACACTCAGGCAACAGGATTCCCATATACAGCGTATGCCTACTCTCAGGCTACAGAACTCTTGGAAACAGCTTCTCTCTACATTCAACATACAGAACTACTGGAAACTGCATCTCTCTACACTTAGATTACAGAACTCCCGAAAGCTGCATCTGCTACACTCAGCATACAGAATACCCACACATAGCGAATGCCTAATTCCAGGATACGCAACTCCTGTAAACAGCTCCTCTCTACACCAAGGACAGCCAACTCCGGTAAACTGCTTCTCTCTACATCCAGGTAGCAGAGCTCCCATAAGTGGCGTGTCCTACACTCAGGATACAGAAATCCCAATTACTGCATATGCCTCTTGCTAGGCCACAGAACTCTTGGAAACAGTTTCTCTCTACACGCATATACAGAACTCTGGTACACAGTGTCTCACGACATGCAGGAGACAGAACGCCCATAAGCTGCGTGTGCTACACTCAGCATACAGAAAACCCGCGTATAGCGAATACCTGCTCATAGGCTCCAGAACTCTTGGAAACAGCTTCTCCCTACAACCTGATACACAACTTCGGTAAACTAACTGTGTCTCTCTAATTCTAGGTTGCAGATCTCCCAGAAGCTGCGTCTGCTGCACTCAGCATACAGAAAACCCGCATATACCGAATACCTATGCCCAGGCTACCGAAATCTTAGAAACAGCTTCTCTCTACACTCAACATACGGAACTCCTGGATACTGTATGTCTCTGCACTTAGGTTATGGAACTCCCGTAAGCTGCATCTCTTACACGCAGCATACCGAAAACCCGCATAGAGCGAATGCCTAATTCCAGGCTACCGAACTCCAGTCAATAGCTGCTCTCTACACCAAGGATAGCCAACTCCGGTACACTGCTTCTCTCTACATCCAGGTAGCAGAGCTCCCGTAAGCGGCATCTCCTACACTCAGGATACAGACATCCCAATTACTGCATATGCCTCTTGCCAGGCGACAGAACTCTTGGAAAGAGTTTCTCTCTACACCCCTATACAGAACTCTGGTAAACTGTGTCTCACTACATTCAAGATACAGAACGCCCATAAGCTGCGTCTGCCACACGCAGCATACAGAAAACCCGCGTATAGCGAATACCTGCTCATAGGCTACAGAGTTCGTGGAAACAGCTTCTCCCTACACTCTGATACAGAACTTCGGTCAACTGTGTCTCTCTAATTCTGGGTTACAGATCTCCCAGAAGCTGCGTCGGCTACACTCAGGCAACAGGATTCCCATATACAGCGTATGCCTACTCTCAGGCTACAGAACTCTTGGAAACAGCTTCTCTCTACATTCAACATACAGAACTACTGGAAACTGCATCTCTCTACACTTAGATTACAGAACTCCCGAAAGCTGCATCTGCTACACTCAGCATACAGAATACCCACACATAGCGAATGCCTAATTCCAGGATACGCAACTCCTGTAAACAGCTCCTCTCTACACCAAGGACAGCCAACTCCGGTAAACTGCTTCTCTCTACATCCAGGTAGCAGAGCTCCCATAAGTGGCGTGTCCTACACTCAGGATACAGAAATCCCAATTACTGCATATGCCTCTTGCTAGGCCACAGAACTCTTGGAAACAGTTTCTCTCTACACGCATATACAGAACTCTGGTACACAGTGTCTCACGACATGCAGGAGACAGAACGCCCATAAGCTGCGTGTGCTACACTCAGCATACAGAAAACCCGCGTATAGCGAATACCTGCTCATAGGCTCCAGAACTCTTGGAAACAGCTTCTCCCTACAACCTGATACACAACTTCGGTAAACTAACTGTGTCTCTCTAATTCTAGGTTGCAGATCTCCCAGAAGCTGCGTCTGCTGCACTCAGCATACAGAAAACCCGCATATACCGAATACCTATGCCCAGGCTACCGAAATCTTAGAAACAGCTTCTCTCTACACTCAACATACGGAACTCCTGGATACTGTATGTCTCTGCACTTAGGTTATGGAACTCCCGTAAGCTGCATCTCTTACACGCAGCATACCGAAAACCCGCATAGAGCGAATGCCTAATTCCAGGCTACCGAACTCCAGTCAATAGCTGCTCTCTACACCAAGGATAGCCAACTCCGGTACACTGCTTCTCTCTACATCCAGGTAGCAGAGCTCCCGTAAGCGGCATCTCCTACACTCAGGATACAGACATCCCAATTACTGCATATGCCTCTTGCCAGGCGACAGAACTCTTGGAAAGAGTTTCTCTCTACACCCCTATACAGAACTCTGGTAAACTGTGTCTCACTACATTCAAGATACAGAACGCCCATAAGCTGCGTCTGCCACACGCAGCATACAGAAAACCCGCGTATAGCGAATACCTGCTCATAGGCTACAGAGTTCGTGGAAACAGCTTCTCCCTACACTCTGATACAGAACTTCGGTCAACTGTGTCTCTCTAATTCTGGGTTACAGATCTCCCAGAAGCTGCGTCGGCTACACTCAGGCAACAGGATTCCCATATACAGCGTATGCCTACTCTCAGGCTACAGAACTCTTGGAAACAGCTTCTCTCTACATTCAACATACAGAACTACTGGAAACTGCATCTCTCTACACTTAGATTACAGAACTCCCGAAAGCTGCATCTGCTACACTCAGCATACAGAATACCCACACATAGCGAATGCCTAATTCCAGGATACGCAACTCCTGTAAACAGCTCCTCTCTACACCAAGGACAGCCAACTCCGGTAAACTGCTTCTCTCTACATCCAGGTAGCAGAGCTCCCATAAGTGGCGTGTCCTACACTCAGGATACAGAAATCCCAATTACTGCATATGCCTCTTGCTAGGCCACAGAACTCTTGGAAACAGTTTCTCTCTACACGCATATACAGAACTCTGGTACACAGTGTCTCACGACACGCAGGAGACAGAACGCCCATAAGCTGCGTGTGCTACACTCAGCATACAGAAAACCCGCGTATAGCGAATACCTGCTCATAGGCTCCAGAACTCTTGGAAACAGCTTCTCCCTACAACCTGATACACAACTTCGGTAAACTAACTGTGTCTCTCTAATTCTAGGTTGCAGATCTCCCAGAAGCTGCGTCTGCTGCACTCAGCATACAGAAAACCCGCATATACCGAATACCTATGCCCAGGCTACCGAAATCTTAGAAACAGCTTCTCTCTACACTCAACATACGGAACTCCTGGATACTGTATGTCTCTGCACTTAGGTTATGGAACTCCCGTAAGCTGCATCTCTTACACGCAGCATACCGAAAACCCGCATAGAGCGAATGCCTAATTCCAGGCTACCGAACTCCAGTCAATAGCTGCTCTCTACACCAAGGATAGCCAACTCCGGTACACTGCTTCTCTCTACATCCAGGTAGCAGAGCTCCCGTAAGCGGCATCTCCTACACTCAGGATACAGAAATCCCAATTACTGCATATGCCTCTTGCCAGGCGACAGAACTCTTGGAAAGAGTTTCTCTCTACACCCCTATACAGAACTCTGGTAAACTGTGTCTCACTACATTCAAGATACAGAACGCCCATAAGCTGCGTCTGCCACACGCAGCATACAGAAAACCCGCGTATAGCGAATACCTGCTCATAGGCTACAGAGTTCGTGGAAACAGCTTCTCCCTACACTCTGATACAGAACTTCGGTCAACTGTGTCTCTCTAATTCTGGGTTACAGATCTCCCAGAAGCTGCGTCGGCTACACTCAGGCAACAGGATTCCCATATACAGCGTATGCCTACTCTCAGGCTACAGAACTCTTGGAAACAGCTTCTCTCTACATTCAACATACAGAACTACTGGAAACTGCATCTCTCTACACTTAGATTACAGAACTCCCGAAAGCTGCATCTGCTACACTCAGCATACAGAATACCCACACATAGCGAATGCCTAATTCCAGGATACGCAACTCCTGTAAACAGCTCCTCTCTACACCAAGGACAGCCAACTCCGGTAAACTGCTTCTCTCTACATCCAGGTAGCAGAGCTCCCATAAGTGGCGTGTCCTACACTCAGGATACAGAAATCCCAATTACTGCATATGCCTCTTGCTAGGCCACAGAACTCTTGGAAACAGTTTCTCTCTACACGCATATACAGAACTCTGGTACACAGTGTCTCACGACACGCAGGAGACAGAACGCCCATAAGCTGCGTGTGCTACACTCAGCATACAGAAAACCCGCGTATAGCGAATACCTGCTCATAGGCTCCAGAACTCTTGGAAACAGCTTCT